>NW_011494743.1:2491703-2523956 GCF_000754665.1 Bison bison bison | reverse complement strand
AATCCTATTTTCCTTTCTCTCCAGTCTATTCCCTGGATCACCCTTCATAACGAACTACCTGCATGCAAGCCCTGAGTCAGACTTTGCTTTCTGGGAAGAAGGCAGGATGGACATAGGTGTCTGTGAGTGAGTACATTTCTCCTTGGAGAAAAAAGTGAACAGGTGGTACCACTACCAACATAGTCACCTAGGGAGACACTCAAGGTTTTTGCCTGCTTTACTTTCTTGTATCAATGGGATAAAGAGCAAACCTCATATCCATTCCTATTTTCTCACAGCCTTTCCTCTTGAAGACTTTATGAACCAGGCAATTATGATATCACTTATCTGTGCAGTCTAAAATATGACACAAATTAACTTATCTACAAAAAAAAAACAACAGACTTAGATCATAGAGAAGAGACTTGTGCTTACCAAAGGGGAGCAGGTTGAGGGAGGGATGGACTGGGCGTTTGGGATTAGGATATGCCAACTAGTATATACAGGATGGCTACACAACAAGGTCCTACCGTAGAGCACAGGGGACTGTATTCAACGTACCATGAGAAACCATAATAAAAAATATGAAAAGAATATATATATATATATATATATATATACACACACATGACTGAATCACTTTGCTGTACAGCAGAAATTAGCACAGCGTTGCAAATCAACTGTGTGCCATGTTGCTTCAGTCGTGTCTGACCCTTTGCGTCCCTATAGACTGCAGCCCACCAGGCTCCTCTGTCCATGAGATTCTCCAGGCAAGAACACTGGAATGGGTTGCCATTTCCTCCTCCAGGGGATCTTCCCAACCCAGGGATCGAACCCTCATCTCTTACATCTCTGCAGTGGCAGGTGGGTTCTTTACCACTAGCAGCACCTGGAAAGCCCTTCAATAAAATTAAAAAAAAAAGAATTAGGGTAAGAAAATGTACTGACATTAATTTAGAGTTTGTTTTTTTTTTTTAATCCTGGGATAGGAATAAATAAGGGACACTTTCCCTTCCTCATCTCTACAGGCCTTGAGTTCTGAGCCTGAGCAACGTACTCCATTGTAAGGATACATTACTTCTCTGTTGCAGAGTTGTCAGGCATGCAGACAACCACCAGCTACCAAAGTTTTCCTTAGGGGAAGGACAGAAGGAAGAGACAATCTATTCTAGGGAGGACAAGGGGAAGGGGCCTGTCTGATTCTAGATCTAATACATGCAGAATGTACTCATCTCCTGCAGAGTCTAGAGCAGGAATCTATATACAGTTTCTGCAGAAAAGTTTCTTTGTTTTGACTTTGTGGGCTACAAAGTCTCTGTCACAACCACTCATCTCTGTCCTTGAAGTGGGAAGGCAGCCAAAAGCTGCTGTAGACAATAAAATGGAATGAGCGTGGCTGTGTTCCAATAAACCTTTATTTATGGAAACTGCCTTTCCCAGCATGGAAATTTTAATTTCTTATCATTTTCATGTGCCATGAAACATTATTCCTGTTTTGATCTTTTTTGGCCATTTAAAACCAAAACCACTCTCCACTTGTGGGCCAAATGAAACTGGTAGTGAGAGAACTTTCAGGAGGAAGTAAGTAAGTGTCCCTACCCTTAGCCAAGCTGCAAACTCAGGACCAAAGATAGGGCCTCTTGCTCATGCCTGGCGGAGCAGGACGCTCACTCCAGATGGACAGGGGAGCCTGGGACAGGGCCCTGACTTGGTACTTGTGTCTATGCTGGGGGCTGGGTATCATCCAGAGGCCCATGCCATGAACCCCAGGTTTCACTAAGACCCCCAGTGAAGGGAAACATCACCCAGGCTGACTTTGAATTATTTTCCTCCATGAAGACAACAGGTTTAAAGTATATTTAATTTCCTTAATTTCTTTTTAGATTTTATTGAACCATACTTGATATTGGGCTTCCCAGGTGGTGCTAATGGTAAAGAACCTGCCTGCCAATGCAGGAGACTTAAGAGACATCAGTTCAATCCTTGGGTCTGGAAGACTCCCTGGAGGAGGGCATGGCAACCCACTCCAGTATTCTTGCCTGGAGAATCCCATAGACAGAGGAGCCTGGCGGGCTATAACCCATGGGGTTGGCAAGGACTCAGACACGACTCAGTGACTTAGCACACATGCATTATTGATAAACAATGTTGTGTTAATTTCTTCTGTACAGCAAAGTGAGTCAGTTATATAGTTACATACATTCGTTTTCATATTCTTTTCCATTATGTTTTGTCATAGGATATTGAATACAGTTCCCTGTGCTGCTATTTTATATATATATATATACACACACACACATATATATACACACACACACATAATTTTTTTAAATTTGAAGTTTATACCATCCAGTTCCGAAAAACAGTAATGTCAAGTTTCTATATGTCCTCAGAAAAAGGCCTATGTACCTGGTCCTGAAGGAATATCAGGTCAGGGAGAGACTAGAATATGAACCCAGAAACAAAAACTCACAGCTCAAGAAAGTATTTAATATCGACATAAAGTGGCCTCTTTTTTTTCCTCGGCTAAATCCTGTCATTGCCAGAGGACAGCCAACTTGCACCCTCTGAGACTGGAAGCACAGCTTAAAGCTGCTTACCACAAGGGCAGACTTGCTTTGAAATCTACAGCTTTATTTAGGAATGCATATCAATTTGTATTCTCCTCCAGAGCCTAGCTGTGTGTGTGTGTGTTTTAATATAAAAATTGCATGTTAAACTGTTTACCATCAAAGAAAACCAGTGGTCCTGGAAGATGCATGGTGTTTACCTTGTAGCTTTGAGGACCCCCCCGGGCAAACCACCTTATTCCCCAAGGGCACACACCATGTATCTGAGGCGCAGTAAAGCACATCAGGCTGCAGATTTCAATCAGGCCCTGGAGACTCAGTTTTTATTAGCAGAGCATGATTGATGTGGGTTTCGAGACCCCATCCTCTGGGGCAGGACACTGGTTCTCAAAGTGTGGCCCCAGAATCAGCTGCAGCATCACCTGGGAACTTGATGGAAATGCAGTCTTGACTGCTCCAAAGGACCCCTGGATCATCAGGTCTGAGGGTGGAGCCCAGCAACCCCCTCCAGGGGACTGTGATGCCCCTTCAAGCCTGAGAACTGCTTCTGCAGTGGAAGAAGTTGGAAGGAGCCATAAAAACCTTTTAAAATTTCATTACTTCACGACTCAGCCACGAGAAACAAGGAAAATGTTCCATTTTCAGCAATATGGATGGACCTAGACGTGATCATACTCAGGAAGCTAGTCAGAGAAAGATAAATCATATCGATGCCACTTACATGTGGAATCTCAAAGAATGGTGTAAGCAGAGTTCCTTACAAAACAGAAATAGACTCGTAGACAAAGAAAACAAACAAACTTATGGTAACCAAAGGGGACAGCTAGGGAGGATGTTAGATAAATTAGGAGCATGGGATTATCAGATACACAGTACTATATACAAAATAGATAAGGGACAAGGACTTGGTGTATAGCACAAGGATCTATATTTAACACCTTGTAATAACCTACAATGGAAAAGAATCTGAAAAAGTGTGTGTATATATACACGCGTGCACACACACACATGCACATATATACACACATATGTAACCTGGTGGCTCAGTAGTAAAGAATACGCCTACCAATGCAGAAGATGCAGGTTCAATCCCTGGCTCAGGAAGATCCCCTCCAGAAGGAAACGGCAACCCTCTCCAGTATTCTTGCCTGGGAAATACCATGAACAGCAGAGCCTGACGGGCTACAGCTCAGTCAGTTCAGTTCAGTCGCTCAGTCATGTCTCTTTGCGACCCCATGGACTGCAGCACACCAGGCCTCCCTGTCCATCACCAACTCCCGGAGTTTACCCAAACTCATGTCCATTGAGTCGTTGATGTCATCCAACCATCTCATCCTCCATCGTCCCCTTATCCTCCTGTCCTCAAACTTTCCCAGCATCAGGGTCTTTTCAAATGAGTCAGTTCTTCTCATCAGGTGGCCAAAGTATTGGAGTTTCAGCATCAACATCAGTCCTTCCAATGAACACTCAGGACTGATCTCCTTTAGGATGGACTGGTTGGCTCTCCTTGCAGTCCACGGGACTCTCAAGACTCATAGGGTTGTAAAAGAGATGGACACGACTTAGCAACTATAATAACAACAAAAACATATATACTTTTTGTATATATTTGTGTGCGTGCATGCTCAGTTGTGTCTGACTTTTTTCTGACCCAGTTGACTGTAGTCTACCAGGCTCCTCCTCCAGGCAAGTGTACTAGAGTGGGTTGCCATTCCCTTCTCCAGGGGATCTTCCTAACACAGGGATTGAACCTGGGTCTCCTGCATTGCAGGAAGATTCTTTACCATCTGAGCCACCAGGGAAGATATAGATATATATCTGAATCACATTGCTATACACCTGAAACTAACACAACATTGTAAATTGTTGTTGTTCAGTCACTCAGTCATGTCCGACTCTTTGTGATTCCATGGACTGCAGCACACCAGGCTTCCTTGTCCTTCACCACCTCCTGGAGCTTGCTCAAACTCATGTCCATTGCATCAGTGATGCCATCCAACCATCTTATCCTCTGTTGTCCACTTTTCCTCCCACCTTCCATCTTTCCCAGCATCAGAGTCTTTTCCAGTGAATCAGCTCTTCACATCAAGAGGCCAAAGTATTGGAGCTTCAGCCTCAGCATCAGTGCCTCTAATGAATATTCAGGGTTGATTTCCTTTAGGATTGACAGGTTTGATCTTCTTGCAGTCCAAGGGACTCTCAAGAGTCTTCTCTAACACCACAGTTCAAAAACATCAATTCTTCAGTGCTCAGCCTTCTTCATGGTCCAGCTGTCATATCCATACATGACTACTAGAAAAACCATAGCTCTGACTATACAGACCTTTGTTGGCAAAGTAACAGCAATTGCAAATTGACCACACTTCAATTTAAAAATGCTTATTAAAAGACCTTCACTGTGAATGACTCCCTCCAGCCTCTCTGCCTCACCTTTCCCATCAGTAGAATCAGGGTATCACCTTGCTCTCAAGATTGCCTTGAGAATTAAATCAGATCTGCCCAGACATCCAGAAAACACCAAACACAGCACCTGATGATCAGAAACCTCAGCATGAATGTTGTTTTCCTCCTTTTCCAACTGGAATCACATATTAAATTTGAGGTATATAAGTACAATTGCAAGTAATGATCTATTTCCATTAGATGATATGAGAGATGTGGCTGAAACATTTCCCCAGGAGACACCTTCACCACATCCATCCCTCCCATCTACATTATTTGCATATTCCTGATGTTCCACGAATGAAATTTTAAATCAAGTCATTATCAAAGTTGAAAAATATTTAGGCTAAAATGTACTGGTGACAAATCAATTTTCCAGCAGCCTATTTTTTCTTTGATTTTAATAGTTCCTTTGGGAGCATTCATTTATAAATTATCCAATTTAAAGCACAAAAAAATATTCTCTGCAATACCAGCTTCAAAGAATAGCAAATTGTAAAGGGCACCATTTGCTTATCCATCCAGAATTGAGAAAAATCTTTTAAAGTTGCCTTCTGGTTTTTCACAAAATCAAGCTATACCCACTTGTCTTTATTCTCACTCTTCTTTCCTCATTTATTCAGCCAAACTGTTCAAATAAACTTTGAATAGCTATCACAAAACAATTCAGATATACAGAGAAAACAAATATGCAAACTGACAAATTAAAAAAAATCTCTTTATGCATAGGGGAGTTACATAAATGTGTTTCTCCAGTTTTCCTCTTTTTAATAAGAATACTTTTGCATGGAATGTGGTAATCTACATGACATACACATAAGAATGCATACATATGCGTTCCTACGCCTGCTCTCACTGACAAACACATACACACACTCTCTCAGTTCAGTTCAGTTCAGTCGCTCAGTTGTGTCCGACTCTTTGCGACCCCATGAATTGCATGCAGCACGCCAGGCCTCCCTGTCCATCGTCAACTCCCAGAGTTCACCCAGACTCACGTCCATCGAGTCAGTGATGCCATCCAGCCATCTCATCCTCTGTCATCCCCTTCTCCTCCTGCCCCCAATCCCTCCCAGCATCAGAGTCTTTTCCAATGAGTCAACTCTTACACACACTCTACTTTCTGTATAACAGATAGAGTAAACCTTAAGACCACAGGCTTTCAAGTATTGAATTTTCAATTACTTGGGAAAGAATGAAACAGAAAGTTATGGATAAAAACTTGGCTCTGAAAATAAATGAAATAACCCAGATAATTTTGAGGTTATGACCTAGGGGATAATTTGAGGTATGGGCCTATTTTAGTTTACTTAACAGTATAACCTGTTTTCAAAATGTTTTTTAATTTTCTAATTTTTTCAGTACCACTACACCCTGGAGTGTAGATTTATAAATAGTTTTATTTATAAATCATCAGTGAATTGGTTAATTTTGAGTCCTTCCTTTAGAACAGGCTCTCAAAGGGCCTTCATGAGGCAACATTTTGCTGACCTGCTTCTGATGACTGTACACTCCTATAAAGAACTTGGACTCTGCATTTTTTTTAATGTGGACCATTTTTAAACTCTATTTATTGAATTTGTTATAGTGATGCTTCTGTTCTGTATTTTGTGTTTTTGGCAGCAAGGCATGTGGGATCTTAGCTTCCTGACTGGGGTTTGAACTCACAGCCCTTGCAATGGAAGCACAGAGTCCTTCTTAACCACTGGATCACCAGGGAAGTTCCTGGACTCTGCATTTATAAAGCATTATCTTATGTCATTTTGTCTCTCCTTGACTAAATTTTCTCCATGTCTCAATCTATATGAGATTATGATATTTCAGAAGCAAAGTTCAGTTCAGTTCAATTCAGTTCAGTCGCTTAGTCATGTCCAACTCTTTGCAACCCCATGGAATTGAGTCGATGATGTCATCCAACCATCTCGTTCTCTTTTGCTCCCTTCTCCTCTTGCCCTCAATCTTTCCCAGCATCAGGGTCTTTTCCAATGAGTCAGCTCTTCACATCAGGTGGCCAAAGCATAGGAGCTTCAGCCTCAGCATCAGTCCTTCCCATGAGTATTCAGGGTTGATTTCCTTTAGCCTTGGCTGGTTTGATCTCCTTGCAGTCCAAGAGACTCTCAAGAGTTTTCTTTAGGACCGCAGTTTGAAAGCAACATTTCTTTGGTGCTCAGCCTACTTTATGATCCAGCTGTCACATATGTACATGACTACTGGCAAAACCATAGCACTGACTATATGGACCTGTTGGGCAAAATGATGTCTCTGTTTTTTAATACACTGTCTAGATTTTTCATAGCTTTTCTTCCAAGGAGTAAGCCTCATCTATGAAGTGAGGGCAAAATAGTACTCTTTGATATGATGTATGTGTTAGTTGCCAGTCATGTCCAACTCTTTGCAACCTCATGGACTGTATAGACAGGCTCCTCTGTCTATGGGATTCCCCAGGCAAGAATACTAGAGTGAGTTTCCAGCTCCTTCTCCAGGGGATCTTCTTGACCCAGGATCAAACCTGAATCTCCCATATTGAAGCAGATTCTTTACCACCGTCTGTGCCACCAGGGAAGCCCTGATATGATAGTTACGAGGATTATATTAAATCATTTGTCCATATGTATTACTTAATAAATGTAAGACATTATTAGAAATAGCTTTCCTGCTGTTGATGGATACACTTTGTCATTTTTCTATCTCTCCCAAGAGAAATTAAGATTCTAGGTTGACAACTGACACAAACATTCGCCCGACACTGATTCATGCATTCAACAATTTGTGTTTGTGGAGCGCCTATCGGGCACCCAGTCTGGTAGAACTCATAGTCTAATGGGGAACACAGACACACAGGTAATTAAGAGTTCATGTTGGGAGGAGAATAAATAAGGCATAACGAGAAACAGAAATGGTTTATTTCACAGAGGAATTGGGGCTGTCAAGGTAGATAATTTTTTAGGAATCTGAGATAAGGTGAGCTCAGCTATAAATAAGAGACACTCAGGTAAAATGTTCTGGGACTATCCTCATGGTTATATTTCCTGCCCAATTAGCAAATATTTTTGAGAACTTTCTTTTTGCTAAGAACTGCAGATACGCACATTTCTGCTCTAACATTAAATACACTTTACTAAAAAACTTTGCATCCTGTATTATGGGGGAAAAAAATAGGAGTGGGAGAAATTTAATCAAAACTTAAGAAACTTTGGAATAGAACTTTAACACACATACTAATAATCTTAATAAAAGTTACTAGTGGAAGTTAAGCCCCAGCATCACTTGAACTTACCCTTTCTCACAAGCCCTGTACCTTGGAGTTTGTTCTCCTCCCCCACATCCTCTTCAGAGATGTAGGGCCTGAAAACATTTAAGAGGCCAGTTTAATCAAAATGAAAACTAGAGTCTGGGCCCTGGGCTTGCAGTGGTGCCCAGGGCTACCCAAGGGTGGTGGGAGCCAGAGCAGGAGCCGAGGTGGGGTTCAGGCCTGCTCTCAATCCATACCCATGCATCCCTGAGCAGCCTTGCACACCCCCACCCTCAGCCTGCAGGAGGCACCATGTGTTGGGGACCTGGGCTTTGGGGACCAGTCCCTGACCTACCCACCAAGGTCTTTTCATGGCGCTGGGCACCAGCATGATGGTGCTCAGTCCCCTGCTGCTCTACGTGAAGCTGCTCATCAGATGGGTCGTGAGCCCCCACCGTTGGGACCAGTGTGCTGGGGAGGGAGGTCCTCTACCCTCCAGACTTCTTCACCTATGCCGAGGACACTGCAAGTGGATGGGAAGATAGGCTCTTCCAAGGCCTGAGCCTTTTGCTGAGACATCTACCAGCCTCTCCACTGACCTGGGCAGCATGAAGGTTTTTCCTCCAGATGAGATGGAGAAGCTGTCCAACAAGGATGACTCGGGGACTTCTCTGAAGAGGGGAGAGAAGGAGACCTCCCAGATGATGCTGATACAGACCATGTCCTGTGTGTTGTCCCGCCCCCCGGGTGTCATGTCAACAGCTGCTTGGTCCATTTCATAGGGTCAGAGGCAAAGCACAGCAGAGAGTTGAGCTCCATTGGCAATATTTTCAAAGGGGGTTGCTGAAATTCTCTGTCAGCTTAGTCCCTCACCTCCTGGGAGATGCAGTTTTCCTGCGAGGCTATAACCTGCTGGCCCCTCCCTCAGTGCCCCTCCGCATCCACCATCCCTGGTGGATGATCGCTCCATGGACTGACCCGCGGGACCCAACCCAAATTTGTGATGGGGATGCCAGTGAGCATGCTGACTTCTCTCTTCCTGCTGGTGGGTGGATCTCATGGCTGTGAACAATTGTGGGCCACAGGCAGGGCCTCCCCTCTCACTCACAGGGTTCAAGTCTGGATCCACGGCTGGAAGGACCGGAGGGTGTGGGGCCAGCATTTTTGCAGCACCCCCTGCCCCCACACCTTTCTACCACCAAGTGTCATCAGAATCCTGCTTTGCCCAGAACAACGTGAACCACCTGAAAAAACACTGCAGCCCCTAAACAATAAGGACCTACAGTAAAGCACAGGGAACTAATTCAATATCTTGTAATAAACTATAATGGAAAATGGTCTGAAAAAGAATACATCCATAGATATAATGGAACCACTTTGCTATACACTTGAAACATAACATTGTAAATTGACTCTATTTCAAGTTTTGTTTGTTTGTTTGTTTGTTTTAAATACACATACAGACAAACCCAGTGTCAGCCTGGCCACCATGAATGAGGTCTGATACTCTCTGAGCACCTTTAAGACCTCCAGCCCAGTTGGTCTCCAGGTTCCACATTTGCCCTGTGCCTGCACAGAAGCAGGGGCTGGGTGGGGGTTAACCTGAGCTCAAGTGGCTTGGCCACCATTACACCTGGGGAAGCAAGTAGGGCTGGGGAACTGGGGCAGAATCCCCTTTGGTTCAGTTCAGTTGCTCAATCTTGTCCAACTCTTTGTGACCACATGGACTGCAGCTCACCAGGCTACCCTGTCCATCACCAACGACCAGAGCTTGCTCAAATTCATGACCACTGAGTTGGTGATGTCATCCAATCATCTCATCCTCTGTCATCCCCTTCTTCTCCTGCCTTCAATCTTTCCCAGCATCAGGGTCTTTTCCAATGAGTCAGTTCTTTGCATCAGGTGGCCAAAGTAGTGATGTTTCAATTTCAGCATCAGTCCTTCCAATGAATATTCAGGACTGATTTCCTTTAGGATTGACAGGTTTGATCTTCTTGCAGTCCAAGGGACTCTGAAGAGTCTTCTCCAACACCACAGTACAAAAGCATCAATTCTTCAGTGCTCAGCTTTCTTTACGGTTCAGCTCTCACATCCATACATGACTACTAGAAAAACCATAGCTTTGACTATACAGACTTTGGTGGTAAAATCAAGTCTCTGATTTTTAATATGCTATCTAGGTTGGTCATAGCTTTTCTTCCAAGGAGCAAGTGTCTTTTAATTTCATGACTGCAGTCACCCTCTGCAGAGATTTTGGAGCCCAAGAAAATAAAGTCACTCACTGTTTCCACTGTGTCCCCATTTATTTGCCATGGGACCAGATGCCATGATGTTTGTTTTTTGAATGTTGAGTTTTAAGCCAGCTTTTTCACTCTCCTCTTTAATCCTCATAAAGAGAGAGGCTCTTTAGTTCCTCTTTGCTTTCTGCCATAAGGGTACTGTTCACTAGCATATCTAAGGTTATTGATATTTCTTTCTGCAATCTTGATTCCAGCTTGTGCTTCATCCAGCCCAGCATTTTGCATGATGTACTCTGCATATAAGTTAAATAAACAGGGTGACAATATACAGTCTTAATGTACTCCTTTCCCAACTTGGAACTAGTCTGTTGTTCTTTTTCTGGTGCTAACTGTTGCTTCTTGACCTGCATACAGATTTCTCAGGAGGCAGGTACAATGGTCTGGTATTCCCATCTCTCTCAGAACTTTACACAGTTTGTTGTAAACCACACAGTCAAAGGCTTTAGCCTAGTCAATAAAGCAGATTTTTTTCTGGAATTCTTTTGCTTTTTCTATGATCCAACAAATTTTGGCAATTTCATCTCTGGTTCTTCTGCCTTTTCTAAATCCGGCTTGAACATCTGGCAGTTCTCTGTTCACATATTTTTGAAGCCTGGCTTGGAGAATTTTAAGCATTACTTGGCTAGTGTGTGAGATGAGTGCAATTGTGCAGTAGTTTGAACATTCTTTGACATTGCCTTTCTTTGGGATTGGAATGAAAACTGACCTTTTCCAGTGCTGTAGCCACTGCTGTTTTCTACTTCAGTTCAGTTCAGTCAGTCAGTCGTGTCCGACTCTTTGCAACCCCATGAATCACAGCACGCCAGGCCTCCCTGTCCATCAACAACCCCCGGAGTAAACTCAGACTCACGTCCATCGAGTCAGTGATGCCATCCAGCCATCTCATCCTCTATCTTCCCCTTCTCCTCCTGACCCCAATCCCTCCCAGCATCAGAGTCTTTTCCAATGAGTCAACTCTTCCCATGAGGTGGCCAAAGTACTGGAGTTTCAGCTTTAGCATCATTCCTTCCAAAGAAATCCCAGGGCTGATCTCCTTTAGGATGGACTGGTTGGATCTCCTTGCAGTCCAAGGGACTCTCAAGAGTCTTCTCCAACACCACAGTTCAAAAGCATCAATTCTTCAGCACTCAGCCTTCTTCACAGTCCAACTCTCACATCCATACATGACCACAGGAAAAACCATAGCCTTGACTAGATGAACCTTTGTAGGCAAAGTAATGTCTCTGCTTTTGAATATGCTATCTAGATTGATCATAACTTTCTTTCCAAGAAGTAAGCGTCTTTTAATTTCATGGCTGCAGTCACCATCTGCAGTGATTTTGAAGGCCCAAGAAATAAAGTCTGACACTGTTTCCACTGTTTCCCCATCTATTTCCCATGAAGTGATGGGACTGGATGCCATGATCTTCGTTTTCTGAATGTTGAGCTTTAAGCCAACTTTTTCACTCTCCACTTTCACTTTCATCAAGAGGCTCTTTAGTTCTTCTGCACTTTCTGCCATAAGGGTGGTATCATCTGAATATCTGAGGTTATTGATATTTTTCCCGGCAATCTTGATTCCAGCTTGTGTTTCCTCCAGTCCAGTGTTTCTCATGATGTACTCTGCACATAAGTTAAATAAACAGGGTGACAATATACAGCCTTGATATACTCCTTTTCCTATTTGGAACCAGTCTGTTGTTCCATGTCCAGTTCTAACTGTTGCTTCCTGCCTGCATATAGATTTCTCAAGAGGCAGGTCAAGTGGTCTGGTATTCCCATCTCTTTCAGAATTTTCCACAGTTTATTGTGATCCACACAGTCAAAGGCTTTGGCATAGTCAATAAAGCAGAAATAGATGTTTTTCTGGAACGCTCTTGCTATGTTGGCAATTTGATCTCTGGTTCCTCTGCCTTTTTTAAAACCAGCTTGACATCAAGAAGTTCACGGTTCACATACTGCTGAAGCCTGGCTTGGAGAATTTTGAGCATTGCTTTACTAGCATGTGAGATGAGTGCAATTGTGCGGTAGTTTGAGCATTCTTTGACATTGCCTTTCTTTGGGATTGGAATGAAAACTGAACTTTTCCAGTCCTGTGGCCACTGCTGAGTTTTCCAAATTTGCTGGCATATTGAGTGCAGCACTTTCACAGCATTATCTTTCAGGATTTGAAAGAGCTCAACTGGAATTCCATCACCTCCACTAGCTTTGTTTGTAGTGATGCTTTCTAAGGCCCCTTGACTTCACATTCCAGGATGTCTGGCTCTAGGTGAGTGATCACACTATCGTGATTATCTGAGTCGTGAAGATCTTTTTTGTACAGTTCTTCTGTGTATTCTTGCCACCTCTTCTTAATATCTTCTGTTTTTGTTAGGTCCATACCATTTCTGTCCTTTATCGAGCCCATCTTTGCATGAAATGTTCTCTTGGTATCTCTAATTTTCTTGAAGAGATCTCTAGTCTTTCCCATTCTGTTGTTTTCCTCTATTTCTTTGCATTGGTTGCTGAGGAAGGCTTTCTTATCTCTTCTTGCTATTCTTTGGAACTCTGCATTCAGATGCTTATATCTTTCCTTTTCTCCTTTGCTTTTCACTTCTCTTCTTTTCACAGCTATTTGTAAGGCCTCCCCAGACATTTTGCTTTTTTGCATTTCTTTTCCATGGGGATGGTCTTGATCCCTGTCTCCTGTACAATGTCAGGAACCTCAGTCCATAGTTCATCAGGCACTCTATCTGATCTAGGCCCTTAAATCTATTTCTCACCTCTACTGTATAATCATAAGGGATTTGATTTAGGTCATCCCGAATGGTCTAGTGGTTTTCCCTACTTTCTTCAATTTAAGTCTGAATTTGGCAATAAGGAGTTCATGATCTGAGCCACAGTCAGCTCCTGGTCTTGTTTTTGTTGACTGTATAGAGCTTCTCCATCTTTGGCTGCAAAGAATATAATCAATCTGATTTTGGTGTTGACCATCTGGTGATGTCCATGTGTAGAGTCTTCTCTTGTGTTGTCGGAAGAGGGTGTTTGCTATGACCAGTGCGTTTTCTTGGCAAAACTCTATTAGTCTTTGCCCTGCTTCATTCCGTATCCCAAGGCCAAATTTGCCTGTTACTCCAGGTGTTTCTTGACTTCCTACTTTTGCATTCCAGTCCCCTTAATGAAAAGGACATCTTTTTGGGTGTTAGTTCTAAAAGGTCTTATAGGTCTTCATAGAACCATTCAACTTCAGCTTCTTCAGCGTTACTGGTTGGGGCATAGACTTGGAGTACTCTGATATTGAATGGTTTTCCTTGGAAATGAACAGAGATCATTCTGTCGTTTTTGAGATTGCATCCAAGTACTGCGTTTCAGACTCTTTTGTTGACCATGATGGCTACTCCATTTCTTCTGAGGGATTCCTGCTTGCAGTAGTAGATATAATGGTCATCTGAATTAAATTCACCCATTCCAGTCCATTTTAGTTCACTGATTCCTAGAATGTCAACATTCACTCTTGCCATCTCTTGTTTGACCACTTCCAATTTGCCTTGATTCATGGACCTGACATTCCAGGTTCCTATGTAATATTCCTCTTTACAGCATCGGACCTTGCTTCTATCACCAGTCACATCCACAGCTGGGTATTGTTTTAAGTCTGCCTGCAATGTGGGAGACCTAGGTTCAATCCCTAGGTTGGGAAGATCCCCTGCAGGCAATTTACCCATTCCAGTATTCTTTATTGAAGAAGTCCCTGAATTGAGGAGCCCAGCAGTCTACAGTCCATGGAGTCACAAAGAGTCGGACACAACTGAATGACTAACACTTTCACTTTCCCCTTATCTGAAGATTTACCAAGTCTGCCTTGTGTGGGGGCAGGTCTTGTCAGGCAAAAACTCATGGGATCAGGTGCCACGATCCCATTCAAACCCCTCCAGCCAGCCCTGGATCTCATCCTACAGCTTGGCTGGGAATGTTGCTCTCCTGCTTTGTAAATAGCATGTGACCCCCTTTCAAGAGCCACCATCATGTCCAGGCTTGTGCTGAAGTTCTGGTCAGGTTCTGCCTTCATTTTTCTCAACACTACTTTTCTGATAAAAATGCAGCACTTTCTGAATGGGACATCATGTGAATGCTCAGAATGTCCTCCATTCATTGTTTTAATGATGACACCTCACGTGCAGGACTTGGTCTCCCATGCAGCTGTGAACACCCAGATATTAGGCAGATCAAGCTCTCTGGCCCTACCCAGTTTAAAAGTTCCTAATAAGATTTTGATCTTTTCTCCCTCAAATAACTATAGTGGTGGTGATTTGGGGGGAAAAAATCCTTACACTCTGAAGGGGATCAGAACATGCCAGCCCCAAATTGCCACCCTGCCATGTGGATGATTTTGAGCTGCAAGTACTTGACAAACAGCAGATGCAGGAAGGGCTCTCTGATCACCCTCATTCTACCTAAAAATAGGACATAGGATTTCCTGTGAGCAAAGTGCCCACCATGCACTAAGAAGAAGAGAACATTTTTCTGTCCAGACATGAAATGTGGATGCCACAATGAGTCTGTGCAAACGAACCTACTCAAATAACCTTTACCTCTCATTGCTGCTGCTAAGTCGCTTCAGTCGTGTCCGACTCAGTGAGACCCCATAGACGGCAGCCCACCAGGTTCCTCCATCCCTGGGATTCTCCAGGCAAGAACACTGGAGTGGGTTGCCATTTCCTTCTCCAATGCATGAAAGTGAAAAGTGAAAGTTGAAGTCACTCAGTCGTGTCCGACTCTGTGCGACTCCATGGACTGCAGCCTACCAGGCTCCTCCATCCACGGGATTTTCTAGGCAAGAGTACTGGAGTGGGTTGCCATTGCCTTCTCCAAATATTTCCTAACTTTCCCAAAATTTAGCATCCCCAGCCCAGCCCCTTCGCCATGTATGATCTCCACAGTGAACTGTTCTTTGTTAACATGGCATGGAAGTTCCCAGGTCTATCGCATTCCTACACCATTTTTCTTCTCTATGAAGGCTTTCATGCTACATAAAATATTAACATCAAGTAAAATATGCATGTATTTCTCCTGTTGATCTGTCTTTTGTAGGTTTAACTTGAAGGCCTCTGCACACAACCTATGAGGATAGATGAAAAGTCTTAAGGTTCACTAAAAACCGGAAATTCTGCACTCACAATTTTTTTTTAAAATATCTTTGCAACATCTTTATCGACTCTTGAAGTCTTTCCTTTGAATAAGGATAAAGATAGAGATTGCTTTGTTCTCAAGCAATAGATAGATTCTTCACTTGATTTTTTAAATTTGCTTTTAATTAGAGGATAATTGCTTTATAATATTGTGTTGGCTTGTGCCATACAACAGCATAAATCAACCACAATTACACATATGTCTCCTCCTTCCTGAACCTCCCCGCACTCTCCACCCTATCCCACCCCTCTAGGTTGTCACAGAGCACCCGGCTGAGCTCCCTCTGCTCAATCAGCAGCTTCCCACTGGCTATCCATTTCCCACATAATAGTGTATATACGTCAATGCTATCTTCTCAATTCATTCCACCCTTTCCTCCCCCACTGTGTCCAAAGTCTGTTCTCTATGTCTGCATCTCTATTCCCGCCCTGCAAATAGGTTCATCAGTACTATTATTCTACATTCTGTATATATGTGTTAATATATGAAATTTGTTTTTCTCTTTCTGACTTACTTCACTCCATGTAACAGGTTCTGGGTTCATCCATCTCACTGGAACTGACTCATATCATTTTTATGGCTGAGTAATATTCCCTTGTAGATATGTGTCCCAACTTCTCATAGGCAAAACACTCTTTGATATGAGTCACAGAAATATCTTCTTTGACTCACCTCCTAGAGTCATGGAAATTAAAACAAAAATAAACAAGTGGGACCTAATTAAACTAAAAGCTTTTGCACAGCAAAGGAAACTCTAAACAAGATGAAAACACAACCCTCAGAATGGGAGAAAATGATTGCAAATGAGAAAAGAACGCATGTGAGTAGTTCTGATGAGGTGGATGAAACTAGGATCTATTACACAGAGTGAAGTAAGGCAGAAAGAGAAAAAAAAATCATATATTAACGCATATATATATGGAATCTATAAAGATGGTACTGATGACCCTATTTGCAGGGCAGCAAAGGAGACACAAACATAACAGACTCTGGTCACAGTAGGGGAAGGAGTGAGAGAAAGAATAGCATTGAAACATTTACCTTACCATATGTAAAGCAGATAGCCAGCAGGAATTTGCTGTGTCATGCAGGGAACCCAAATCCAGGGCTCTGTGACAATGCAGCGGGGTAGGAGGGGTGGGAGGTTGGAGAGAGGCTCAAGAGGGAGGGGACATGTGTATACCTATGGTTGATTCATGTTGATATATGGTAGAAACCAACACGATATTGTAAAGTAATTATCCTCCAAACAAAAATTAAATTAAATTTAGAGAACAATAATTGCAAATGAAACAACTGACAAAGGATGAATCTCCAAAATATACAAGCAGCTTATACAGCTCCATATCAGAAAAACAAACAACCCAACCAAAAAGTGGGAGGAAGACCCAAACGGATACTTCCCTTGATTGTTTTTTTGCTCTCTTTTAAAAAAATTTTTACTGGAGTATAGTTGCTTTACAACTTTGTTAGTTTCTACTGTATAGCAAAGTGAATCAGCAATACCTATACATACAACCCCTCTGTTTTAGATTTCCTTCCTGCTTAGGTCACCACAGATCACGCAGTAGAGTTCCCTGTGCTGTACAATAGATGCTCATTGGTTATCTATTTTACATTATACATAGTAGTGTATATATGTCATACTCAATCTCCCAATTTATCCCACCCCAGAAAACACAGATGTAGAGAACAAATGTATGAATCGCTTAATAACTTAACATAGCAGAAGTTAGCAGTTCCTGAAGCCACTAAATCATCTGTTGCTTGGTAAAGAAAGGTACATTGGCCAAAGTTTTAGGTGTTTTTCTTACATGCAGCTAAATTTTCTTCTTTAATTATAAGAAAGCTTATATCTGATCACTTCAAAACATGAACATTCTGGGCCAACTCGCATAGGAATCAACACAACTTCCTCTTAAATGCTATCTTTCCTTAATTTACCAACCACTTTAAGAAACACACATCGCTTCAGAACAAATCCCGTCCCAAATTGCAAATAATTCACAGTTTAGTAGGAAAGATAGACACAGTCAAATTGTACAGTCTTAAAGTAACGACTTTATTAGAGAAAGAAGAGCTAGAAGTGATGAAATTTCTGGTGCTAATTTTGAAAGGTTTCTCCAGTTGTTTGTAACAGAAGAAACACCAAAATAGAAGGAGGAGGAGGAGGAGGAAGGGGAGGAGCTGAAGAAATGGGTTTCTAGGTAGAAAGGAGTCTGGGAATGCATTTCAGGGAGAACAAACTTAAAATGTAAAGATGTAAAGTCCCTCCTTAGAGTATAAAAGAAGGCCACTTTGTCTCTCAAGTCTCAACAAATTCTTAATATTTTACCCCTTATTCCTCTGGTTCTAATAATCACTGAGAAACTGTGGCCAAGCCTTCTGGAATCAAACTCAACTTTTCTGCTTTCCTGAAAAGATGTGTTGGGGAATGGAAACGAGCTAGGATGAAGAAAATGGTCTCCAAGGCTGGATCTGGCTATTCTCCTAGGTGAGGACTATAAACAATTTCTGGCCAGAGTGGGTGCAGGACTAGATGTAAGGAGGAGATATCTTTACTTGAGAAATTAGCCCTACTGGTGCAGAAGATGGCTGTGGGCCTGTGGGCTGGCAGAAACAGAGACCACAAAAGCTGAGTGATAAAATCCTCACCAAGAGACAGGAGGATATTAATACAGCCCACAGAGGAACCAGGAAGATGGTGAGGTTTCTGCTCCAAGTGCTATAGGATAAAGTGGTGCTGGGGAAAAAAAAAATGTTTTAATAGAGGTTTTTGTTTGTTTGTTTGTTTTTAATACTCTAGTTATTTGTTCTATACCATCTAATGTAGCCCTTCCACATAAACCCTACAACATACAATAAAACTCTTGATCTGCAGTTATTTTGGAGGGAGGATTAGGAGATATGCCACGTGGAAGATGAAAAATCCCCATTTCCACATAATAGAAATAGAATAAGAGAGAACACCTGGGCTTCCCGGGTGGCACTAGAAGTCAAGAACCCCCCTGCCGATGCCGGAGATGTAAGAGAGGCAGGTTCCCTCCCTGTGTCGGAGAGATCCCCTGGAGGAGGGGATGGCAACCCACTCCAGTATCTTGCCTGGGGAGTACCATGGACAGAGAAGCCTGGTGGGCTGCGGTTCATGGGGTCACAAAGAGCCAGACACGACTGAGCAACTAAGCAGCAGCAGCAAGAGAGAACGCTTAAGAAGAGCTTTAGTGGGATGACAGATTTAAATTCCTGAAAGAAAAATAAATTATCAAGAAAGGATCCTATATCAAACAAAAGTATTCTTTGAAATTTAAAAAAAAAATTCAATGTGAAAGAAAAAGAACTTTGAATTTCTTAAAAACCACGAACTTAGGTGTTGGGATCAATCTCCTCTAGATTGTAAGAACCAGGAGACTCCAGGTAACATGACATGGAGTTAAACTTGTGATCTTGGTTTACATTCACTTTTAATATTCTGTGTGTGTCCCTCCTGGCAGCAACGTTATGCCCTTTTAACATAAATATATTGACTTTCGGATGTATTCCTTAGACAACCAATTGCCCAAAAGCAACTACAGGAGTCGATATATGTTTAATATGTGTTCCAGAGAGAAGACCTTCTGCCTTCAGGTAATAGTGATAAAGAGGGAAGTGATTGGTCCCTATCCGTCCTCAAAGGGAAGATACTTGAAGCTCAAGTTCACAGCTTGTATATTTTTGTTTTTTCGGCGTTTAGTCCATTTCCTAGCTCGTAGCTTACAGTAGCAGTTTTAGTTCATGTAATTGTGGAATGTAGCAAGTCCAAAATTTGCAAAGGACGGCTGCTGCTGCTGCTGCTAAGTCGCTTCAAGTCATGTCCAACTCTGTGCGACCCCATAGATGGCATCCCACCAGGCTCCCCCATCCCTGGGATTCTCCAGGCAAGAACACTGGAGTGGGTTGCCATTTCTAGCCTGCAAACCCAGGGAGCAGCTGATGCTTCATTTTGAGTCTAAAGGTTTCTCCTAGCAGAATTCTCTCCTTTTTTTTTTTTTAAACCCTTTTAAAAACTTTTTTTTTAATGAAGTATAGTTTATTTACAATGTTGTGTTAGCTTCTGGTGGCTCACACAGTAAAGAATCTGCCTGCAATGCAGGTTTGATCCCTGGGTCAGGAAGATCCCCTTGAGAAGGGAATGGCAACCCACTCCACTATTCTTGCCTGGGAAATCCCATGGACAGAGCAGCCTGATGGACTATATAATCTATGGGTTGCAAGGAGTCAGACACTTTGAGTGACAATCACATTAATATAGCATATATATTATAAACATATATTCATATATTATATATTTATATTAAAGTGTTTATATATAATACATTTTCATTTATAAATGTATATAATAGATAATTTACATTACAGCAATATATGTCACTATATTATATGATATAAATTATAGTAATTTTAAGATATTTCATAAATACAGATTTGTTATATATAAATATATTAATATAAACATATAATGTATAAGTGTATTAAATTAATATATTGATATTAAATGTATTTATTTTAACAAACACAATTATGGTTAATATATAATAGATTCATATAGTTACATATCAATAATGTATATAATATACAAATATATATTTATTTGTAATAAATTTATATTTATGAAATATGGAAAATATGTAATATAATTTATATTACATAACATCTTATGGAAAAGCCCAAATGAACATCTTGGTCAACACAATATATAATACATATTTGCATATACAATATGC
This sequence comes from Bison bison bison, assembly GCF_000754665.1. Classification (NCBI taxonomy): domain Eukaryota; kingdom Metazoa; phylum Chordata; class Mammalia; order Artiodactyla; family Bovidae; genus Bison; species Bison bison. The sequence goes on along the minus strand of NW_011494743.1, from coordinate 2,503,525 downwards.
TAATATATTATATAATTATATATATAAACTAATACTATTACATATAAATTAATATATAATTATATATATTTGAAATAACTCATCTCACTCTTTTGTTTATGTAAATTTCAATGCCTGAAATTAATACTATTCTTATTGTAAAAGGCAATAAGCAGTGAGAAAATTTCTCATCGAGAGACAGTTGAGAGAGATATCAGAAAACAGGTTACAGGGCAGCAACGAAGGGAAAGAAAACTATCTACTGCTCAGGTCAGCATTGGGTGAATTCACACCCACCAGTGGCTTCATTAAGCTCCCTCATTTCACAGACCACAGAACCAAAATCAGGGGATTCTCAGGTGGACCCACATATTCTTTCTGATGCTTCTCCAAAAGACTGAAGAAAAGGGAAACACCTCCCCAAGACATGCTATGCAGCCACCATCACTCATAACCAAAATCAGACAAAGATACCACCACCAAAAAAAGGTGTCACCAATAGAGAAAATTACAGGCCAGTACCTTTGATGAATATAGATGCAAAAATTCTTAACAAGTTGTTGGCAAACCAAATACAACAACACATAGAAGAGGTCATACACCATGACCATGCTGAGTTTATCTCAGGCTCATAAAGAGGTTTCAGTGCATGCAAATCAATCAATGTGATACACCGCATCAACAACAAAAAAGACAAGAGTGACATGACCAGCTCAATAGACGCAGAAAAACCGTTTAATAAAATTCAACATCCATTCCTGATAAAAACTGTTACAAAAGTGACTACAGAGAGAACATATCTCAGCATACTAAAAGCTATTTATGACAAACCCACAGCCAATATGGCACTTAACAGTGAAAAGCACTTTGCCTTCTTTCTAAATCTAGAACAAGGATGCCCATTCACATCATTTCTGCTCAAAATAGTATTGAAAGTTGACACACAGCAATTAGACAAGAAAGAAAGAAAATGTATCTGAGTTAGAATGGAAGAGGTAAAACTGTCAGATGACTTGATACTACACAGAGAAAACCTTAAAGACTCCACGCACAGACTAAGAACTGATAAACAGACTCAGCAGGCTAGCAGGATCCAAAATCCAAACAAACAAACAAAAAAAGTAAAGGTAAGTGGTCTGTCAGATTTTGAACCCCAGCCATATGTCACCAAAGCCCAGTGCTGCGAACCCATGACATTAAACTGCCCTGCCTGGCTTCTTATGTGTGGTTGTAAAAAACGAATGAAGCCTTGGCTCACTCTACTGGAAAGTTGTGAATGCTTCGGCTAATTTATGACCTAGCTGTGCCAGGGAGGAAAAGCATTCCCTACTCACTGTATTTCCAGAGAGACAGCTGTACAGTGATCTTCGTGTGACCTTCCTAGCTCTAGCTCCCTCCTAGGGTTTTAATATATGCTTCCTGGATAAACTGAAAACAAAGGAATGAATGAATGCCTACATGCAAAGAAAAAAACCTGACTGCTAATATTAGCTTCTGCTAAAGATACCACGACTGTCACAATAGGCTTCTCTGCATACCAGGTATTGTGAAGTCATTCAGAGTTCACATGTCCACGAAGACAACATCAAACGAATTATTTTAAGCTGTCATTTCTGAGACTAAGCTCTGTGCTGACGAAAATAAGTGAGTAAAGCAGCAGCAAGGAAACATGCCTGGATCCTGACATGGGTTGTGCCTGCGAAACAGAGCAGGAAATTTTAACAGCTGGGAGGAGATACAGCAGGAAGCTAGCTTCAATCCTCTTGACTTCAGCAAAGAGAGGCCAGGAAAACACTAGCAAATGAACCTTGCAAGGAACAGATAACATCTAATTTAGCCCATCCCAACAATGTCACAGGGGCTTCCCTGGTGGCTCAGATGGTAAAGAACCTGCCTGCAGTGCAGGAGACCCAGATTTGATCCCTGGGTCCAGAAGATCCTCTGGAGAAGGGAATGGCAATCCACTCCAGTATTCTTGCCTGGAGAATTCCGTGGACAGAAGAGCCTAGCAGGCTACAGTCCATGCAATCGCAATCAGACATAACTGAGTGAGTTTCACTCCACTTCAACAATGTCACACATGTATATTTTGGTGTGTGAGCCCTAGAGGTTTTCTATAGCACAATTACACAACCAGGGCCCCAGTGCAGCAAAACTCAGTGAAACGGCGTGGCTCAGTGATGCTGAGAAGGGCTGAGGTCCTCACCTATCTGTAGAAACTAGTGTCATTAAGGCTCAAGCAAGCTATAATGAAACAGCCATTTGAATAACTAAGGATCATGTTAAAAATTAAGAGGATCCCTGGGGATGGGGGTACCTCAGAGCATTTTGATGCCATCTCTATTTTGATAACATTCTTGCTCTGTCACCTAGAAAAAAGGTGACTATCAATTTACTCTGTATCTCAATTTAGCCAGCCATAAAATGAAGATGATATTCCTTTTTAATCTATAAGCCATATAAAATTATCTAATTCCAGTAATAGGCTAGAGGTCATAGGTCAATAATTCCTCAAAGGTATTCCAAAATTCAAAATGCTGGGCAAACTTTTTTTCATAAGGCATTTTACAACAAGAATTTATCTGACATGAACAGATTTAGTGGTGAAAACTGACCTGACATAATCTGAAGCTTTTTATTTATTTAGCCCCATGCTAATGTGATTGATTAAGGACATTGTTCAAGACTCTTTTAGGACTGTTATAAAGTATATGGAATATAAGCTGTTTTAACTTTCTAAAAGTAAAAAAAGTTTGAGTTTTAAAGTATCAATACATCTGGTCATAGGGATTGATATTCAACAAATATAAATAGCTCTTACAACTCAACATCAAAAAAAATTAAAAATGGGCAGAAGATCTGAATAGATAGTTTTCCATAGAGGAAATGCAGATGGCCAACAGGCACATGAAAAGATGCTCAACATCAATAGCCATCAAAGAAGTGCACATCCACTCACAATCACAAGGACATATCACCTCACACCTATTAAAAGGGCCGTGATCAAAAAGAACACAAATAACACATGCTGGAGAGGGTGTGAAGAGAAGGGGATCCTCCTACACTGTCGGTGGGAGTGTAAGCTGGTACAGTCACTGTGAAGACTGTATGGAGGTTTCTCAAAAAACGAAAACAGACTACCACGTGACCTAGCAATTCCATTCCTGGGCATCTATCTGAAAAAAAAAAAAAACAAAAAACACACCACCAAAAAGATGTATGTAGCCCAGTGTTCCGAGCAGCATTATTTACAATTGCCAGCATACAGAAGCAACTTCAGTGTCCTTCAGTAGATGAACGGGTAAAAAAGTGGCATAGCTAGATAGACAGGTAGACAGACAGACAGATATAATGGAATACTACTAACCCATAAAAACAGAAATTTTGCCATTTGTAGCAACTTGGATGGACTTCTGTGAAGTTAAGTCAGACAGACAAAGAACAAATACTGTATGATGTCATTTATGTGTGGAGTCTAAAAAGTACAACGCACCAGTGAATATTAAAAAAAGAAGCAGACCCACAGATACAGAGTACAGACTAGCGGTTACCAGTGAGGAGTGGGGGAGGGGTAACGCCGAGATTTATTTTTTTCATGGTTCAAACTGCTTTAACCTTCAATGATACCAAATCTACAAAATGTAGACCACAAATATCAATAAAACTTAAAACCAGCTGTTTCACCAGTGGTTAAATTTAGTATTCATAAAATATCCTCACATTGAAAATAATTTAGATTCAATTTTTCTCACTTTGCAAGAATGCTCATGCATGCACAGTAACTGAGAAATGAGAGCTCCTTAGAAATTGTATTTGTTCTTGTAGTGAAATGATTTCAAAGCAAAGTAATGAAAATTCTTCCAAATGTTTATAGAAAAAGAGTATGGTTAGTATGAGATGGAAATCCAATTTAACATATTTTATATAAATTAGAACTTATAATAGTCATAATGTTCATGTTGGCCACAAAGAAAAGTGTCAACTCTGTCAATATAAGCTTGAAAGAAGATGATAAATATTGATGTGGAGAGTTCTTCTCTAGGTATGCTCAGCATCAACCAAATCTTTTAGTCTCCTTAACAGTCTGCATTTTTCTGTCCTCAGTTACAGAGATGAGCATCACCAGATATTCACCAGTCAGAAGACACACTCTGGAAAGTGACTGTCATTCTAAGTGTCTAGTTAAGCTAACCTGTGGCTCAAAAGGATTCACCACTTGGATTAATAAACTGATTCCAACCCAATCTCAAATAGTAACAAGTGAATGTGGGTCTAAGTCTCAGATGGTCTATGCAGAAACACTAGTTCTACGGGCACGAGCAGCAGCTCATACAACAACCCTTACGCACGAAAGTACCATTCATTGCCAAACTGTGGAAATGGCTTAGCTATCCTCATGGCATGTTTCTCATAGAAAACTAAAATTCTAAGGGTTTTGCTGACTGAACATTTAATACTCATAACCCTCTATGAGTTAACTTCAATCATTTCCTCCATTTTACAGATACAAAAGCAAGTGCTAAGAGACGTCCCAAGATCAAGCTAGTGACAGATTTGGGAGAGGAATCTAGCTTTGCATGTCTCAGGGTCCCAGTTCTTAACCATTATTGCCTCAAGAACTCCTTGCCTTTGCCACCCAAAACAACAAGCCCACCAGTCTCATCATTTTCTTTCTCCCCCTAGTATGCAAGATGTTAAATATACACCCACACCCTATAAAACAAAAAGATCTCTCATTTTATAGAGCCATATCTCACTATGGAACTAAAGGCTTTTCATACTAATCATATCATTCTGAGGTCAAGTCTTGTATCTTTTCCCCCAAATTCCAAAGAGACACACTCTGAGAGTCTGCAGCCCTAAAAGAGATCAACAGGGTATCATGCTCCATTAAGAAGGCAACAGCAGGGACCTCCCTGGTGGTCCAGTTGGCTAAGACTTTGCATTCCCAATGCAAGATGCCTGGGTTCAATCCCTCATCAGGAAATTAGATTCCACACGCCACAATTACGAGTTTGCATGCCACAACCAAGACCCAGTGCAGCCAAATAAACAAATAAAAATAGATTTTTTTTTCAGTTGTATTTATTTATTTATTTTTTACTTTGCAATACTGTATTGGTTTTGCCATACATCAACATGCATCCACCATGGGTGTACACATGTTCCCCATTCTGAACCCCCCTCCCACCGCCCTCCCCATCCCATCCCTCTGGGTCATCTCAGGGCCCCAGCTCCAAGCACCCTGTATTATGCATCGAACCTGGTCTGGCGATTCGTTTCACATATGATATTATACATGTTTCAGTGGCATTCTCCTGTATCATCCCACCAAAACCCAGAACAACACTGATGACAGAAATTAAAGAAAAAAATAAAAGAAAATAGGAAGCAGCTTCAGTGACAGAGCAGAGACTGCAGTGCAGCACAGCAAAGCCAGTGAGGCCACTGTTGGGCTTCCACATAGCAATCAGTAACCAGGGAAGAAAGACACCAAGTCCATCCCCACTGAACCACGTGTCACGAAGAACAACTACCTGGCTTTTCGTGTCTCATTTTCCAGCTTTTTTCCCTGCTAACATCAGGCAGAGGCTTCTGTCCTTCAGGAATTCATATCTAATTTGCTAATGGGCATTTAATTTGCTGAGACTAAAGCCGAGGCTCCAATATTTTGGCCACCTGATGCGAAGAGCTGACTCTTTAGAAAAGACGCTGACGCTGGGAAAGATTGAAGGCAGGAGGAGAAGGGGATGACAGAGGACGAGATGGTTGAATGGCATCACTGCCTCAATGGACATGAGTTTGGGCAAGCTGTGGGAGATGGTGAAGGACAGGGAAGCCTGGCGTGCTGCAGTTCACGGGGTCACAAAGAGCAGGACACGACTGAGCGACTGAATATCAGCAACAATACGGATGAGTGGATCTATAGAGAAGTAAGATCACCAACTTATTTCGTATTCCACAGTCCCCAAAACATCAAGATGTCTCTCCATTTATTCCACGGAGAATTCCCCCAAGGCTGAAATGCACCACTGACCACTGAGGTAGCCATGCTTCCCTTGAGGTGGAAGTGAAGAAGTCACGTGCTCCAGCAGAGAGTCCATCACACTAATGTGGACGTGTCAATATCAGATGGACACAGAACCTCTTCTTGTTCTGCTCATGGCTTTTTCCCACAGCAAACATTTATTCATAAAAGAATAAATGTTTTTAATTTATATTTATATCACGTGGTCTCTTAACACCCACTCATGCTCCAGTAATAGCCCCATTCACCCCTGATCTAGTAACAGACGCTGTAGGATCTGTTTTTGTGAGGAAATGAACAATAACAATATAGAAAGGATATGAGAGCCTCAGTGTTTTCAAGTCTCATTTTTCATTTCCGTATTAATGATGCATCGTAAAACTTGTACAGAAATCTTATTCCTTTCTTTGACACAAAATAATCAAGAAGAAATCTAAGCTTACTCCTTAAAACAAAATAGTTGACTATTTGACTGCCAAAGTTATTGCTCCCTCAATAACTTCTGTCTTCCACAGTAACTATTTTCAAAGAACTCACAGGAGTTTTGGCCCATGTGGGTTCTTTAAACTGAATAAATATGTTTATATTGAAGTGAGTAGAGACTTCCCTTAACAGTTCCATAGACAGCAGAAGGCAAAACTGAATGTTATCAAAACAACCCTTGAAATTCCCTTTGTAAATCATCACATTGGATATCAATACATATTTCTCAATACATTCAACACCTTGAATGTGGGACCATGAAGGAAGTTTTAAAGTGGATGAAACTAAGCTAGATCCAGAGGTAAGCCAGTAGATCCACAGAGTTCACGCTCAGGCTTTTCTTGGTAGGTACAGTAATTAGGGGAGAAGGTACAGTTGAGCCAGTGCATCCATCAGAGAGAAGTCCAAGGAGACAGATGGCAATGCAGAGAGTCGAGAAAGAGCACCGTAGTCCCTGGACGTCTGTTCATAAATGACCAGCTTCTATTCCTGGGAATCCAGACAGGAGTCTTGGTGGGAACCCTGCCAAGAGTCAGCTAAGCCATGAGGGTTAAGTGTCAGAACAGGAGAAATTATAATCCCTCCTTCTGAAATCAAGCACATTTGTGTTGGATTCTGGTTCTGCTGCTCATAAGTAATAGCAAATGATCACAATGGTAACACTAACCAGAAAGGCCAGCGTTCAGAACGATTCAGAAGGAATTTTTTAAAGTATTTATTTGACTGCACTAGGTCTCAGTTGGACACTTGGGATTGTTTGTTGCAATGCACAGGCTCCTCCCTAGTTGTGGTGTGTGGAGCCTCAGCAGTGGTGGCATGCAGGCTTAACTATCCTCACAGGCTCCTCTCCAGTTGTGGTGTGTGGAGCCTCAGCAGTGGTGGCATGCAGGTTTAACTATCCTGCAGCACGTTGGGTCCCATCTAGTTCCCCAACCAGGGATCAAACCCACACCCCCTGAATTGGAAGGTGGATTCTTAACCACTGGACCACCAGGGAAGTCCTTGAGAAGGACTGAGGATAAATTGACCGTACGTACAGCAGAGGGTCAAGTACAGGAACACATCCTGAAACTGGTCAACCTGGGGACTCAGGTAGCGGGCCCAGGGCTGGCTTTGCAGACGAGCCACCTTTGCTGCTACCATTAAATCAAGGATACCACACTTGGGTTAATGATTTGCTGTCACCATCTTGAGATTCTCAATATTTTAACATTTTGCACCGGGCCCCAGGAATTATGTGGCCATTATGTGCTGGCCATTATGGATGCCAGAGACATTTCAAACACTGAAGATATTGCAAGGACCCATGCATGCTGGGATAAGGCTCCATTGATTAGGATTGGTTTAGACCTGTTGGAAAACAGTAAAAAAAGAACAGACAAATTTGACAGAGGAATGGGCCCATCTGTTTAATAACAAGGATAACTATGTAATTTTCTCTCCAGCAATTACGAATGAGAATGTAAGTGGGTGCTAATAGTAAGAAACAACACACCAAGTGTGAACTGGGACCCTCCCGGTCAGGCTGGGAGAAAAGGTCACCCTCTAAATAAGCCATTCTAGCAAAACATTTTCAAGTTATTCTTAAAGGGCAAAGCTGGAAATAAATGAGGAAGATGACTACAAAGCGCATGTGTTCATAGAAAATTCAGGTCTATTTTTGGAGGTGGAGGGGAAAAGTAGTTATTTTCTGATATTTGAAAGGGTAATCAGTCAGAATAAAATTCTGTGTAGCCAGAAACTCTCTTTGAAAAACTGCCCACATGTTGATCACTGCTGAGGTACATGGAGTTCATTTCACTGTTCTCTCTACTCTCATGCATTTGGAAATTTTGTAATAACCATTTATAAAAGTAAAAAAAAAAAACGTAGATGTTTTTGTTGGTATTATATTACTTGAATAAATATTTAAGTCCTTTAGAATATTATTTTATTAATAATCTGCCATAAAATCACTCTGAAAAATAAAAAGGATAACAACTTGATTTGAGAATGATTTGCGTGTTAAGTGTTCTCCAGTCACCCAAGTAAATAAACTGTTGTTGCCAGAATTTCTAAATTGAGGGCTTTAGGGATACGAATCTAATTGGAGAAATAATCAGAAAGTCTGTCTTGAAGATCTGTTTACACAGAAATCACATTATTTTTATTTAGATTTCAAGTTGATTTTGAATGGCTTGGATGGTTGTGATGGAGAGCTTATGGGACATTAAAGCCTCCTGTATTACTCCCAAGAGATGAGACTGTACTGCAGATTCAAAGAAACCCCAAATCGCAATGGCTTGAGAATAATTAAGGGCTTGTTTCTGGCTTGTGATCTGCCCCTCTCACTCACTGAGAGACCCAGACAATGGGGACCCCACACTGTCTTGTAACTGAGACACGTGGTCCCTCTGCCCTGTGTAGGAGATGGAAGCGGCAAGGTCACATAGCCTCCACACGTGAGCGGCATGCCATCTGCACCAGTACCTCAGCTGAAATCTGTCTTGCCGTACCATCCGATGGCGCAGGGAAGAGCAATGCAGGGAAGCAAGCGGAATATCTGGTTAGTATCACTGTCTCCCAAACATACCCTATGGACAACACTGCAAAAAAAGTAAGGCTCATGATTTCTGGGGTCTTAAGTCCTAAGAGTCTGAGCTGAGCGCCAAATGAGAATTAAAATGGCATTGATCAGTTTGGGACATATTTGTTCGCCAATGAATAATGAAAAGAAGATTGCAGGGTGAAATTTTAACTTTGTAAATCACTAATTAGTGTTTTACTTTCATATAGGAGGCATGATTCATCAAATGAATGTTAACACAATTCACTCAAAGCAGCAGAGCTGAGTTTTGTAACTGACAACACTTTCCTAGCCATTGCCATGGACAACAGTCATGTTTATTGTAACATCAGTGATGACTTTAGCTACCTTTTGCATAAGTACATGCTCAGTTGCTCTCAAGTCCAGCTCTTTGCAACCCACCATGTGCTGTAGCCAGCCAGGCTCCTCTGTATGGGATTTCCCAGGCAAGAATACTGAAGTGGGTTGCCATTTCCTTCTCCCAGGGATCGAACACACATCTTCTGACACAGGGATGGAACCAGAAGATGACCCAGGATCTTCCGCATTGGCAGGTGGATTCTTTACCATTGAGCCACCTAGCAAGCCTTAGTTACCTTTGTCTGCACAGCTAACTACCAGCCAGGCTCAGCTGGGTGGTTTCACGTGGGGTCTTTCCCTGCGGTTAGACGGTGGCAAGAGTTAGCATCATCTGAAGGCATCTTTTCTCCCAGGTTCACTACTTCTGCAAGACACTGGGACCAGGTGGCGATTGCCGGGCAATCTCTCTCTTTTCATGCAGCCTCTTCACAAGGTGATCCAGGCTCCACATAGTCTGTAATCTTAGGGTAATGGGGCCTCTGCGTGACAGACAGCTTCTTCTAGAGTAAGCATTCCAAAAGCGCAAGGCCCAGACTGCAAGGTTTCTTAGCACCTCGGCTTGCAAGCCCCACAGTCTCACTACACTGCACCCCACTGGTCAAAGGTGCGAGAGAGGGCCAGCTGAGCTCAAGAGAGGAAGGAAGGCAGAGGTGTGAGGACTGGGAGGCTTGATTCACTGGAGGCCACGTTGAGAGACAAGCTATCATTCACCAGACCTTTTAGCTAATCAGACCCTAACCTCCTATACTCTGAATAGTTCATTTTCAAACGCAAGTCCACATTTGTAAGGTTTATATTGGTCGAGTTTGTTTCCCCACAGTTTTGTCCTTATCCTTTAAAGAAACTGTGGAGGCCATGATAGTTTGCAAATGCATAAGAACCGGTATCAGGTTCCCTGATCTCTGGATTTAAAATGCTAGGATGTCAACTCTAGTTAAGAACATCACTTTGCTATTCTGGCCAGATAGTCAAATATCTGAATGCAAGTATCAGGATGAATGGAAGGATTAGAGAGGGTAGATCAAGGTTTCTACCTCACATACACAATCAAACAAATAATGGGGTTGGGGTGGGTGTGGGTGGTTGGGTGTGTGTGTGAATATGGAAGTGGGTGTGTATAGGGGAGTGTGTGCGAGTGTGGGTGTATGTGTGGGGTAAATGTGTATGTGTATGTGTGTGTGTGAGTATGTGTCTGTCTGTAGGTACATGTAATACAGCCATCTAACGTTCACAGCTTAGCATTACTTGCAAGGCCAATGAGCTCCTTACTTAGGAAAATGACTCAGATTAGACAAGGTTCCTCTGTAAACATTACTGAATAAGACAAAAACAAGATGACTCCATAATTAGATCCAAGCAGAGAGGAAAATAAAAACCACTATCCACATCAGAAAAGGAACCAAACATTCCCCAGACAATGTAACCTCACCTCCCAGAAGCACTCACTCCAGAGCAAACCCACCTCCTCACCTCTGACCAAAACCTCCCAACCCAACGCCACAGCTCACTGTGAGCCTCTCCCAACAGCAAGTCTCTCTTACCCCAGCCCCTCATCCTCCACATCATGGATTGCCTGGTCCATCATGAAGATAACATCAGCATACAACATCAGAATGACCAGGATGGGAGTATGGGTTCTCCTGGCCCCTGGCCATCTCTCCTCCCACCACAGTGATAAAAACCAACACCAGTGATGAAGAGAAATGTGTTTTACCCCGTTTATCAGCTCTGATGAGCCTCAGGGAAGGAGAAGGTGGGAACTAATGGCTGAGAGCTTCCTTCCAGCATTTCCTATAGTGTGTCTATTCATTCATGCCGTAGACATGTCAGGAGCTGAGGACTGAGTTCAGCCACAAACTGAGCACAGGGCATTTCATAGGCAGGTATGAGAACAATATATGATCTAGGAAAAACACTCACTGTAGCCGTGTATCACCAGATCTCTTCCTTCTCTTACAACAAAAACACAGTAAATGAAATGTTTCTTTCCTCCTTCCTGTAACACCAGTCTCTTCAGATCATTCGGACATCTGCTCTCACCCTTAAATGCTGTCAGTTTTATCTGCCACTGAAAATGACAACCCTGGGATACCTGGTTGAATTCTCAATTGTTACTTCTTAACATATCTTTTCTTTTTGATTCACTGGTTTTCCATATTAAGGAGATTAACTGTAAGGTTCTCACCTACCATGGTTTACTAAAGACCAAGTTTATGAAAGGGCTATCTGTGTGCATGCTAAGCTGCTTCACTCATATTCGACTCTTTGTGAACCCATGGACTGTAGCCCACCAGGCTCCTCCGTCCATGGGATTATCCAGGCAAGGATACTGGAGTGAGCTGCCATGCCCTCCTCCAGGGGATCTTCCTGACCTGGGGATCAAAACTATGTCTCCTCAAACTCCTA
>NW_011494743.1:2484711-2491294 GCF_000754665.1 Bison bison bison | reverse complement strand
TGCAGTCCAAGGGACTCTCAAGAGTCTTCTCCAACACCACAGTTCAAAAGCATCAGTTCTTCAGTGCTCAGCTTTCTTTAACTCTCACATCCATACATGACTACTGGAAAATCCACAGCTTTGACTAGATGGACCTTTGTCGGCAAAGTAGTATCTCTGCTTTTTTTTAATTTACTTTTTTATTGAAGGATAATTGCTTTACAGAATTTTATTGTTTTCTGTCAAACCTCAACATGAATCAGCCATAGGTATACATATATCCCCTCCCTTCTGCACCTCCCTCCCATCTTCCCCCCCATCCCACCCCTCTAGTTTGATACAGAGCCCCTGTTTGAGTTTCCTGGTCCATACAGTAAATTCCTGTTGGCTATCTGTTTTACATATGGTAAGGTAAGTTTCCATGTTACTCTTTCCATACATCTCACTTTCTGCTCCCCTCTCCCCATGTCCATAAGTCTATTCTCTATGTATATTTCTCTATTGCTGTCCTGTAAATACATTCTTCAATACCATTTTTCTAGATTCCATATATATGTGTTAGAATACAATATGCATCTTTCTCTTTCTGACTCTCTTCACTCTGTATAATAGGTTCTAGGTTCATCTACCACATCAGAACTGACTCAAATACATTCCTTTTTATGGTTTAATATTCCATTGTGTATATGTACCACAGCTTCTTTATCCATTCATCCATCAATGGACATCTAGGTTGTTTCCATGTTCTAGCTGTTGTAAATAGTGCTGCAATGAACAATGGGATACATGTGTCTTTTTCAACCCTTTGTTTCCTCAGGGTATATGCCTAGGAGTGGGATTGATGGGCATATGGTAATTTTATTCATAGTTTTTTAAAGAATCTCCATACCATCTTCCACAGTGACTGTATCAATTTACATTCCCACCAATAGTACAAGAGTGTTCCCTTTTCTCCATACCCTCTCCAGCATTTATTGTTTGTAGACTTTTTCATGATGGCCATTCTGACTGGTGTGAGCTGATATCTCATTGTAATTTTGATTTGCATTTCTCTAATAATGAGCAATGTTGAATATCTTTTCATGTATTTGTTAGCCATCTTTATGTCTTCTTTGGAGAAATGTCTAAGTCTTTTCCCCGCTTTTTGATTGGGTTGTTTTTCTGACATTGTGTTGTATGAGCTGCTTATGTATTTTGGAAATTAATCCTTTGTCGGTTGTTTCATTTGCTATTATTTTCTCCCATTCTGAGGGTTGTCTTTTCACCTTCCTTACAGTTTCCTTTGCTGTGCAAAAGTTTTTAAGTTTAATCAAGTACCACTTGTTTACTTTTGTTTTTATTTCCATTACTCTAGGAGGTGGGTCATATAGGAGTTTCTTTGATTTATGTTATCGAGTGTTCTGCCTATGTTTTCCTCTAACAGTTTTATAGTTTCAGGTCTTACATTTAGTTCTTTAATCCATTTTGAGTTTATCTTTGTGTAGGTGTTAGGAAGTGTTCTAATTTCATTCTTTTATGTGTAGCTCTCCAGTTTTCCCAGCACCATTTATTGAAGAGGCTGTCTTTGCCCCATCGTATATTCTTGCCTCCTTTTGCAAAAATAAGGTATGCATAGGGGCATGGGCTTATTTCTGGACTTTCTATCTTGTTCCATTCGTCTATATTTCTGTTTTTGTGCCAGCACCATACTGTCTTAATGACTGTAGCTTTGTACTAAATCTGAAGTCAAGAAGGTTGATTCCTCCAGCTTCATTCTTCTTTTTCAAGACTGTTTTGGCTGTTCAGAGTCTTTTGTGTTTCCATATGAATTGTGAAATTTTTTGTTCTAGTTTGGTGAAAAATGCATTTAGTAATTTGATAGGGATCACATTGAATCTGTAGATTGCATTTGGTAGTACAGTCATTTTCGCAATATTGATTCTTCCTACCCAGGAACATGGAATATCTCTCCATCTGTTTATGTCGTCTTTGACTTCTTTCATTAGTGTCTTATAATTTTTTGTATACAGTTCTTTTGTCTCCTTGCTGCTGCTACTGCTGCTAAGTCGCTTCAGTCGTGTCCGACTCTGTGCGACCCCATAGACGGCAGCCAACCAGGCTCCCCCGTCCCTGGGATTCTCCAGGCAAGAACACTGGAGTGGGTTGCCATTTCCTTCTCCAATGCATGAAAGTGAAAAGCCAAAGTGAAGCCGCTCAGTTGTGTCCTTAGGTGAGTTTATTCCTAGATATTTCATTCTTTTTGTTGCAATGGGGAATGGGACTGATTCCTTAATTTCTCTTTCTGATTTTTCATTCTTAGTGTATAGAGATTCAAGTGATTTCTGGGTGTTGATTTTGTATCCTTCAACTTTGCAAAATTCTCTGATTAGCTCTAGTAATTTTCTGATACTATCTTTAGGGTTTTCTATGTACAGTATCATGTCATCTGCAAACAGTGACAGATTTAAGTCTTCTTTTCAGATATGGATTCATTTTATTTATTTTTCTTCTTTGATTGCTGTAGCTAGGACTTCCAGAACTATGTTGAATAGTAGTGGTGACAGTGGACACCCTTGTCTTGTTCCTGATCTTAGGGGGAATGGTTTCAGTTTCTCGCCATTGAGAATAATGTTTGCTGTAGGCTTATCATATATGGCCTCTTCTGTGTTGTGGGAGGTTCCTTCTATGCCCATTATTGAAGAGTTTTCATCACAAATGGGGGCTGCATTTTGTCCAAGACTTTTTCTGCATCTATTGAGATGATCATATGCTTTTTAAGTTTCAATTTGTTAATATAGTGTATTATATTGATTGATTTGCATATATTGAAGAATCCTTGCATTCCTGGATTAAACCCAACTTGATCATTGTGTATGAGCTTTTTGATGTGTTGCTGAATTCTGTTTGCTAAAATTCTGTTGAGGATTTTTGCATCTATGTTCATCAGTGATACTGGCCTAGTTTTCTTCTTTTGTGTTGTCTTTGTCTGGTTTTGGTATCAGGGTGATGGTGGCCTGGTAGAATGAGTTTGGAAGTGTTCCTTCCTCTGCAATTTTTTGAAAGAGTGTTAGAAGGATAGGCATTAGCTCTTCTCTAAATGTTTGACAGAATTCTCCTGTGAAATCATCTGGTCCTGGGGTTTTGTTTTTGGGGAGATTTTTGATCACAGCTTTGATTTCAGTGTGTGTAATTGGGTTGTTCATAATTTCTATTTCTTCCTAGTACGCTCTTGGAAGATTGAACTTTTCTAAGAATATGTCCATTTCTTCCAGGTTATCCATTTTATTACCATATAGTTGTTCATAATAGTCTCTTATAATCCTTTGTATTTCTTCATTCTCTGTTGTAACCTGTCCTTTTTCATTTCTAATTTTGGTGATTTGATTCTTCTCTCTTTTTTTCTTGATAAGTCTGTCTAAAGGCTTGTCAATTTTGTTTATCTTCTCAAAGAACCAGCTTTTAGTTTTATTAAGCTTTACTATTGTTTCTTTCATTTCCTTTTCATTTATTTCTGCTCAGATATTTATGATTTCTTTCTTTGTACTAACTTTGGGGTTGTTTTGTTTTTCTTTTCCCAGTTGTTTTAGGTATAAAGTTAGGTTGTTTATTCAATGTTTTTCTTGTTTCTTGAGGTAGGATTGTATTTCTATAAACTTCTCTCTTAGAACTGCTTTCACTGCATCGCATAGGTTTTGAGTTGTTGTGTTTTCATTGTCATTTATTTCTAGAATTTTTTTTTATTTCCCTTTTGATTTCTTCAGCAACCTGTTGGTTATTTAGAAATGTGTTGTTTAATCTCCATGTGTTTGTGTTTCTTATAGTTTTTCTCTTGTAATTGATATTTAGTCTCATAGTGTTGTGGTCAGAGAAGATGCTTGATATGATTTCAATTTCCTTAAATTTACTGAGGTTTGATTTGTGACCCAATATGTGGTCTACTCTGGAGAATGTTCCATGTGCACTTGAGAAGGTGTATTCTTCTGCATTTGGATGGAATGTCCTGAAGATATCAATGAAATGCATCTCATCTAATGCATCATTTAAGACTTGTGTTTCCTTATAATTTTCTGTTTTGATGATCTAATGATTGCTGTGAGTGGGGTGTTAAAGTCTCCTACTATTACTGTCAATTTCTCCTTTTATGTCTGTTAGTGTTTGTTTTATGTATTGAGGTGCTCCTATGTTGGATGCATGCTGCTGCTACTGCTAAGTCGCTTCAGTCATGTCTGACTCTGTGCGACCCCATAGACGGCAGCCCACCAGGCTCCCCCGTCCCTGGGATTCTCCAGGCAAGAACAGTGGAGTGGGTTGCCATTTCTTTCTCCAATGCATGAAAGTGAAAAGTGAAAGTGAAGTCGCTCAGTCGCATCCGACTCTTAGCGACCCCATGGACTGCAGCCTACCAGGCTCCTCTATCCATCGGATTTTCCAGGCAAGAGTACTGGAGTGTGGTGCCATTGCCTCATAGATATTTACAATGGTTATGTCTTCCTCTTGGATGGATCCCTTGATAATTATGTAGTGTCCTTCTTTATCTCTTGTAATCTTCTTTATTTTAAAGTTTATTTTGTCTAATATGAGGATTGCTACCCCATCTTCCCATTTGCACGGAATATATTTTTCCATCCTCTCACTTTCAGTCTATATGTGTCTTTAGGTCTGAAGAGGGTTTCTTGTAGGCAGCATATATATGGGTCTTGTTTTTGTATCTATTCAGACAGTCGGTGTCTTTTGGTTGGAGCATTTAATCCATTTATCTTAAAGTAATTATTGATATATATGTTCCTATTGCCATTTTCCTAATTGTTTGAGGTTGATTTTGTAGATCTTTTTTATTCTCTTGTATTTCTTGACTACATAAGTCCTTTTAACATTTGTTGTAAAGCTGGTTTGGTAGAACTGAATTCTTTTAATTTTTGCTTGTCTGAAAAGCTTTTTATTTCTCCATCAGTTTTGAGTGAGATCCTTGCCAGGTACAGAAATCTTGGTTGTAGATTTTTCCCTTTCAGTGCCTTAAATATATCCTGCCATTTCCTTCTTGCCTGCAGAGTTTCTGCTGAAAGATCAGCTGTTATACATATGGGGTTTCCCTTGTACGTTACTTGCTGCTTTTAATATTCTTTCTTTGTGTTTAGTCTTAGTTTGATTAGTATGTGTCTTGGTGTGTTTCTCCTTGGGTTTATCCTCAGTGGGATTTTTTGTGCCTCTTGGACTTGATTGACTATTTCCTTTCCCAAGCTGGGGAAATTTCAACTATAATCTCTTCAAAAATCTTCTCATACCCTTTCTTTTCCTCTTCTTCTTCTGGGACCCCTATAATTCGAATGTTGGTGTGTTTGATATTGTCCTAGAGGTCTCTGAGGCTATCCTCAGTTCTTTTCATTCTGTACTTTATTTTGCTCTTCAAAAGTTATTTCCACCATTTATCTTCCAGCTCACTGTATTCTTCTACTTCAGATATTCTGCTATTGATTCCTTCTAGAGTATTTTTAATTTCAGTAATTGTGTTGTTTCTGTATGTTTATTCTTTAATTTTTCCAGGTCTTTGTTAATTGACTCTTGCATAGTCTCCATTTTGTTTTCAAGGTTTTTGATCATCATTACTATCATTATCACTGACTCGATGGACGTGAGTCTGAGTGAACTCTGGGAGTTGGTGATGCACAGGGAGGCTTGGCGTGCTGTGATTCATGGGGTCACAAAGAGTCGGACACAACTAAGCGACTGAACTGAAATGAACTATCATTATTCTAAATTCTTTTCCAGGTAGTTTGCCTATTTCCTCTTCATTTATTTGGACTTCTGTGCTTCTAGTTTGTTCCTTCATTTTGTATAGTATTTCTGTGCCTTTTCATTATTTTTTTTTAACTTATTGTGTTTGAGGTCTCCTTTTCTCAGGCTTTAGGGCTGAATTCTTTCTTCCTTTTGGTTTCTGCCCTCCTAAGGTGGGTCCAGTGGTTTGTTTAAGCTTTGTGCTGAGTTTCTGTTTGTTTGTTTTTCCTCTGTTGGGCAAGGCTGAGTGAGGTGGTAATCCTGTCTGCCAAAAACTGGGTTCATATTTTTATTTTTTATTTTTTATTTTTAAACTTTATAATATTGTGTTAGTTTTGCCAAATATCGAAATGGATCCGCCACAGGTGTACATGTGTATTTTTATTTTAATTGCTGTTTAGATGAGGCATCTTGCACAGGGTGCTACTGGTGGTTTGGTGATGCTGGGTCTTGTATTCAAGTGGTTTCCTTTGTGTGAGTTCTCACTATTTGATACTCTCTAGGGTTAGTTCTCCCACTCCAGTACTCTTGCCTGGAAAATCCCATGGATGGAGGAGCCTGGTAGGCTGCAGTCCATGGGGTCGCTAAGAGTTGGGTACGACTGAGTGACTTCACTTTCACTTTTTACTTTCATGCACTGGAGAAGGAAACGGCAACCCACTCTAGTATTCTTGCCTGGAGAATCCCAGGGACAGAGGAGCCTAAAGGGCTGTTGTCTATGGGGTTGCACAGAGTCGGACACGACTGAAATGACTTAGCAGCAGCAGCAGCAGCAGCAGCAGCAGCAGGGTTAGTTCTCTGGTAATCTATGGTCTTGGAGTCAGTGTTTCCACTCCAAAGGCTCAGGTCTTGA
>NW_011494743.1:2472139-2484611 GCF_000754665.1 Bison bison bison | reverse complement strand
ACTATGCTGCTAAGTCACTTCAGTCGTGTCCGACTCTGTGTGACCCCATAGATGGCAGCCACCAGGCTCCCCCATCCCTGGGATTCTCCAGGCAAGAACACTGGAGTGGGTTGCCATTTCCTTCTCCATTGCATGAAAGTGAAAAGTGAAAGTCAAGTCGCTCAGTCGTGTCCGACTCTTCTCGACCCCATGGACTGCAGCCCACCAGGCTCCTCCATCCATGGGATTTTCCAGGCAAAGTATTGGAGTGGGGTGCCATTGCCTTCTCCTATTATGTCATTAAGTGATACTAAAACAAATATCCAAAAATGAGAAACCAAAGATGAACACCAGAGAAATGGCAGTTACAAAATCAGGCAAATAATAATTAAAACAATGGAATATATACAAATACATATATACCCATGAGCAAAGTGAAAATGCCCAACAAAAATAAAGTACAGTAACTGATCCAGCAAACAAAGTAAAGAAAACATTTTATTTACCAGCTAAGAACAAAACTAACTAAAGCACAAACTGGAAAACAAAACTAAAGCAAGGTGCCAAGTGGAGAGTAAAGCAATGAAAACAAAACTAAGAAATATGTTGAGAGGAAAGGACAGAAAGAAAAGAAAGAAAGAATAGATATGCAAAGTTAAAGAGAGCTACATGAAGAACATTTATATACATTAAAGATTAACTGCAATGGGAAAAGAACAGTAGGAAAGGGAAAGAAAGGAATAAACACAGAAAAATTATAATTGGTTTCAAACAATTAAAATTATAGAAAAGAAAAAAAAAAATGGAAGGAGAAAGAAAACAGGAAAAACAAAAGCAAAACTCCCAGAACTTCAAAAGTCCAACATAGAGGCAGAGATATATCTCTGCTTTGTAATATGCCATCTACTTTGTCATAACTTTTCTTCCAAGGAGCAAGTATCTTTTAATTTCATGGCTACAGTCACTATCTAGAGTTATTTTGGAGCGAAAAACAGTTTCTCACTGTTTCCATTGCTTCCCCATGTATTTGCCATGAACGATGGGACCAGATTCCATGATATTCGTTGTTTGAATGTTGAGGTTTAAGCCAGCTTTTTCACTCTCCTCTTTCACTTTATCAAGAGGCTCTTTAATTCTTCTTTGCTTTCTGCCATAAGGATGATGCCATCTGCATATCTGAGGTTATTGATATGTCTCCTGAAAGTCTTGATTCCAGCTTGTGCTTCATCCAGCCCAGCATTTTGCATGATGTACTCTGCATATAAGGTAAATAAGCAGGGTGACAACATACAGCCTTGATGTACTCCTTTCCCAATTTGGAACCAGTCTGTTGTTCCATGTCCAGCTCTAACTGTTGCTTCTTGACTTGCATACAGATTTCTCAGGATGCAGGTAAGATAGTCTGGCATTCCCATCTCTTGAAGAATTTTCCATAGTTTATTGTGATCCACACAGTCAAAGGTTTGGCATAATCAGGAAAGCATAAGTAGATGTTGTTTGGGGATTCTCTTGCTTTTTATGATGATCCAGTGGATGTTGGCAATTTGATCTCTGTCCTCTGTCTTTTCTAAATCCAAATTGAACATCTGGAAGTTCACAGTTCACATATTGCTAAAACCTGGCTTGGAGAATTTTGAGCATTACTTTACTAGCATGTGAGATGAGTGCAATTGTGCAGTAGTTTGAATATTCTTTGGCATTGCCTTTCTTTGAAATTGGAATGAAAACTGAACTTTTCCAGTCCTGTGGCCACTGCTGAGTTTTCCAAATTTGCTGGCATATTGAGTGCAGCACTTTTACTGTATCATCTTTTAGGATTTGAAATAGCTCATCTGGAATTCCATCACCTCCACTAGCTTTGTTCATAGTGATGCTTCCTAAGGCCCACTTGATATTCCAGGATGTCTGGCTCTAGATGACTGATCACACGGTTGTGGTTATCTGGGTCATGAAGATTTTTTTTGTACGGTTCTTCTGTGTACTCTTGCTACCTCATCTCAATATCTTCTGCTTCTATAAGTCCATACCATTTCTGTCCTTTATTGTGCCCACCTTTGCATGAGATGTTCCCTTGGTATCTCTAATTTTCTTGAAGAGATCTCTAGTCTTTCCCCATTCTATTGTTTTCCTCTATTTCTTTACACTGATCACTGAGGAAGGCTTTCTTATCTCTCCTTACTATTCTTTGGAACTCTGCATTCAAATGAGTATATCTTTTCTCTTCTCCTTTGCCTTTAGCTTCTGTTCTTTTCTCAGCTGTTTGTAAGGCCTCCTCAGACAACCATTTTGCCTTTTTGCATCTCTTTTTCTTGGGGATGGTCTTCATCCCTGCCTCCTGTACAATGTCATGAACCTCTGTCCATACTTCTTTAGGCACTCTTTCTATCAGATCTAATCCCTTGAATCTGTCTGTCACTTCCACTGTATAATCCTAAGGGATTTGATTTAGGTCATACTTGAATGGTCTAGTGAAGGAGGTCTCCATTATCTTCATTACCCCCACCATAGTTTGGTCTCAGGTCAAACAACAGGGAGAGAACACAGCCCCGCCCATCAACAGAAAATTGGATTAAAGATTTACTCAGCATGGCCCCGCCCATCAGAATAAGACCCAGTTTCCCCCACAGTCAGTCTCTCCCATCAGGAAGCTTCCATAAGCCTCTTACCCTTATCCATCAGAGGGCAGAGAGAATGAAAACCACAATCACAGAAAACTGATGAAACTGACCACATGGCCCACCCTTTGTCTCACTCAGTGGAACTATGAGCAATGCCATGTGGGGCCACCCACGTTGGATGACTCATGGTGGAGAGTTCTGCCGAAGTATGGTCCATCCACTGGAGAAGGGAATGGGAAAACACTTCAGTATTCTTGCCTTGAGAACCACATGAACAATATGAAAAGGCAAAAACATATGACACTGAAAGATGAATTCCCCAGGTCGGTAGGTGCCCAATATGCTACTGAAGAAAAGTGGAGGAATAACTCCAGAAAGAATGAAGAGACGGAGCCAGAGCAAAGACAACACTCATTTGTGGATGTGACTGGTGATGGAAGTAAAGTCCAATGCTGTAAAGAGTAACATTGCATAGGAACCTGGATTATTAGGTCCATGAATCAAGGTAAATTGGAAGTGGTCAAACAGGAGATGGCAAGAGTGAACATTGACATTTTAAGAATCAGTGAATTAAAATGGACTGCAATGGGTGAATGTAATTCAGATGACCATTATATCTACTACTGTGGGCAAGAATCCTTTAGAAGAAATGGAGTAGTCCTCATAGTCAACAAAAGAGTACAAAATACAGTACTTGGGTGCAATCTCAAAAATGACAGAATGATCTCTGCTCATTTCCAAGGCAAACCATTCAATATCACAGTAATCCAACTCGATGCAGCAACCACTGATGCTGAAGAAGCTGAAGTTGAACAGTTTTATGAAGACCTATAAGACCTTCTAGACTAACATCCAAAAAAGATGTCTTTTTCATTATAGGGGACTGGAAGACAAAAGTAGGAAGTCAATAGACATGTGGAGTAATAGGCAAATTTGGCCTTGGAGTTCAAACTGAAGCAGGGGAAAGGCTAACAGAGTTTTGTCAAGAGAATGCACTGGCCATAGCAAACACCCTCTTCCAACAACACAAGAGAAGACTCTATACA
The DNA here is from genome assembly GCF_000754665.1 of Bison bison bison. Taxonomy (NCBI): domain Eukaryota; kingdom Metazoa; phylum Chordata; class Mammalia; order Artiodactyla; family Bovidae; genus Bison; species Bison bison. The sequence goes on along the minus strand of NW_011494743.1, from coordinate 2,480,968 downwards.
TGGACATCACCAGATGATCACTACCAAAAATAGATTGATTATATTCTTCACAGCCAAAGATGGAGAAGCTCTATAAAGTCAGTAAAAACAAGACCAGGAGCTGACTGTGTCTCAGATCATGAACTCCTTATTGCCAAATTCAGACTGAAATTGAAGAAAGTAGGGAAAACCACTAGATGATTCAGGTATGACCCAAGTCAAATCCCTTATGATTATACAGTGGAAGTGACAAATAGCTTCAAGGGATTAGATCTGATAGAGTGCCTGAAGAACTATGGATGGAGGTTAGTGACAATATATAAGAGGCAGTGATCAAGACCATACCCAAGAAAAAGAAATGCATAAAGGCAAAATGGTTGTCTGAGGAGGCCTTACAATAGCTGAGAAATGAAGAGAAGCTAAAGACAAAAGAGAAATAAAAAGATATACCCATTTGAATGCAGAATTCCAAAGAGCAGCAAGGAGAGATAAGAAAGCTTTCCTCAGTGATCAATGTAAAGAAATAAAGGAAAACAATAGAATGGGGAAGACTAGAGAGCTCTTCAAGAAAATTGGAGCTACCAAGGGAACATTTCATGCAAAGGTGGGCACAATAAAGGACAGAAATTGTATGGACTTGACAGAAGCAGAAGATGTTAAGAAAAGGTGGAAAGAATACACAGAAGAACTATACAAAGGACTCCATAACCAAGATAACCACAATGGTATGATTGCTCACCTAGAGCCAGACATCCTGGAAATGTGAAGTCAAGTGGGCCTTAGGAAGCATCACTATGAACAAAGCTAGTGGAGGCGATGGAATTCTGGTTGACTTATTTCAAGTCCTAAAAGATGATGCTGTTAAGGCGCTGCACTCAATATGCTAGCAAATTTGGAAAACTCAGCAGTGGCTACAGGACTGGAAAAGGTCAATTTTTCATTCCAACTTCAAAGAAAGACAGTGCCAAGGAATCTTCAAACTGCCACACAATTGCACTCATCTCACATGCTAGCGAAGTAATGCTCAAAATTCTCCAAGCCAGGCTTCAGCATACAGGAACCGTGACCTTCCAGATGTTCAATTTGGATTTAGAAAATGCAGAGGAAGCAGAAATCAAATTGCCAACATCCACTGGATCATTGAAAAAGCAAGAGAATTCCAGAACAACATCTACTTATGCTTTCTTGATTACACCAAACCTTTGACTGTGTGGATCACAACAAACTATGGAAAATTCTTCAAGAGATGGGAATGCCAGACTATCTTACCTGCATCCTGAGAAATCTGTATGCAGGTCAAGAGGCAACAGTTAGAGCTGGACATGGAACAAAAGACTTGTTCCAAATTGAGAAAGGAGTACATCAAGGCTGTATGTTGTCACCCTGCTTATTTACCTTATATGCAGAGTACATCATGCAAAATGCTGGGCTGGATGAAGCACAAGCTGGAATCAGGACTGCCAGGAGAAATATCAATAACCTCAGATACACAGATGACACCACCCTTATGGCAGAAAGTGAAGAGGAACTAAACAGTCTCTTGATGAAAGTGAAAGAGGAGAGTGAAAAAGCTGGCTTAAAACTCAACATTCAAAAAATGAATATCATGACCTCTGGTCTCATCATTTCATGGCAAATAGATGAGGGAAACAGTGGAAACAGAGAGAGACTGTATTTTGGGGGCTCTGAAATCACTGCAGATAGTGACTGCAGCCATGAAATTCAAAGACACTTACTCCTTGGGAAAAAAGTTATGATCAACTTAGACAGCATATTAAAATGCAAAGACATTACTTTGCTCACAAAGGTCCATCTAGTCAAAGCAGTTTTTCCAGCAGTTATGTATGGATGTGAGAGTTGGGACTATAAATAAAGCTGAGCACTGAAGAATTGATGATTTTGAACTGTGGTGCTGGAGAAGACTCTTGAAAGTCCCTGTATTCAAGGAGATCAAACCAGTCAATCCTAAAGGAAATCAGTCCTGAATATTCATTGGAAGGACTGATGCTGAAGCTGAAACTCCACTACTTTGGCCACCTGATGTGAAGAACTGACTCACTCTGAGCAAGCTCCAGGTATTGGTAATGGACAGGGAAGCCTGTCTTGCTGCAGCCCATGGGGTCACAAAGAGTCAGACAGGACTGAGTGACTGAACTGAACTGAGCCCATCAGAACAAGACCCAGTTTCCCCCACAGTCAATCTCTTCCATCAGGAAGCTTCCTTAAGCCTCTTTTCCTTATCCATCAGAGGACAGACAGGATGAAAACCACACACACAGAATACTAACGAAAGAGCTAAAGTGTCATCAATTCATCAATTGATCATTCTGCCCAAAACTTTACACTGACATTTTTTAAGACAGAATGCTTGGATTTGTGACAATTACCCAAAGAAAAAAACTTTCTATTTCTAAATCATAGGCGGATAGCTGTTTGATATTTAGAAGAAATGTTCTGAATGCGAGAGGGAAAATTAAATGGGAGGGTTGAACTTTTTCTAAAGAGAAGTTCACAATATACATTTAAAAAATGATCACACTTCCAGTTTATCACTTCATATTCCAGATTTGAAGACAGCCACCATTCTCATTTGTCTGTTTCCTTTATTCAAAGTGCAACATACAATGATTTTTATTTGGTAGATATTTTCAAAGCATGTAAAACTTTATGTGTGTTCCTTACAAACCGCAAAGCAATGAGAGAATTCACTTCCTTCTTACAAATATGTTTTCAGATTATTCCAAATGAAAGATGTAATGGTGCATTTTTAACTAAAACAATAAATATTTTATAGTCTACGCTTTAGATGTTGCCTATTTGCAAATAGTGGATATAAGACCCTATTTAAACAAGAACAACAAAAAAATCCTTAACCATGCAAAATCATTTCAGAGGAGAAATAGTACCTAGAGGCCAAAAAGTTATGTTCTGCTCAGCTCAAAATGGAACTATTTGTTAAAATGCTTTTCAGTTGCCTTAAATTAGTTTAAATACATTAGAAATAGTATTGCCCACCAGTTAAAAGCCTAGGATTCTGGAATCTGATGAAACTAGCCCTATGTTACTGGATAAGTTAATTAAAGTTTCAGGCTGTCAGTCCTCTCATTTGTAAAATACTGCATTCTATCCTAGAGACAGTGAAAGTCTTAATGAAATAGTACATGTAAATAAATTAGCAGACACCATATAGTGAGTGCTCAATAAATGTTAAGTGTGATGATAACAATTATGAAGGAAAAGTGATGATATTAATTTCAAATGAGTAGGTGCCTGTCATGTGTACTGATCTACCCATTACTGTATCTATGTGTGCGTCTATCTCAGGTTTGCAAATGGTGTTTGGAAAACAAATAGGAAATGATCCATTGTATTCATAGCAAGTATTAATATAAATACATGACTCAGTATTTTTTTCTGAATGTTCTGCTGACACCAAACATCAGAGAAAGATACAAGGCTGGAATCCAGAAGTGAGCTGCAATTGCATCCTCTACATCAGGCTGAGAACTGGTGGAGGGACTTTCAAAGACAGAAGCCAATAAGCTCATTATATTGCAGACAGAAAAGACAAAGGTTTTTGTAATAAACACAGGTTGAAAGGGAAGGATTAGAGGATGAGTCACAAAGAAGAAAAGTAATTATCCTGAGTGGGCTAAGGGTATAAAAAGGATTACCACCCACCAGGCCAACTCAAGAGAATAAATCTCACAGCTTTCAGCAGGTGATCCTGTAAATATTCACATAATATTTCTAAAATGAAATGCTGCTGTTAGAGAAACAAAAGGATGAAATGGGTCGTGCCATGTAGGTGTATCTGTCAGTAAACAGTCAGAAAAACTGCTGGAAACCAGGACTCGAACCAGGCGGTCCAGTAGAAGGTATTTAAATACAGAGCACTAGTTATAAGGGTGTTGGCAGAACTAAAACGGAACAAATAGAACAGGGGAAGGTGAGAAAGCTGCTACCCCTCTAGGGCTGGGGAGGATGGGGGCTGTATCTGAAGCAAAAATGGGAATCAAATCCACACAAGGGCTCAGACATGGAGAGAAACTGCCTGAAGCAAACACAAATCCTGCCTCTTTCTAGTTCACCAGCAATGCCTGCCACTGGGAGAACCTATACAGCAGTTAGTTAGCAAGGGCGCCTGGGAGAATAGGTATCAGGGCAAAGGCATGGAGTAGATTTGAAAGCAAATGATCAGATGACCAGCACAACAACCCATCACCAAGGACATCTATGAAATAGAGACCTCTCCTTCCACTTAAAGTTAAAGGGAACCCCCAACTCAAAACAGATGACATCAACATTAATTTTCCCAAGTACCATTTGGAAATGAGGTTGGGTTATGTCCCTCATCAAAAAGGCACCGTTAATATTGGAAGTCTCCCCACATAATCAGACTTCTTTCTGCATGCAAGAGGGTCAAAGGAAATGCGTTTTTAGTTGTTAATCTACTCTTAGCTTTTATAGCTCTTAAAGAATTCAAGGAGAAAACCTAGGGAAATGTGTGCAGAATGGTCATAACTTTAATTTTCCTAAGATATTATTACTTATAAAAATACCATCTAGCAACTTTCTAATTTTATAAAATAAGGATATTGTAATAGCAAAAAAACTAAGTCCTAATCTGAGTGCCTTGTCTTTACTTTTCTCATTTGGTTGCAGCCTCTGAAAAGTGTTCAGATCCTGTACAGAATCACAGAAGGACACTACCTTATCTCAAAAGGAGGTTCCCAAAAGGATCATATTGACTTGTAAAACTGAATGAGTTCTGCAGGGGAAAACACAGAATCCTGGGCCAACTAAATTTGTACAAGCTTGGTCAATGTCATCTCGGGGTCCCACCTCCCCTAGGCTGTGAAAAGGAGGTTAGACCAGCTCTCCATCCTCAGGGCAAGTGCAGAGACGTAAGCTCTGACTTGCTCAGCTCAGTCTCACTGAAGTGTGAGAAGAAGGAAACCACCAAACCCAATTCCTGACCTGCATGCTCAGGTCTTACCCACCAAGTGGGTGGTAAAGGACCCCTGAGGACTCAAAGCAGCTCCCCTGCCGGCCCCTCAGCCCTCTCTCTCTGTGCCACCATTTTTCTCAGCTCACATTCACGAAGCAATATATCCTCCAAATTGACCAGAAAAGATCTCATCCACCCATGATGCCCATGATGGTGGAGCCAGCACCTCACCATTTTCCTTTCCACCAACTAGTTTAATATAAAAACAGCATGGTGATAAAACATGGCTTAATAGAAGATTTCATTCTTCTTTTATTAAATTTAATCATTTTATTGCCAAATGTCAATCTGTAATTGCAAAGAAAACAAAAGATGGAAAGAAAAAGACATAAAGAGTTCTCTCATTATGCTGATGCTGGATTAAATTATCACCAATACTAAATTTCTCCAGAAAATTAACAAAATGGGGTGGGATGGGGTAGCATGAATGTAAACCATTGGTAACATGCCCCTCATATAATCATTGCAGCAAACCCAAGTGACCTGAAAAGTCCAACAGAGAACTCTGATCAATAAAGTAAAAGACAAGTGGGGGTTTATTTCTCTTTGGCTTCTTAACTAACAGGTAATTTAAATGCAAGTCCTGCTCAGAGCGGCTTCAAAAAGAAGCCCATGTGGTCACAGGGTGTCACCAACAGCAAAGGTCCTGCTTTGTTTACACACAGGGCCGTGACAGCACCTGTGGGCTTCATTGCCCCAGAGAGGTTAAATGATGCCCAGGACTGCCTGACCTGAAGAGAGGTTGGTTACCACCCAGAGTAACTAGGCGAAAAATACAACAACAAAGTGATTCTTTGCAATACTAATGCATCCTTTGACATATCACGGTACATGCTGAGTCCTGTGTCCAGGTACACACACAGGGAGTGTACCCAATTTCCTGGAATAAAAGGGCAGAAGGGATAAATCTTGGGTTGAAGAAAAAAGACACAATTCACTTCCAGTGGTTCCTAGATTGATTTCATCAGCTTCCACTGAGAAGAGCTTTGCAACACTTTTCTGTCACTGTCAGAGCCCTGACTCAAAACTTGAAGTCTAGAAAAGTCACCAGTGAGGAACCACACAGCCCTTTTTCGAGGAAGCCACCTGCAAGGTGCGCCAGGACAACAGTCTGACACCATCCACCCTCGCCCAGAGACAGCACAATTGCAAGTCTGAGCACACCTCGAGGGAAACCAACGTGTAAAGGTTCTTAAAAAGAGCATCTTACCTGATGCGGCTGTGAGCTGGACCATCTGCTATAGGAAGGGACACTGGATGGCTTGCTGGCTGTGGTTCTCTAAAAGGGAAAGAGAAAAGAGATGGCACGCTGTCACACAGACTGAATACACTTTATATTTCTTTAAATGAATGGTTTATGCAGTGTCTACAGCTCCCAAAATTAGCACATCTTAGAGTCTATCCTGAATATTTGTTGGAAGGACTAAAGCTGAAACTGAAGCTCCAATACTTTGGCCACGTGATGTGAAGAGCTGACTCACTGGAATAGATCCTCATGCTGGCGGAAAGGGAAGGCAGGACCATAAGGGAGTGCCAGAGGATGAAATGGTTGGATGGCATCATTGACATGAGTTTGAGCAAATTCCGGGAGATGGTGAAGGACAGAGAAGCCCGGCGTGCAGTCCATGGGGTCACAAAGAGTTGGACGCAACTGAGTGACGGAGCAACAACAAAGAGTCTATCTGAACTAAGCCTGTTCCATTTCTTCTAAAACATAGTCTCCTCAACAAGTATAATTATATGTACATTAAAGTCAAGATATCTGGAGCCAAGTCTCAGTTTGTACTGGTTGTTTAACTTGGTACAAGTTACCCACCTGCTCTCTGTCTCGACTTTCTCTTCTATGAACCCAGAATAATCATTTTTGTGCCACAGGCTCCCTGTGAGGGTCACGTATGATAATAGTTGTGAAGCACATTGTATAGTAAATAACTGTGAAAATATAAGGCATCCATTCAACAAGCAGAAAATAAGACTTTGCTATCCATTTCTGTCTGAAGCAAAACTGGTTTCCAAACACCCAAGTTAATAAATGAGGTCATGGGACAGTTGTTTATTCTTTTTTAAATTAAAAAAAAATTTTTTTAATTGGAAGATACTTGCTTTACAATGGTGTATCAGTTTCTACTATACAACAATGTGAATCAGCTGTATGTATACCCCCCTCCCTCTTCAGCTCCCCTCACAGCCTCCATCCCACCCCTCTAGATCATCATAGAGCACTGAGCTGAGCTCCCTGTGCTGTACAGCAGCTGTCCACATGCCAGTGTATTTATGACAATTCTACTCTCTCAATTCAGTTATCCTTGTTATAAAAAGACCCTTTGTCTTACAAGATGACCACACCATTGCTGGTCAACCTGGGCTCGCAAAAACGACCCAAGCTCACCATAGAGGAGCTCACGCAAAATCCATTCTCATCGCCACTTCCTTTGCTTACTTCGACTATGGAGGCTAGAAAAGCTACAAGCTCACTCTGAGTACTTCTTCTCATCAATACTGGCCCATGAGACATGACCATGATTCTGCTGTGGGCAGGGGGTGAAATGGGAGTTCTGGGAAACCTTTTGCTTTTCTGACAAAAGGGGAAAGATAAGGCTTATACTCTCTGCATCACTCTTCTCTCTACATGCAGATACGCTACATGGGAGCTGCAGCAACGATTCTGTAACCAAGAAGAAAAGGCTGCACTGCTATCTTTGATCTTGTTAAGCAGCAGAACCATGACTTATGGCCACTGTGCTGTGCTCAGTCGCTCACTTGTGGCCTTCTTTGCGACCCAACGGACTGTAGCCCTCCAGGCTCCTCTGGCCATGGAATTGTCCAGGCAAGGATACTGGAGTGGATTGCCGTTTTCTTCTCCATTCTGGGTACTATTTTTGCCTAAATCCTCCTTGTGTTGTTAACAATAACCATGTTTGTCTGCTAACTGCAAGGTGTAATGCATGCTCTACTAGCTCATTCAGACGAAGAGTCAAATTATAAGATTTTAATTCTGCAGAAGTTTGTGGATGTTTCAGGCAGAGAGAACAAATAGACAGAGGCGTGAAGATGTGAAAGTGATTGATACACTTGAAAAATGATCAATAGATCAATATAGTATGGCCAACTCCTGCTTCCCCCATTTCTGTATTCCATCTGCTTTTCAGGACCGCTGTGTGATTCTGGGCCAATCTTTGCTGATTATGACAGCTTCCCTGCCTCTCTGCAATGGCGAGCCTGGAGTGCTGGATGCGGCTGTGTCCTGTCTGCTCTGATCAGCTTCCTCTGCATGTGCCTCTCTGTGGGCGTAGGGCTGGGACCAGTTCTCAGGCCCTTCCAGTCTCTCCTGGCCCACTGAGGGTTATGAGATCAGACCCAGATTAAGTGTGAGAGAAGCATCTCTGTTATCAACTTAGATGGAAGGAGAACCTCAAGGAGGAGCTAGAAGTTAACCCAAAATCTTCATTATATTTCCTGAGGAAGAAGTAACAGGAATGATCTTACCACTGAAGGACCGTGTGCATTCTCTGATACTCACTTTCCTAATTGTGAAATAAGCTCTCCATGCTGCCTTCCCATCTAGCCCCAAATCCACTCAATTAAATGATTCTAATATATTCACATTCAAAGTATATAAATGATTACCTATTATAGTGGCAACACCAACTTTCCATGAAAAGATCTGATTCCTTTCAATACTATGAATTTCAGTTCAGTTCAGTTCAGTCACTCAGTCGTGTCGGACTCTTTCCAACCCCATGAACTGCAGCATGCCAGGCCTCCCTGTCCATCACCAACTCCTGGAGTTCACTCAGACTCATGTCCATCGAGTCAGCGATGCCATCCAGCCCATCTCA
>NW_011494743.1:2461590-2471178 GCF_000754665.1 Bison bison bison | reverse complement strand
ACTTGACTTCACATTCCAGGATGTTTGGCTCTAGGTGAGTGATCATACCATCAGTGATTATCTGGGTCATGAAGTTCTTTTTTTGTATAGTTCTTCTGTGTATTCCTGCCACCTCTTCTGCTTCTGTTAGGTCCATACCATTTCTGTCCTTTATCGAGTCCATCTTTGCATGAAATGTTCCCTTGGTTAAATCTCAGCTAACTAGATAAGGTTCATAATCTAAAATAACTTTTTGCCTGGATATTTTAACAAAGTCCATCTTCTCTACACTTTTAGGAACAAGCTGTCAGCTCATTTTCCAGCCCAACAGTTTGGGCTTCAGTGAAGTCCCTTTATGTTTCTTTAAATGATAGATTTTAGAATTCACCATGAGACTAATTTTGGAGGCATCATGTCTTAAGAACACAACTCATCATTGTTTGAAGTCACAATATGGGTTTCTAAAATTGTAACAATGAATTTTATATTTTTTATCAAAAAATTGATCTGAATTTCTTGATTGAAATATAATTGAAACATACCATTGTTTAAGGTCTATAGCATGTTGATTTGACACATTTATATAAGCTGGTTTTAGAAAAGGCAGAGGAACCAGAGATCAAATTGCCAACATCCGCTGGATCATGGAAAAAGCAAGAGAGTTCCAGAAAAACACCTATTTCTGCTTTATTGACTATGCCAAAGCCTTTGACTGTGTGGATCACAATAAACTGTGGAAAATTTTGAAAGAGATGGGAATACCAGACCACCTGACCTGCCTCTTGAGAAATTTGTATGCAGATGAGGAAGCAACAGTTAGAACTGGACATGGAACAACAGATTGGTTCCAAATAGGAAAAGGAGTACGTCAAGGTTGTATATTGTTGCCCTGTTTATTTAACTTATATGCAGAGTACATCATGAGAAACGCTGGACTGGAAGAAGCACAAACTGGAACCAAGATTGCTGGGACAAATATCAATAACCTCAGATATGCAGATGACACCACCCTTATGGCAGAAACTGAAGAGGAACTCAAAAGCCTCTTGATGAAAGTGAAAGTGGAGAGTGAAAAAGTTGGCTTAAAGCTCAACATTCAGAAAACTAAGATCATGGCATCCGGTCCCACCACTTCATGGGAAATAGATGGGGAAACAGTGGAAACAGTGTCAGACTTTATTTTTCTGGGCTCCAAAATCACTACAGATGGTGACAGAAGCCATGAAATTAAAAGACGCTTACTCCTTGGAAGGAAACTTATGACCAACCTAAATAGCATATTGAAAAGCAGAGACACTACTTTGTCAACAAAGGTCCCTCTAGTCAAGGCTATGGTTTTTCCAGTGGTCATGTATGGATGTGAGAGTTGGACTGTGAAGAAGGCTGAGCGCCGAAGAATTGATGCTTTTGAACTGTGGTGTTGGAGAAGACCCTTGAGAGTCCCTTGGACTGCAAGGAGATCCAACCAGTCCATTCTGAAGGAGACCAGTCCTGGGATTTCTTTGGAAGGACTGATGCTAAAGCTGAAACTCCAGTACTTTGGCCACCTCATGCAAAGAGTTGACTCATTGGAAAAGACTCTGATGCTGGGAGGGATTGGGGTCAGGAAAAGGAGACGACAGAGGATGAGATGGCTGGATGGCATCGCTGACTCGATGGACATGAGTCTGAGTGAACTCTGGGAGTTGGTGATGGACAGGGAGGCCTGTCGTGCTGCGATTCATGGGGTTGCAAAGAGTCCGACACGACTGAGGGACTGATCTGATCTGATATGATGACAACACATCTCTGTCAGATTACACTGTTACCCTTTCTTTTTTGTGGTTGGAACAATTAAGATCTAATTTTATCAGCAACTTTGAAGTTTATTACAGAGTGTTATGACTGTGATCACTATGCTGTGCATTAGATATCTGAAACTTTTTTATCTACTAGTTGCAAGTTTGTATCTTTAAACAATGCCTTCCTCCCCCCAGCTCTTGCTAACCACCATTCTACTCTCTGTTATTATGATCTTGACTTTTTAAAATATTTATTTTTTTGGCTGTACCAGGTCCCAGCTACAGCACGTGGGATCTTTGATCCTTGTCGCAACATGCAGGACTTTTAGTTGCGGCATGCAATCTTCTAGTTGGGACATGTGGGATCTAGTTCCCAAACCAGGGATTGAACCTGGCCCCCCTGTGTTGGGAGCACAGAGTCCTAGCCACTGGACCTCCACTGGACACATTAGTATAAAGTCTTCCAAGTCCAACCATGTAGTCACAAGTGGGAGGATTTCCTCTCTTGTAGTTGAATAGTATTCTGTTGTGTATACATCTTTTATATCGTAAGTGCTGATGAACACTTACTAGGTTGCTTCCATATCTTGGCTCCTGTGAATAAACATGCCTTAAGCTTGAGAGCACAGACATCTAGGCAATATCCTGTTTTCATTCTCTTTGTATACACACCCAGCAGCGGGATTGCTGGATCATACAGTGGTTCTAGTTTTAATCTTTTAAGTGACTCCCATACTCTTCTCTGTAGTAGCTACACCCATTTATCTTCCTACCAATAGTGTAGGAAGAATTCCTTTTCACTACATTTTGGTCAGCCCTTATCTTCCTGAAATCTTCAGTTTTTACAAATAAAATTTAAATTGTGATCATCAAACTCAAACTATAAGCACTGACATTCAAAATATATTTTAAAGAGAAGTATAACGAGTGACCTGTAGCATATGACTCAGACTCTTGAGGGGCCTTGAAGCAGTCAGGGCCGAAGGTGGGCCCTTGCGGAGCTGAATGCACTGTGACGTGGACTCTGCCTCCTCCGGGAGGTATCGCAGTACTTCCATGCCCACGCTGTGCTTTTCTCTAAAGGCCACACCGCACGTCAGTGCTGACACAAGCATGATTAACTTCATATTGATAATTGCGGTCTTGTGACTTACATGCTTCACGTTCTTCCAGTGCTAAGATGCTCAGAATAAATGTAAAAGGCCAGAGAGGCAACAAGGCACCTGGGCAACATTAAGTACAAATGTAAAAGTCATAACGACATTCGGGACTTCCCTGATGGTCCCAGGGTAAAGAATCTGTCTTCCAGTGCAGTGGGTGTGGGTTTTGATCCCTAGTCAGGAAACTTTAATATTCCACATGCCTCAGGGAAACTCAGCCTGTATGCCACAACTAGAGAAGCCTGAGAACCCAGCACAGACCCCCCCCAAAAAATCATAATAACATTCATAATCACAAAATAGCTTCTGATGGATGTGGCTGCAGCTGAAAATCAGTCTCATAGCAAAAAACATGAAATCTGGTTGGGTTTCCTTCATGTGCTTTTAAATAAAGCAGCCATAATATGTGGTTTGGATTTCAGCTTAGATGAAACTAAACTCACCTGACAAACCAGATTACTAACTGTTCATACCCTCACCCTGCTCCTGGTAGAGCCCTGAGCAACCAGTCCCAGATTAGAATAAATCAAAGGGCAGTCCCAGATTAAAATAAAGAAGCTTGTTGGTGTCAATGCAAATTCTCTGATCCAGGGAATTCACAAGTCTCTGAGAGTGGGATCCATCAATTTGCATTTTTAAGAGGCTCTTCAATGGATTCATATTAGATTTTACAAGCAAAAAAAAAAGAGTGCAGACTAATCCTAGCATACCCTTCTCCTGCTGCAGGCACCCACTGAAAGACAAGAACTACGAAGAGTAGAGGCAAGAAGATCCAAGGATATTATTGAGCAGTTTTCTCTCAACAGATAAAACAATCTCTCAGACTCCAGAGAAATATTTCTGGAAACTGTGGGCAGACGTTTGGTGAAAAAGAATCTAATTTTTAATCTACAGATATGGATTAGACTTTGAACCACCAAACATTGAATTAAATGGGCAGGCAAGGGTTTCAGTTTGGATATCCGCTCCCACCCAACGCACCCTGCCCTTGGAAAACCTTTCCTAAATACCAAGAATAGATAACCCTTTGGATATGTTTCTGACCTACTCCTTATCTTGTAATCGCCTTCTCAATGCAGCTTTCTCTTCCCTGGTTGTCCAGTGGCTAAGACTTCATGCTCCAATGCAAGGGGCCTGGGTTCAATTCCTGGTCAGGGAACTGGGTCCCACAGGCTACAACTAAAGATCCCACATGCCCCAACTAAGATCTAGTGCAGTCAAATGAATGAATAAGTAAGTATTTAAACACAGCTTTCTCTTATAGATTGTACACCCCACAAGGTTAAAGGGATGGGCAGGGGGAGTAAGTTGGGGCTAGATCTTATTCACTTACCTAACCAGGAATGCCTGTACCTAGCAAATAATAAGTGCTCAGTAAACATGAAGTCAAACTTAACCCTATCACCTGTATGGAGACACTGATGATGAAAGTGACATTTTTAAGGGCAAATATCCATAAAAATTGGTATGATTCAGGACTTCCTTGGTGGTCCAACAGCTGAGATTCCATACTCCTAATGTGGGGGGCTGGGGTGCGGGGAGGGAAGGCAGGGGCTGTCTTTGATCCCTGGTCAGGAAACTAGATCCCACATGCCACAGCTAAAGATCCTGCATCTGCAACTGAGACCCAGTGCAGCCAAATACTCATATTAAAAAAAAAAAAAAAATAGGATTCAAGAGTCTCAGTGGTACTTGAACTTCTTAAAAACATACCACTGTCGGCTTATACTTCAAGATATTAGGATGGAGAATTTTCTTAATATGGTTTCATAGAAAACATCCTTCAAGTAACTAGGGCAAGAAATAGGGAGAATGGTAGACACCACTTTGAACTTGAGAGTCTTGGGTGTGGGTTAATCCACATGAAAAGTCTCAGGAATGCATACTGTGAGGCACACTTTGAAAGAATTGGATGACCTGTCGAAGCAGGCTGAAGTTAGAAGTCCAGAAGACATCGAGACTCACATATTTATTCTTTTTTATATCTTTTCTTTCTCCCTTCCCGAGGCTGGTGAGGCTCACAGGAATGTAGGTTACTCACATCACAGAGGTATTCAGGAGGAAAAGAATGTAGAACATTTTAGTAACAAAAGCATCAGACAATGCTACTAAGAGGCTTCCTTTTTAACAGTGTTCTATTAAACCAAGCCAAAGGAGTGCTATGCAGAAACCTGGATCACAGACCAAGTTCAAGGGCAGCTCACAATTGAGGAAAGCTGCCAGATGCCACAACAAGAGCACAACATTGACAAATAGGATCCAGGAATCCACGTGGGTTACTTAGACAGACTGAACTCTGGATAACAGACAAAACTTCTGGGATTTTCATTTTGGATGGAAAAACAATGTTTCCAGCTCCAGCAAGATGACTCATGCAAGAAACAAGACTGAAAAACCAAATAACCTAGACAACAGTAACGTTTGTCATAAGCACGGTATAGAAAGCTGACTCAAAAAGCCTTCTTCCGGAGCAAGAAACTTTGTAAAGTACAAATGGCAAAGCCTCTACCCAGATATGCCTTAACAAGTAGTGACCAAAAAAAAACCAATTCACAAATAAGGACACAGAGCAGGCAAGCCAAGAAAAGAGAATTGATTTTTGTTTTGTTTTTTACAGCTGTGTTCCAATAACATTTTTAAAATTTATTTATTTTTAATTGAAGGATAACTGCTTTACAATATTGGTTTGATTTCTGCCATACATCAACATGAATTACCCATAGGTGTACATATGTCCCCTCCTTGAATCTCCCTCCAGCCTCCCACTCTTTCCCTTCCCTCTAGGTTATTACAGGGCCCCAATTTGAGTTCCCTGAGTCATACAGCAAGTTTCCATTGGCTATCTGTTTTACATATGGCAGTGTATAATGAGAATGATTTAAAAGGAAAAAAAGCATGAACTAAAGCTCTGAAATCTAACAATTATGCTATTGAAAGGGCCACATAGTTTCCTCATTACAGTTGTGATGTTCTAGAATACACATTCCAATATGTCCTGCTACACTGGCTCATCATTTACTAAACACCTATACAGTCAGTGTCCGTCAGATGGTTAAGAGACAGTCTCTAAACAACTTGTTCTTTACAAACACAATCACAAACTGATCACCCTCACTTTAACAAGGAAGTGTTGGGCTCAAATAGGGAATCACAGAACTCTGCCTCTAACTCAGTCAAGGAGCATCAGTGCATTCCTAATGCTACAGAGAATCCTGAGCTGGGTAAGGGATGCTACCTAAGAGCTGACCTAAATCTTTCCAGTTTCAATAAACCTCTGATCATTAAGGTATATGGCAAGCAGCTTCCAGATTCTCCTTTTCATCTTAGTGCCAATCATCCTTTAAAATTCCTTTTTCCATTACAATGATCGATTTTCTTTAACATTTCCCTGTATGCCCTCCCTCTACCCAGGCTTTCAGTCATGTCATTGTCCTCCCTGGCCACCCCCGGCACCTCCAAACTCCTCCTTCTGAAGCTGTGAAACCTGAAATTGGATGAGATATTACTCCTTGGGTCCTCATTCCATGACAACATGCAAAATAAAATAAATCTAAGCTAGCCTCCCTGTCATCTCTGGTGGTTCAGACAGTAAAGAATCTGCCTGCAATTCAGGAGGTGTGGGTTTGATCTCTGGGTCGGGAAGATCTCTGGGAGAAGGAAATGGCAACCCACTCCAGTATTCTTGCCTGGAGAACCCCATGGACAGAGGAGCCTGCCAGGCTACAGTCTATGGGGTCTCAGATAGTCAGACACGACTGAGCAACTAACACACAAGGTAGCTTCAGTGCAAAAACTGAGAGAAAATCTCAATACAGTCAAGCAGTAAAGATGGCTTTATTAACTGTATTCAATAAGGTTTCCCTCTTAGTTTTATTTACTTTTGAGGAATGGAAGGGAAATAGCTGAGTCTGGTTTAAAGAGACCTAACCAGGTCTTTGTGTTTGCTTTTAGAAAGTAGATGTAAAAATTATGCAGATTCCATCATTCTCTAAGATTTAAAAAAACCATGTGATTTCCTGAAATCAAAATGATGCTCCCAGGATTTCTGTTTGTTCATCCTCCCTACCCCTACTCACCCACGTACTTTAACCTGACAAGCAGTTTTTTGCACACCTGGTATATGCAGAGCACTCTATTAACAACAGGACTTACGAAGATGGAGGAGATTCTCCCCAGTGATGCTTTTCTTCTTCCTAATCCAGCCCAGCCCCAAAGGAGCAAACACAAGCCCACACGCTGCCATTCTTTATCCCTGCATTGGGAAGATCCCCTGCAGAAGGGCATGGCATCCCACTCCAGTATTCTTGCCTGAAGAATCCCCATGGACAGAGGAGCCTGGCAGCTATAGTCTATGGGGTTGCAAAGAGTTAGACACGACTGAACGAGTAAATACAACAGCTTTTCCGGCAGAAATAGTGAAGTGTCTTGCTGAACAAATTGAGGACAATTTCCTAACAAGTGGACGTAAAATATCTTAGGAATTTTATTTATTTTAGGTACTTAATTCTCAGCTATAAAAAGGCACCCTGTAGGTTACAATGGTCTTCTATTGGCAAGTCGCTGGCCTTGGGTCTTGAGTCCCAGGCCAGAGGCAGGCACTGAGGATGGAGAGGTTTTTTCACCAACAGATGCTGCTTTAAGTGACCAGAGCATGGTCTCCAGGCTCCAGGTGGTCTCAGATGACCCCTGGGTGCTGGTGGCCACACTATTTTGAAGCTCCCTCCCCAATGTAGCAGGGCTGGTATGTTTAACACACAGAACACGGAAGAGATGAGGGCGGTCACCCACCAGGTTAGGTTCTAACCCGGCTGCTTCCTCACTCTTGGATCACTTCCCGAGGGAGGAGCCAGATCACTCCCCATTCTATGGAGAGTCCCACCTGCTGCTGCTAAGTCACTTCAGCCGTGTCTGACTCTTCACAACCCCATGGACTGCAGCCTACCAGGCTCCTCTGTCCGTGGGATTCTCCAGGCAAGAGTACTGGAGTGGGGTGCCATTGTCTTCTCTGAGTCCCACCTGATGTGAAGTCAAAACAGCCACAGACAGCCATGCGGGTGAACTCAAAGGCCGACCCTGCAATCCCAGTCAAGTGTGCAGAGGCTGCAGCCCTGGCTAAAGACTTGACTGTAACTTCAAGAGAGACTCTGTAGAGATGTGGATGAACCCAGAGTCTATTATACAGAGTGAAGTGAGTCAGAAAGAGAAAAACAAATATTGAATACTAATGCATATATATGCAATGGCACCCTACTCCAGTACTCTTGCCTGGAAAATCCCATGGACGGAGGAGCCTGGAAGGCTGCAGTCCACGGGGTCGCTGAGGGCCGGATACCACTGAGCGACTTCGCTTTCACTTTTCACTTTCATGCATTGGAGAAGGAAATGGCAATCCACTCTAGTGTTCTTGCCTGGAGAATCCCAGGGACGGGGGAGCCTAGTGGGCTGCCGTCTATGGGGTTGCAGAGTCGGACACGACTGAAGTGACTTAGCAGCAGCAATGCATATATATGGAATCAAGAAAGATGATAGTGATGAACCTGGTTCCAGGGAAGAAATACAGACACAGACATAGAGAATGGATGTGTGGATACATGGGGTGAGGGGATAGGGGAGAGCACTGATCTATATATACCACCCTGTGTTAGCTAGCTAGCTAGTGGGAAGCTGCTATATAGCACAGGGAGCTTGGCTTTGCTCTCTGTGATGACCCCGAGGGCTGGGATGTGGGGATGGGGGGTGGGCAGGACAGGAGGGAAGCTCAGAAGGGAAGGGATATATGCATATATCACATTGTTGTACAACAGAAATTAACACATCGTAAAGCAATTATACTCCAATTTAAAAATAAATAAATAGAGACTGACCCACATCCACCCAGCTAGTCAGATCACACACCCCTCCATCAGAAACTGTACAAGGTAATCCATGTTCGTTACTCAGCTGCTAAATTTGGGGGTAATTTGTTACATAGCGATAGGTAACTAATTTACCTTATTAGCAGAAAAGCTATTCACCTCTTATACATAAAAGTGTGTAGAAAGCATTAAATAACCTATGAATCATAGCTAAGGGGGAAGAAAACATTACTCTTGTGACTGATGGAAAAAAGAAGTTTCAGGAATTTGTTTTCCCCTTTAGGCTTTTTTAAAAATCTAAGTCCCTGAATTTTCACACTGTGATTTAACATGTCTTGCAGTCACTTTCTTCAAGGAGAGAGAACTGTTAATTCCCCAAAGACAGGAACACAAGGTAACCTCCAGTTCCTATCCTGCACAAGACTAAAAACAGCAAACAGAATGCTCAGTAAATAAATGATAAGCTTCCTATTGTCAGGCAGCTTTGTCTGTAACTCAACTTGATCTCACTGTATCTTAAAAAAAAGAACAGATTCAATTGAGCTCCTGGGCTCATCTGCCACTCCATGTCTCAGAGACACAGAAACCCTGCACTCACAGCTGCCTAACAGGACGGGGAAGGGAGCCCTGCTTTCAAGGTTCTAAGGGGAGGACAGGCATGCACAGACTCCGTGTTCTCCAGAGTGTGTGATTCGCAGAAACCAGACCTGCAAAGCAACCTACTGAAAAATGGTTCTTTGGTCAGTTTGGTGAAATGTTTTATTACCAAACTGATCCAGCCCAGGGGTCAGCACGGTGTTTTTGATAATGAGT
>NW_011494743.1:2431337-2461490 GCF_000754665.1 Bison bison bison | reverse complement strand
TATTATACAACCACTCAACTGCTGTGGACTGTGACAGCAGCCATAAATAATACAGTGGTTGCAACTGGGTTCCAATAAAACTTTATTTGCAAAAACAGGCTTCGGTTAGACTTGGTCCATAGGCTGGGATTTGTATAGAGTTCCTGTCCCTCCTGAATGTCTAAAAACCAGGAAACAGGAAGGTAAGTGCAGAGGACACTGTTCCAATCTCTCTCTTGAAGAATCGCTGCACATTTTGACACGCAAAAGCTATTATAAGAAGGATTTCTACTCCAAAGACTTATCCGTGGGTCAGTTTGTTCAATCCCGTTTACCAACAATTATTTGTCCAAAGAACCTATTACTGGGACTTTCCTGACCATCCAGTGGTTAGGACTTCACCTTCTACTTCAGGGGGCAGAGTTTGTAAGTTCCATGCCTGGTCTGGGAACTAAGATCCTACATGCTTTGTGATGTGGCCAAAAACAGTAAAGAAAAAAGAAAGCTATGAACCTATTTATTTACTTAACTAGTTCTCTCCTACACTCTCCCTCATCCCTTCTCTCCTCTCTCTCATTTCATTATTTTATTTATGTTTTTAATTGAAGTATAGTTGATTTAAATGTTTCATTAATTTCTGCTGTACAGCAAAGTGATTCAGTTATACACACACACACACACACACATATATATACATTCTTTTCCATTATTGTTTATCACAGGATATTAAATATATTTCCCTGTGCTATATGGTAGGACTTCTGTGTTTGTCCATTTTATATATATTTTATATATATATATATATAAAAAATAGCTTACAGATGTAAGCTTGTCTTCTTACAAGCTTGTCTTCTTATTGAATACCTATGAATAACCCAGGGATCTAGTCTTCTACAGAATATCCCTAAGGAAATAGTTACCTAATTTGCAGTGTATATTACCTAATTTGCTGTGTATATCAGCCTGAGTGAACAATTTGGCTCTAACTGCTGAGTACCGGCTTGGAATGTGAACTGTCAATGAACGCTTCGAGCAATACCTTGGCTTTTTCACACAGGATAGCCCCAAAGACAGAAACGTGCAGACGTGTTTGGTTTCCGTTCCCAAGATGGCGGGGTAGCAAGATGCTGGGCTCACCTCCTCTCACAGGCACGTCAAAATTACAACTATGTTATGGGATAACTATCAAATAAAAAATACTGGAACCTACCAGAAATGCCCTTCCATGACTAAAGACATAAAGAAGGGACCACAAGACTGGTAGGAGGGACAGAGTCATGGTGGAGTCAAGACCCACACCCAAGGGAAGGGGACCCAGAAACGGGAGGATCATTACAGCTGCAGAGGTTCTCACCAAGGAGCAAGGGGTCTGAGCCCCACGTTGGGCTCCTCAGCCTGAGGGTCCTGCACTGGGACGACGAGCCCCCAGAACTTTCGTCTATGAAGGCCGCTGAGGTTCATGTTGAGAAGTCTCACAGAACTTGGAAAAATAAAGACTCATTTTCTTTTCACTGATTAATGTATATACTCTCTTTAAAAAAAAAAAAAAAAGCTTTTCTATTTAATATTGGAGTAGCAGAGGGGCCTGGTGTGCTGCAGTCTATGGGGTCACTAGCAGTCCGACACGACTGAACGACTTCACTTTCACTTTTCACTTTCATGCATTGGAGAAGGAAATGGCAACCCACTCCAGTGTTCTTGCCTGGAGAATCCCAGGGACAGGGGAGCCTGGTGGGCTGCCGTCTATGGGGTCGCACAGAGTCGGACACGACTGAAGTGACTTAGCAGCAGCAGCAGCAGCAGTTTATTTTTAATTGGAGGATAATTGCTTTACAATGTTGGGTTGGCCTCTGCCATACAACAACACAGATCAGCCACAAGTATACCCATGTCTCCTCTCTCTTGAACCTCCCCTCCTGTCCTCCACCCCATCCCACGCTTACAGGCCGTCACAGAGCACTGGGTTGACCTCCCTGTGTTTTACAGCAAAGGCTCATTAGCTATGTATTTTACTATGGTAATGTGTATGTTTCAATGCTGCTCTCTCAATTTGTCCCGCCTTCTCTTTCCCCTTCTGTATCCAAAGTCTTTTCCTATGTTTGTGTCTCTATTCCTGCCCAATATAGCAGTACGTGGCGTGTTGATTTTAAACTCCCTAACTATCCTTTTCCCTCACCTCTCTCCCCTGGTAACCATAAGTCCCTTCTCTAAGTCTATGAGCCTGTTTCTGTTTTGTATATAAGTTCATTTATTGTTGTTGTTATTCAGTCGCTCAGTCATGTGCAACTCTTTTGGACCCCATGGACTGCAGCACACCAGGCTTCCCTGTCCTTCACCACTTCCTGGGGCTTGCTCAAACTCATGTCCATAGAGTCAGTGGTGCCATCCAACCATCTCATCCTCTGTCGTCCCCTTTTCCTCCTGCATTCAATCTTTCCCAGCATCAGGGTCTTTTCTAATAAGTAAGCTCTTTGCATCAGGTGGCCAGAGTAATGGAGCTTCAGCCTCAGCATCACAACCTCCAATAAATATTCAGGATTGATTTCCTTTAGGATTGACTGGTTTGATTTCCTTGCTGTCCAAAGGACTCTCAAGAGTCTTCTCTAACACCACAGTTCAAAAGCATCAATTCTTCAGTGCTCAGCCTTCTTTATGGTCCAGCTCACACATCCATACATGACTACTGGAAAAACCATAGTTTTGACTAGATAGACCTTTGTCAGCAAAGTAATGTCTGTTTTTTAATATGCTGTCCAGGTTTGTCATAGCTTTTCTTCCAAGGAGCATCTTTTAATTTCATGGCTGCAGTCACCATTTGCCATGATTATGGAGCCCAAGAAAATAAAGTCTGTCATTGTTCCCATTGTTTCCTCATTTTTTGCCATGAAGTGATGGGACTGGATGCCATGATCTTTGTCTTTTGAATGTTGAGTTTTAAGCCAGCTCTTTCACTCTCCTGTTTCACCTTCATCAATTTCATTTGTAGCATTTCTTTTTAGATTCTGCATATAAGGGATGCCATACAGCACTTCTCTTTCATTAAGACCCTATTCTTAAAGGAGGCACACAAAATCTCACATACTCTGGGGCCCAGGGAAGAAGAAGTAACTTGAAAATAGACCCACAAGCTGATCTTGGAGAGTCTCCCAGAGAGGCAGGAGGCGACTGGGGCTCACCCTGGGGACACAGACTCTGGTGGCACCATGTTTGAAATCTCCTTCTCCTTGTGCTGAGGAAACCACTGTGGAATCCTCCCCCTAGCTTATTAGCCTGAGGCCATCCCACCCTTTCCGACTAGCCCACAGGCACCAGTACTGGGACACCTCAGGTCAGGCAACTAGCTGGGTGAGGACGTCACAGACGTGACCACCAGGGGACAGACGGCCACGAGATCTTCTGAGCCCACAAGCACCCCTGGACACAGCTCTGACCACCAGGAGACTCGGGACTCACACTTACACAACCATGCATACATGCTAGACCTAGGATTCCCACAGATCTGCTTTCAGCGACTCCAGGACCGGCTCCACATACCTGCAAGCCTGCTTGGGACAAAGCTTCAATCACCCACATGATGACACCAGTCCCAGGGCAAAGACAGCCTGCAGCCTGCCGTGTCAGGACCCAGCCACCCCCCGGCAGCCATCATCAGCCCAGGGATCAGCTGTGTCCTGCCACTGCCCAAAAGCATGCCAGCACAAGCTTCAGGATACCCAGAACCCTACATTCAGCTGTGTCAGGCACAGGCCAGGCCCACCAGAGGGTCAACATTAGCTCTGGGACCCCAGGCACTGCAGTCAGATGCCAGGACATGGCTTTGCCTGCCAGTGGGCCAGCACCAGTCCCAGGACCTGGCTGCATAAACTGGTCAGCAGGCACCAGCCCCAGGACCCCCTAGGCCCTGACTGCCCACCAGGGAGCCAGCACTAGCCCTACAGTCACACAGAGAACAGCAGACAGCTGTCTCATGACCCGGACTAGCCAACCCAAGATTTGTATCTTCTGCACAAGGCAGGGCCTGGCCACCAACTGACCATGGAGAGGGTAGTCCCTGTCAGTCTTCCCAGGGCTTCCCTAATAGCTCAGTTGGTAAAGAATCCACCTGCAATGCAGGAGACCCTGGTTTGATGTCTAGGTTGGAAAGATCCCATGGAGAAGGGGAAGGCTACCCACTCCAGTATTCTGGCCTGGAGAATTCTATAGACTGGATAGTCCATGGGGTTGCAAAGAGTTGGACATGCAAAGAGTCCCACCAACTACAACTAAAGGACCCATGCAGCCCACATAGGGGACACTCCTAAAGCATACAGCTCTACTGACTTGAGGGGAGTATGCTGCTGGGAAGCATGGAACATTGTCTACAAAAGGCCACATCACCAAGGTTTAGAAATGTAACTAACCTACCAGACACAGTCTCTGAATTCAGACTATACTACAAAGCCACAGTAATCAGAACAGTATGGTACCAGCACAAAAGCAGACACATAAATCAATGGAACAGAAAAGAAAGCCCAGAAGGAAATTCACACACTTATGGTCAATTAATCTATGACAAAGGAGGAAAGAATATACAATGGAGAAAAGATATTCTCTTTAATAAGTGGTGTTGGGAAACCTGGACAGTTACATGCAAAAGAATAAAATTAGAATATTTACTCACATCATATATGAAAACAAACACTAAATGGATTAAAGACCTAAGCCTAAGTCCAGATACTCTAAAACTTCTAGAGGAAAACTTAGGCGGAACAAGTTAAAAAATAAAATAAAATCAAAACTGAAAAAAAATTAATAAATTGCAGCAATATTTTTTGGATCTGTCTCCTAAAGCTAATGAAAGAAAGCAAAAATAAACAAAAGAGACTGATCAAACTTAAAAGCTTTTAGTGGCAAAGGAAAGCACTGACAGAATGAAAAGACAACCTACTGAATGGGAGAAAATAATTGCGAACGATGTGACTGATAAGGAACCACAAACTTTCAGATGTTCAAGCTAGTTTTAGAAAAGGCAGAGGAACCAGATATCAAAATGCCAACATCTGTTGGATCACTGAAAAAGCAAGAGAGTTCCAGAAAAACATCTATTTCTGCCTTATTGACTATGCCAAAGCCTTTGACTGTGTGGATCACAACAAACTCTAGAAAACTCTGAAAGAGATTGGAATATCTGACTGCCTGATCTGCCTCTTGAGAAATCTGTATGCAGGTCAGGAAGCAACAGTTAGAACTGGACATGGAACAACAGACTGGTTCCAAATCAGGAAAGGAGTATGTCAAGGCTATATACTGTCACCCTGCTTATTTAACTTATATGCAGAGTACATCATGAGAAACGCTGGGCTGGATGAAGCACAAGCTGGAATCAAGATTGCCAGGAGAAATATCAATAACCTCAGATATGCAGATGACACCACCCTTATGGTAGAAAGTGAAGAAGAACTAAAGAGCCTCTTGATGAAACTCAACATTCGAAAAACTAAGATCATGGCATCTGGTCCCATCACTTCATGGGAAATAGATGGGGAAACAGTAGAAACAGTGGCAGACTTTATTTTTGGGGGGCTCCAAAATCACTGCAGGTGGTGACTTCAGCCATGAAATAAAAAGACACTTGCTCCTTGGAAGAGAATTTATGACCAACTTAGACAGCATATTAAAAAGCAGAGACACTGTTTTGCCAACAAAGGTCTGTCTAGTCAAAGATGGTTTTTCCAGGAGTCATGTATGGATGTGAGAGTTGGACTATAAAGAAAACTGAGCACCAAAAAATTGATGCTTTTGAACTGCGGTGTTGGAAAAGACTCTTGAGAGTCCCTTGGACTACAAGGAGATTCAATCAGTCCATCCTAAAGGAAATCAGTCCTGAGTATTCATTGGAAGGACGGATGCTGAAGCCGAAACTCCAATACTTTGGCTATTTGATGAGAAGAACTGACTCATTTGCAAAGACCCTGATGCTGGAAAAGATTGAAGGCAGGAGGAGAAGGGGACAACAGAGGATGAGATGGTTGGATGGCATCACTGACTCAATGGACATGAGTTTGAGTCTGGGAGATGGTGATGGACAGGGAAGCCTGGAGTGCTGCAGTCCATAGGGTCACAAAGAGTCATACACAACTGAGCGACTGAACTGAACTGAACTAACTGGTAAGGGGTTAATATGCAAAATACATAAACAGCTCATACAACTCAACATAGAGAAAACATATATCCCAATTTAAAAAAGGAAGTAGACGTAAATAGACATTTTCCCAAAGAAGACATGTAGATGACCAACAGACACATGAAAAGACGCTCAACATGGATAATCATCAGAAAAATGCAATTAAAACCACAATAAGCTATCACCTCACACCTGTCAGAATGGCCATCATCAAAAAGAGCACAAAGAACAAATGTTAGCCAGGGTGTGAAGAAAATGGAACACTGTTATTTCAAATGTAAACTGATGCAATTACTGCGGAGAACAGCATGTTTTCCTTTAAAAAGGAAAAATAGTTCTACCACATGATCCAGGAACTTCATTCCTGGGTATAGCTGCAAAGAAAATGAAAACATTCATTTGAAAAGATACATGCACCCTGATGTTCATAGCAGCAGCATTTATAATAGCCAGGATAAGGGAGAAACCTAAGTGTCCATCAACAGATGAATAGATCAAGAAGATGTGATGTATATGCACAATGGAATATTACTCAGCCAAAAACAGGAACAAAAATCTGCCATTAGTAACAGCACTGATAGACCTGAAGGGCATTAAGCTTAGTGAAATAAGATGGAGAAAGACAAACACTTATGTTATCATTTATGTGGAATCTAAACAATAAAACAAGTGAATGAATATATTGTAATCAAACAGAAACAGACTTATAGATACCAAATTAGTAGTCACCAGTTGGGAAAGGGACGTGAGAAAGGGCCTAATGTGGGAGGGGCTTAAGCAGTACAAACCACTACGGATGAAATATTTAAGATACTGGGACTTTGCTGGTGGTCCAGTGGCAAAGACCCTGCACTCTCAGTGCAGATAGGACCCAGGTTCAATCCTTGATCAGGGAACTAACTGTTCCCACAAAACTCCTACTAACCCTACTAACATAAACTCCTACTAAGAGTATGCATGCCACAGTTAAAAAGATACAGCATGCTTCAACTAAGACCCAGGACAGCTAAATGAATAAAAGAAAATTAAATAAATAATTAATTAAGATACCATGATATTGGGCTTCCCTGGTGGCTCAGATGGTAAAGAATCTGCCTGCAATGCAGGAGACTTGGATTCGATCCCTGCATCCGAAAGACCCCCTGGAGAGGGAATGGCAACCTACTCCAGTGTTCTTGCCTGGAGAATGCCATGGACAGAGGAGCCTGGCAGGCTACAGTCCATGGGCTTGCAAAGAGTCAGATATGACAGTGACTTTCACTTCACTTCACCATGATATTAATTCAAAAAGACAAATGTACCCAAATGTTTGTTGCAGCAGTATTTACAACAGCCAGGACGTGGAAGCAATCTAAATGTCCATCAACAGACAAATGGATAAAGACGTTGTGGTACACATATACAATGAAATATTAGACATTCAAAAGGACAAAAGTTTGGGTCATTTGAAGGGATGTGAATAGTGATGTGTCATATAGAGTGAAGTAAGTCAGAAAGAGGAAAACAAATACATCTATATGGAAGGGTTTCCCTGGTGGCTCAGATGGTAAAGAAACTGCCTGCAATGCAGGAGACCTGGGTTCGATCCCTGGGTTGGGAAGATCCCCCATAGGAGGGCATGGCAACCCTCTCCAGTATTCTTGCCTGGAGAATCCTATGGATGGAGGAGCCTGGCGGGCTACAGTCCAGGGAGTTGCAAAGAGAGATGACTGAAGTGACTTAGTACACCCACATAAATGGAGTATAAGCTATAAAAATATCGAATTATTATGCTGCACACCTGCAACTAATGGAAACTAATATTGCAAATCAACTACACCTCAATTTTTTTTTAAGTGTTTGGTTTCTGTGTGTGTTTGTTTTGTGAAACTTGCTCTATTGATGCCATGCCACATTCTTATGCATCCCCACATTCCCCAACACCACCCCAGAAGTGATTGTTACTTTTGGAACTTAGAGTGAGAAAACCTTCCTATTAGGAAGTTATGGATTTGATTACCTCTAGACCTAGAACGTAAAACTCAAAGTTGATTTCATTGGCCAAATGTGCAAACTTCAGATTTTCTGGCAAAAGATGTTAGAAATTGATAACACACAGAGCGGTGTCAGGTATGGTCAGAGCTCTTTTAAACAAAAGAAACCTTAAATTTCCTCTTTATTGGCCTTCTGATTATTGACCAAACAAGCCAATCCTGGCTCAATGTGGGAGTGGACAGCGTGTGAATTCCAGGAGAGTGGGATCCCTGGAGGTGTTTTGGAGGGGGCTTGCCATGTAAGGTCTGTGGGAAAAAAACTGGGAAGTGAATTTTTTATCTCCTGAATCTGATACCAAATCTGCAGCATTATCTAAGTCATTTCTGCTAATCTATAAATTGAGGAGACTGAACTAAAAGCAGGCTTTCAGTAAAAATATGTCTATGAATATGATACATTATTTAATACATTTTCAATGCATTTTCATCTTAATGATACCACATGGTAGACAATGCTGAGGGAGAAGGCGGGGAGAAAGCTGGCTAGAAGCCAATTTTCCCAAACGAGGCTGCCTCGACCTGAGCTTCCAACCTAATTATTTCTTCATCAAAGCTGTGAGGGTCCCCAGGACAGTCAGACTTCCTTGAGTTCATTGTTGTTTTGTTTAGTTGCTCAGTCGTGTCTGACTCTTTGTGACCCCACAGACTGTAGCCCACCAGGCTCCTCTGTCCATGGGATTCTCCAGGCAAGAATACTGGAGTGGGTTGCCATTTCCTTCTCCAGGGGATCTTCCTGACCCAGGGATCAAACCCTTGTATGCTGCATTGGCAGGGGATTCTTTACCAGCTGAACTACCAGGCATGCCCTGAGCTTAGACACGACCAAGGCACTATAATCCACAAGCCCTTCCAGGGTTTCAACTTCTCAAAGCCTGAGAAGAGTGTTAGCAGCTTCTGAATTTCAGGAGAGGTTAAACTGCCCCCTCACCTCATCAAATTAGAGACCCTTTTCTATCTCCCAGACTTCCCTTCATCCCAGAGACACGTGTGACTCTCAGAAATTTTCCCTCATAAAAACACGTCCTGGGACATGGCCCTGTCCTCATTTTCATCCTGGGCTTTCCTCTCCTCTCCTCTCTCTCTCTCTGTCTATTTTCACTGTGGAACAGGGTGGGAGGATCGTGGTCACTACAAAA
Source organism: Bison bison bison (assembly GCF_000754665.1). NCBI lineage: Eukaryota > Metazoa > Chordata > Mammalia > Artiodactyla > Bovidae > Bison > Bison bison. The sequence goes on along the minus strand of NW_011494743.1, from coordinate 2,452,179 downwards.
CTATCACCCGAGGCCGCAGCTGTGTGGGCCTGTCAGCCGTGGACACTCGTGACCGTGTGACTATGGGCATGGGCCGAGCGGGGCCACAGCTCTCATCATTTATCCTTGGTGCTAATCACCATACACCAAGTGCCCTTGGCATGCGCTCTTTCTAGGACGAGTGTGTTTTACAAGTGGAAAATATCTGAAGTCTCTGCTCTGTGACCAAACGGACTATGTCAGAGACAACGCGTTTATGACTCTTCCTGAAAATTATCATGTGGCTGATCCTCCTTGTAGGCCTTAAAGTAGAAAAATACACCTCAGTTTTTTTTTTTTTTTCCTCTAGGGAACTAAAGACTTCACAATTCTTAAAATAAGGAATAAGCTATGAAGTTGAAAATCTTATACAAAAAGAAGCAACTGTATCCTATGAAAATGCTCATAAATTGAGGATTATGTTAATTCCTCCATATACAACCATCTATTTAGAAGAGTTTTGTTGCCATGTACATTATTTGAAACTTAGTAAAAAAAAAAAATATAGGAGAAGAGAGGTGAGGTGGAAATTGAGCCTAATTTTAAGAGAGTGAGATTTAGGGTCAGCATGTGTAAAAGCACTCACAAGTATTAAATTACAAAAGAAATTAACTACCCCATGCAATGTATACTTAAGTGCAGTAAATTCTAAGAAATTGTGGAAAGGCTGCCCTCTTCAGACACACTACTTTTTCTTTTTAAGTTGCTTTAGATTTTTTTTCTCTATAAGCTTCTCCAGGGGAAAATGGAGAATGGGATAAAATAGTTATAAATCAGAGCTTTTCTCTAAGAAATAAATGTCATAGAAGGACACAGGGAAAATGTTCTTTAGTACCTAGTTTGCCTGACTGGACTTGCCTAGAATATATATCTTGTAGGTATTCCACATGGCTCTTGAAGCATCTAATAAGCAAGCTTTAGAATCCTGAGCAGTCATTAATTAATGCAACTGTCAGGCTGAAATGTTTACCTCGACTGTCACGTATCTCAGTGCATTCGGAATAACCACCTCAAGTCACAATAATTGGCTCTCATGTCATTAGAATTTTTAATAGCCATGATGAACTCTACCCTTTTCACACCCAACTCTTGTCTTCTGTTTTATTCCTGTCATTGTGAACAAGTGGAAATGACAATGAAGAGAGTCCTGTCCCAAGGGAAGGCATTGTGCATATTTGGGGCCCTAGGAAGGCACTCACCTGGTTGTCAGCAGTTTCTTTAGGAAACTGTACAGACAGGTCTTAGGGAGAACCAAGTGGAAATGTTCATTTCAAACTCAACTTGTTTTTCTACATTTCCTGATCTGGATTTTTTGTCCTCCAATATTTACTTTTTCAATGATCAGATGTAAAATACGAGTCTCATATAATGAGGAGTCCAAGAACCATACTCAAAAATCAATTTCAATTCCTTATGTTCAGTCCAGAACAAATCAGAGCAAAAAAAAAATATTACCAATGAATCAGAAAATACCCCAGGTATAACCTTCCATGAGAAGGACAGGAAGGAATCTAGTTTGCAAGGTGGCCTCTTTTGCTTCGTAACTACGATGAAAAGAGAAGGCACATTATATACTCAATTAAACGGAGATCATTGCAGAGAGAAATTCGAAACATTTTCAAGAAACAGTGCTTTACGAAAATTGAATTGGAGTCTGTAGGAAAACGGTGTGTACAGCAGTGATAAGTTGTCATTTACATAAGATCTGACATATGTAATATACACGTGCATATTTGCAGAAGGACACAAACACAGAACTAACTTGTTTATAATTGGAGGTGACTGGCTGAAAGGAAACATGTGTCGGTTTGCTTCTCCTCCGGTTTAAGTACTCAGTTTCATGTATAATTGATATATTACCATTTTTATGAGGAGTAAAATAAGAGTAAATCAATTATGAGAATTTAAAATATCATCCATTAGCCAGGAATACTCAGGTTTTCTTTGAATGAACACTCAGCAGCTGCCATTCCTGAAGGCATTTCTAGCAGATCAGCCTTTCTTTGACTTCTGGTTCCCAAATTACTTGGGTCCAGAACTAAGACTGGTAGACAACCAGACTGCAGATAAGACTGAGGCCTCATATTTATGCAGAGCTTACATTCTTAGCATTTGGGCAGGGAAGCCAGCATCGTGCTAAATTCTCAACTCAGATTATACCTATTTTCAGGGATAAAGTGAGGAAATTCCTAATGGAACCATCAGAAGGTGATTTCTACTCAAGAGCAAAGCCTTGAGGTCAAGAAAACCTAGTCACATGTGCCATAATGTCTTGGATTTAAAACATGGGTATATATGCTTATGTAACTACAATTCTGTAAAATTACATTTTGAGGGACTTCCCTGGTGGCCCAGTGGCTAAGCATTTGCCTTGCAATACAAGGGATGCAGGTTCAATCCTTGGTCAGGGAACCAAGATCCCACACGCTGTACAGCAGCTAAGCCCGTGCACCGCAGCTACTGAGCCCACGTGCCACAACTAGGAGTCCATGTTGCCACAAGAAAAGATCCCGCATGGTAGAAAGAAGATGCCATGTGCTGCATGAGACTCAACCTAGTCAAGGAAAATTACACTTGAGTGTGCATCCAACTGTGGATGGACATGTAGACACATTTTTAAACTTGCACAGTTCATGTGTATACACAATACATACACTAAGTATTCTGAGTAATACAGTATCTATTGCATATTATAAATGTGTTCATGTGCATTCTTTATATTTGTATATTGATTATTTTACTTTTATATTATAAATATATGAACATCACCTTGTATGTTAATACATAAGTATATGCAATATACTAGATACTATTTACAATGTATTAAATTATACAGTACATTTTATATATATATGAGGTATATTACATAATATAATACATTATACAGTATGTATATATTATATATTGTGAGATATATAACATGAGTTATAAATTATATATAATATGCTAATGTTAAATATAAAGATTATACATGGCACATTATATGCACAAGTTATATAATATTGGGCTTCCAGATGGTGCTAATGGTAAAGAAACTGCCTGCCAATGCAGGAGATGCAAGAGATGCAGATTCAGTCCCGGGGTTGGACTATCCCCTGGAGGAGGGCATGGCAACCCACTCCAATATTCTTGCCTGGAGAATCCCTATGGACAGAGGAGCCTGGCAGGCAAGAGTCCATGGGGTCTCAAAGAATCGGATATGACTGAAGCAACTTATCAGGCACACATAAAATATATATCTCCAATACTTTGGCCACATGATGCGAAGAGCCAACTCACTGGAAAAGATCCTGATGCTGGGTAAGATTGAAGGCAGAAGGAGAAGGGGGAAGCAGAGGATGACATGGTTAGATAGCATCACCAACTCAACAGACATGAATTTGAGCAGACTCCAGGAGATAGTGAAGAACAGGGAAATCTGGTGTGCTGCAGTCCATGGGGTTGTGAAGAGCTGGACACAATTTAGCAACTGAACAGCAACAACAAAAGGGATATTACATATTTTGTGCACTATATATGGTATTGTTGCACAAATGTGTCTATAAAACTACAGATACTGAACTTACTTTGAAATTTAATACATTTTCAAGGGTAATCTTAAATGTATGCAAGTTCTAACTTCTACAGAGTTTAGAAGAAAATAACCCTTCACAGAGAAGACACCACTATCAAAGTGTTAGTCACTCAGTCGTGTCCGACTCTTTGTGACCCCATGGACTGTAGCCCACCAGGTTCCTCTGTCCATGGGATTCTCCTGGCAAGAATACAGGTGTGGGCAGCCATTCCCTTCTCCAGGGGATCATCCTGACCCAGGCATCAAACCTGGGTCTCCCGCACTGCAGGCGGACTCTGCACCATCTGATTCACCACTGTATCTGTTCCCAACAGAGCATTTCATAAGCTTTCCTCCCTCTACAGACACAGGCATCTTCAATATTTAGAGTCTTATAAAGTTCATGGATGCTATCCAATTTCAGATCTAAAACCAATTCATTTTCTGAGTTGGTATTGGCTAGAAGGCAATGGCACCCCATTCCAGTACTCTTGCCTGGAGAATCCCATGGATGTAGAAGCCTGGTAGGCTGCAGTCCATGGGGTCACAAAGAGTTGGACACAACTGAGCGACTTCACTTTCACTTTTCACTTTCATGCATTGGAGAAGGAAATGGCAACCCACTCCAGTGTTCTTGCCTGGAGAATCCCAGGGACGGGGGAGCCTGGTGGGCTGCCGTCTATGGGGTCGCACAGAGTCGGACACGACTGAAGCGACTTAGCAGCAGCAGCAGCAGCAGCAGCAGCAGCCTGGCTTCAGTCAGCTGGCTATTTTAAATATAACCACCTTAAACACAACTCTGCAGAATGATCTTGGTATCTTCACTGTAGTGAAAGAAACATCAAGTCCCCCAGGATTTGTGAATTTGTGAAAAGGTGAGTTTGTGGCCAGTGTTGGGCCAAGATGGCTGAACGGGCAGGTCCGTAGCCTGGAAGGTGGTGCAGCCTTCCAGCCTCCATGCTTTGCTTAGCAAACATGATGCTCTATGTATCAGCACAGTCATTTAAAAGGCTTTGGAAACCCCTACCTCCCCAACACGCACATGAAACATACCAGCAGTCACATCAATTCCCGCTTAGATACAGCATCACCAGGTCCATTACCACGGCCCAGACACAGGCCAGGGAAAAGCCCTGCACAGAGGAGTCCTCCTGTGGTTAACAGGTGGGGTCAAAGGGGACAAGCTGCCATCAGACACTTGTGCCCACAAACACAATATGCATATGAACCAACGGGTATGGAGCGCACTTGGTACACGGCAGATCTGATCAGGCTTCATAAACAATCACTCCTAAAACTGGGGTTGGAAGGAAAAGCTGCCCAGGCTGTCACCGTCCCATGCTCCGCTCCCCCTCTCCCAGCATGGCCTGGGACAAGCTGCCCTCTCTCCACAGAAACCTCGCAGCTCCAGGTCTGGGAGCCACAGCGGCTCTGGAAGGGACACCCGGGATCGTACGGCAAACTGCTCAGGTCTGGACCTAAAGGAGCGCCTTGCAGATGCGGTGGTGGTGGAGGGACTGCCCTCGCCCCCAGCCTCCTAGCTCCAGACTCTTCATCACTGCACGGTGCAGGGTCCCCGCCTATGCAGGAAGGGTGGGGCTGGGAATCTCTCATCTCTGAAAAGGGCATCTGTTGACGTGCTGGCCCTGATCCCTCTCCCACAATATCTTTTATACATTGTTGTTGTTCAATCGCTGAGTCCTCTCTCTTTTGCAACTCCATGGATAGTCCACCAGACTCCTCTGTCTACCAGATTTACCCGGCAAGAATACCGGAGTGGGTTGCCATTTCCTTCTCCAGGGGGTCTTCCCGACCCAGGGATCGAATCTGTGGCTTCTGCATTGGCAGGTGGATTCTACCAACTGAGCCACCAGGGATACCCATTTTTTTATACATAACAACAGTCCATTCCTTTGATAACTCCTCCACTCCCACAGCAGGCCTCCAGGGGTCTCAGCCTCCAGGTGACCCAAGTCTTCCAGGAAGTTTCTTTACCCAGAATTTGGTTCTTGAGTGAAACAGCTCAAGGGCAACTGAGAGGCACTTCCTTGGATGGAGAAGCCCTGGACAGACCTTTTATTAGTTTCTATAACTGTCCTGGATCCCTGGAGCTTCCCTCCTTGTTACCTTTTCTAAGCCCTATAGACTCAATTTTTCCTTTTTAAAATTTATGATCTATCCCTATCCTGCCAATAAATTCTATTTTGCTTAAATTAGCCAGGGTTAGTTTCTGTTGGCTTGAAACCAAAATACCATAACTGATAGAAACTCCTGCCAGTGACCTTGTTTTCAAGTTCTTGTCTGCTTTGCACTGCATCTAGCCGACAGATTTTATTTTCCTGGACTCCAAAAATCACTGAGGATAGTGACTGCAGCCATGAAATTAAAAGACACTTGCTCCTGGGAAGAAAAGCTATGACAAACCTAGACAGCGTATTAAAAAGCAGAGACATGACTTTGCCTACAAAGGTCCATACAGTCAAAGCTATGGTTTTTCCAGTAGTCACGTACATATGTGAGAGCTGGACAATAAAAAAGGCTGAGCACTGAAGAACTAATGCCTTCCAACTGTAGTGCTGGAAAAGAATCTTGGGATAGTAAGGAGATCTAACCAATCAATCCTAAAGGAAATCAACCCTGAATATTCACTGGAAGGACTGATGCTGAAGCGGAAGCTCCATTACTTTGGCCGCCTGATGGGAAGAGCCAACTCACTGGAAAAGGCCCTGATGCTGGGAAAGACTGAAGGCAGGAGGAGAAGGGGATGACAGAAGATGGTTGGATGGCCTTACCAAATCAATGGACATGAGTCTGAGCAAACTCCAAGAGACAGTGAAGAATAGGGAAGCATGGCATTCTGCAGTCCATGGGGCTGCAGAGTTGGACATGACTGAGTGACTGAACAGCAACAAGTTATCAGGTTCTGTTCATCATAAATATACTATTTTCTCTCTATATAGAATATATAACAGTATACTTACTATAATATACTCACATACTATGCCATCTTTTTCTCATCCTTAAAATGCCCTTATGATACACATATTAATACTTCAACTACACTGAGGATGAGGCAATTACTGGGTTCAAGTAAGTTAAATCAGCCATGCATTGGGATTCTCTGAGGCCTTGAAAAATCAGACCAGGACCTGAATGCTGATTCAGTGAGTCTGAGAGGGGCCCAGGGGGTCACTTTCTTAACAAGCATCTGGGAGGATGATGTGGCTGGTCAGGGACACATTTGAAGCACTAGACTCAGTCAATCTTCTCAAACTCTACAGACCATGTGGGGAGCAGACTCTGACTCAGCAGGGCTGAGGCAGGGCCTGTGACTCTGCATTTCCCATTGCTTCCGGTGCAGCTGCAGCTGCCAGACTACCCTCAGCAATGAGCATTACGTGGCTGTCCCAGATGCCATAGTCAGTCACTGCCCCAGGCTGGGCTTGACTTTGGGGTTTTGTCTGCTCTTATTCACTCTTGCCTTCTGGAGGAAAGCCTGGTCTTTACAGGGGAGGATCCTGAAACCTAGAAGGAGCAGCTATTATGGCTGGTTAGTTAAATGGTCAGCAGGATGCAACCTCCCAGGGTGCTTAGGGGGAAGCAGGGAGGTGCGCCAGTGATCACGAAGTCCATTCTGCATGAAACTCTAATTACAAAAAAAATGAAGTAAAAGGCCAGGCCAGCATCTTGTCACCTGTCACTGGTGGGGCAGGCAACTCAGATCTGAGTGAAGAAACCGCTCATTCAGTTAAAAGATGCCAAAGCCTGACTGAATGCCAAGCGTCATGCTCCCACTACCTAAGACAGACCACTCCTCAAGAAAGCAAGACACATCCTTCCTCTAAAAGAAGAGACGGAGGGACACAGACCCTAGAGACCAGACGTCAAAACTAGTGGCCCACTGGCCCACCTGGCCCACAGCGGATCTTCTCTGGCCTGCAGAGAGTCTGGTGTGTTGGCTGGTTACTCAGTTGCACGTTTAAATATCGGGAAAATGTACACTATCATCCAGAATGGAAATATTGAATTCCAACAACACAGAGCCCCAGTTCACACCTTCCAAGAATCACCTCTAGCTGTGAGGGGAGGGACATAGGGTCTGGCGGTCACTCAGGTAGCCATATTCCCCACCTGTGGACTCACGAGACACACACTGAGCCTGAGTCTTCAGTGCCCCAACCCCATCATCCTGCAGTCAGGACACCCTGTGCCATCTGGGTTCGGATGACTGGAGATTCCTGGTCCAGGGCAGTTCACTGGGATAGGAGACAGGAAGGAGCTGAGTTGAGCCGTCTCACTAGGAAACGGTTGCATCTATTCAAGTGCCAGAAAAGAAACCCAGGAATGCATGTCCCTGCCCCTGCTGTGGCAGTAAGGTGGCTCTTGGTTGGTGATAGTTTGCTGTATCTGAAAAACTCTGCCTTAAAAAAAAATAACAACATTTTCTCTCCCCTCATGGATTAGTGGTCCCTGCTGCACACAGCCAAAGATGTTTCTGAAGGAGACCGAGGATCCAGCTGGCAAAACCCTGCTTTAGCATGATTTCAGATCGCCAAATCTCAGAGTCAACATCATGCCACACTTCTGTTGAAATTACAGGACAATTAGGACTACGTGGGGTGTGAGTAAGCACTCTGTACACAGCCTGTATTCCTTGTTATCAAAGGGCAACAAGAAAGCATATCCAGAAGTAGACTGGGGCAGTTTCAGGGAAATCAAATTTCTGCAAGGAATTTAAACACTGACACTTGCCCTGTTGAAGACAAAAGGTTTGCCCGTAATTCATTAGACCTTTAAGACCACAGCCACATGCGAGCAAGTGCACGCATGCACACACGCACGCACACATGCACGCACACACACGCACATGCACGCACACACGCACACACACACACACACGCATGCCCACGCACACACACAGAGCTATATATCGGAGTCAGCCTTGAGAGGAAGCAGCCCCCTCCTCTACTGTTCTGCTGTCTCCTTACAGCCTGAAGGTAAAAATAATGAGCCTGCAGAAGGGAGTGACAGATTTTATCTTCGAGACACTGACCCGAATGACTCCATTAGCATCGTTCCAAGGAAAAGTCACCCTCCCTGGATGGGGAGTCAGGGTGGGGGAGGGGGTGCTGTGGGGAGGCAGGAGGCACCGAGGTGTTCAGCTTCCATTTGGAACCAGACCCTCCCTGACCACGAAGGACATGTATGCCCTGACCCCTGCCTCCCACAAAAGCCAGCCCTTGTCATTGCTGTGCTCCTTGCCTGCAACAGCACAAGAGCTTCTCCAGCCAAGAAGCACCTCCCCACTCCCGGCTCTCACCAGAAGCCATCACCCCGTTCAGCCCACATCAGCGAGGTCCAGGCAGCCCACTGTGACAGATCCCCTCAGCCCAGCCTTGCGGTTTATCATTCATGTGATTTCCCTTCTGGGATCCTTTTCTTGAGGATGATCAAAGCCACATGTCCTCCCCAGAGATCTGACTTCCCAGAGAAAACCATCCTTTCCAGTTCCGAATGAGGGAAGGGAAGAGAGCTGAAGTGGGGAGGGGAATGCTGGAGGGGAAGGTGGGGTTATCACACACATACACACACACAGCATCACTCCAGGCAAAAACATCTCCTTTAACAATGTAAAGACCTACTAAATCTGAGATGAGATCGTTGGACTTTCACATTTTGAGCACCAGATATTTTTTAATCCAGAAGTGCTGCCAGTGGATAAGTTTGCGTTTAGAAGTATGCAAATAATAAATGCTGGAGAGGGTGTGAAGAAAAAGGAATCCTCTTGCACTTCTGGCGGGATGATACAGCCACCATGGAGAACAGTATGGAGGTTCCTTAAAATACTAAACACAGAACTGCCATGTGACAGAGCAATCACACCACTGGGCACACACCCAGAGGAAACCCTAATCCCAAAAGATACGTGCAACCCAATGTTCATTACAGTACTATTCACAATAGCTAGGACATGGCAGCCACCTAAATGTCCATCAACAGAGGAATGACAAAGAAGATATGGTATATAGATGCAAGCGAATATTACTTAACCATAAAAACTGAAATTGGGTCAATGGACTTAGAGTCTGTCATACAGACTGAAGTAAGTCAGAAAGAGAAAAATGTCATGCATTAAGGCACATATGTGGAATCTAGAGAAATGGTACAGATGAACTTATTTGCAAAGCAGAAATAGAGTTACAGATGTAGAGAATGAACTTATGGTTATCAAGGGAGGAGTGGGGTGGAAGGAATTGGGAGATTGGGACTGACATATATATATACTATTGGTACTATGTATACATGAGATAACTACTGAGAACCTATTGTATAGCACAGGGAACTTTACAGAGTGCTCTGACCTAATTGGGAAGGAAATACAAAAAAGAGGGGATTCAGGTATAAATATAGTTGATCCACTTTGCTGTACAGCAGAAACCAATGCTGGAGAAGGCAATGGCAACCCACTCCAGTGTTCTTGCCTGGAAAATCCCATGGGCGGAGGAGCCTGGGAGGCTACCGTCCATGGGGTCGCACAGAGTTGGACACGACTGAAGCGACTTAGCAGCAGCAGCAGAAACCAATACAACACTGTAAATCAACCATACTTCAATAAAAATTAATTTAAAAAATAAGTTTGGGGTGTGACATGCTATGATCCCAGAATTTGACCACTTACTTGTTGTGGGACCTTGTACATGTTTATGCAGCTTGGCTGACTACTTCTGATGGACTTGGTTCCTTCACCACAAAAATTAAGATATTAGTTTCTCCTTTGCAAAATTGTCTTATAAACTAAATGCAAAATGCAATTGTGCACCTCGAATAGTGTTTGGTACATACAAGAAGTTCAGTAAATGTAGCTTAATCATAGCCATAGAAGTACCAATAATATTTGAGTAAGTCTTAATGCATAAGCAGAAGTAGCCCTAATCAGGCAAGGATTACAGATGAAGTCCGTCCTGCCTTCCAACCATGTTGCCAAAGGAAAGTTTTCTTAGACTATATTCTTTCCTAAGGACATTTGGGGGAAGCCCCCCCACTGCTAGACCAGGCTTTGTTCATGACTGAACTTGAGCTTGAGGTCCCTGAGTCAGTTATCTAAGGCTAGGAAGTACATCTTAGGTAGCTCGCCAAGTAGTCAAGCCAGCTCCTTACTCAGGGGAGAGTCTCAGTATGTTAGAACTTGCTGGAAACCACAGAGCAAACATAGCACCTCTTCCTGGATGGTTAGAATTTAAAATGTCACCTTAAAATTACAACAAATATGGATATAAAAAAGTAAAAGTTGGGGGGAGGGTAAGAATTTTAACTTAAAATATATAACTTCAAGAGAAATTCAGGGTTATATGAGGCTGGTATTTCAGGGTCTTAGATTGGGAGCAGGGATTAGGCAGTCTCTCTGCTTTGCCCTTTGAGTGGTTGGGAAACACCCAGTCCCCATTAAAGCTCAAGACAACAGCAAGAGTGGGTGTTATTATTGCCATTTCATTGGTGAGGAATCAGGCACAACTAATCTGCAGTGACAGAAGACAGATTGGTGACTTCCTAGGTCCAGGGTCAGAGGAACTGACCACAAAAGGGCATGAAGGAACATTCTGGGGTGACAAATATTCTACCTTGATAGCAGTGGTGGTTACACATACCTGCACACATTTGTCCAAAAAACAACTGTACAATTTAAATAGGTATAGTTTACTGTGTGGATAGCAAACTAGAATTTATTTTTTTTTTTAAGCCGTAAGTTTTTAATTGAGAAGGCTGTTGACTCCGAATCCAATTGCAGGGAAAAAAATAGACCCCATTAGACAGTAGAAGAACATTATGGGGATGAGAGGAATACAGATAAAATGGTGGGTAGGTGGCACCAATGCTGAGCCATAATTAGCAACTTAGATATTCAAGGGAAGTACAGAGGAACTTTACATCTAGGGTAAGAGAGACTAGCAGGTAAGAGAAAGAAATTGTCAGGTACTGGACCAGAAAGAGGTGAAATGCACGGGGCGGGGCGGGGCGCGTGGGGGGCGGGGCGAGCAGGGAGCCTGGCCGAAGACTTTCAGGGCAGGGGAGCCTCTGGTTCCACAAGCTATGCAGGTCATAGACTCTAAATGTCACCTCCACAGGCCAGGTTCCAGTGGCCCCCATTCGTGCTGCCAAACTCTAGCAGAGGTTTCAGGTCCCTGAATATGCAAGCTGTCCCTCTTTCTTTGGCTCTGCTGGGAGCCATTCTCCCTGATTCCCTCTGCAGGGATACTCAACTGCCAAGTGTGTCTGCACCAAGGGGTTCTATACTCACAAAAAAAAAAAAAAAAGGACTTATTTTTTGCTCCTGAAAAATCGCCAGGGTTTTTCAGTACAGAGGAAAGATGAGTGACTAGGCTTCTTTTGGTTTCAGAGATTGGGGCACGGGGACGGAAAAGAAAAAGAAAGCCAACCTGAGTTTGTTGCAGTGTTGCTCTTCATTTTTCAGTGTTAATTTGGAAATTGGCTTCAACTTGGTGTGAACCTCTGCACAGAAATATATGACACCGAACACTGAAGTGTTTTAAAAATACTGGTGCACTCCGGTAACCGTCTGTCAGTCTTTGCGGCACATAGCAATTTAAAATTATTGGAGCTCTTAAATTAAGTGCTTAAATTTGAAGGTGATCACCACTCTGAGCATGTGGATTGCACAGCTATCTCAACTATAACAGTGCTTCAATTTTCTTTAAGCAGGTCATTTTGGAGAGCGATAAGGGAGTCTGATTGCCCAGCATGCATTGATTTAAAACTACTGGAGTCGTCAATTAATTTCTACAAGCACTTCTGTTTGGGTGCAGTCTTGCTCTGATGGCTTAAATTGGGCCAAATTAGCCTATGCCACACATGCTGAAAAAGCTAATGCATTTTGGTAATCTACCTTTTGGGGGGCAAAATTAACAATCATTTCAGCTAAGGCAGAAACAGGACTCCAGAAGATGTATTTGCCTTTCAAAAATACAAGGTCATGTAGGTGGGATATTTCTGTGTGTCTAAAGTCAAAAAGTTACAAAGGGAATATATGTATTGCTTTTTCAGAGACACTTGGACCAATATAAGATATTCGATTTCTCAAAAATAATATGAATTTTATCTGAAGGTAACGCCTCTTGTAGAATTCTGTGTCCTTGCTAGAACCTACAACTTAACATTTTATTGCATTGGAAATACTAGGGCACAGGGTTTAATTACCTGACTGTACACAGGAAATAAAATATCTTTTAAAAATTTTTTGTTGAAGTATACTTGAATCACAATGTTGTATTCATTATTGCTGTTGCTGTTCAGTCTCCAAGTCGTGTCCAACTTTTTGTGACCCCATGGACTGCAGCACGCCAGGCCTCCCTGTCCCTCACTATGTCCCAAAGTTTGCCCAAGTTCATGTTCATTGCATTGGTGATGCCATCCAGCTATCTCATCCGCTGATGCCCTCTTTTGCTTCTGCCCTTAATCTTTCCCAGCATCAGGGACTTTTCCAATGAGTCATCTGTTCACATCAGATGACCAAAGTACTGGAGCTTCAGCTTCAGCATCAGTCCTTCCAGTGAATATTCAGGGTTGGTCTCCCTTAAGATTGACTGGTTTGGTCTCCTTGTATAGCCAATTATTGCTGTAGAGCCAAGCAATAAGTTACACATATATACACATTCTATTTTATATTCTTTTCCATTATGGTTTATCACAGGATATGAATATAGTTCCCTGTGCTAGACAGTAGAACCTTCTTGTTTTAAAATACCTTTTTTCAAAGTAAATATGCCCCTGTCCTGTTACAAGAGAAAGTAAAAAAGTAAAGTAACTTAACTAAAGAAAGTTAAGAAGAAAAACAGCCAATGGACACGATGTCTCATGTAACAGATCTCAAAATATCCCATTATCAGGTAGTCTGAGAAAAAAGATTTGCTCTTAAAAATAAATGGGAAAATGCTGACTCAGTTATACCAAAAATAGTAATAACAGCTAACATGTACTGAACACTAGGTATTAATCTCCTGTCACCCTTACAGCAACTCCCAGAGGTAACAGTTATAGCCCCTCTCCCTTTTACTGTCATATAGACCTTGTTTTTCTTTATTGGGAATAGATTACCATATCTACAGAAAAATATTTTAAGGGGATGTCAGAGTAAGAAAATACAACACAAACACATACATCCTCAAAGGGTTTCTTTGCAGCTCTAATGACATATAACATACATACCATAAAATTCAGGCACTGTGAATACACAATTGAAATAGCATGTCGTAATTGTATGTTTATACCATCTCCACAGTCCAATACCAGATTATTTCCATTACCCTGAAAAGTTCCCTTATGCGCATTTAGTCTGCAGTCAATCCCCACTACTACCTCAAGCCCCAAGCCACCTCTGATCTGAGAATTTCGTAGAAAGGGGATCATACACTGTGTGTCTTTTGCACTTGCCTTCTTTCACATAGTGTAAATCCCATGGATGGAGGAGCCTGGTAGGCTGTAATCCATGGGGTCACAAAGAGTCGGACACTTACTGAGCGACTTCACTTTCACTTTCACGCATTGGAGAAGGAAATGGCAACCCACTCCAGAATCCCAGGGACGGCAGAGCCTGGTGGGCTGCCATCTGTGAGGTCGCACAGAGTCAGACACGACTGAAGCGACTTAGCAGCAGCAGCAGCAGCAGGACTTTTGAGGCCCATGTTGTAGCGTCTATTAGTAGCTCTTTTTATTACAGAATAGGATTCCCTTGTATGGTTATACTACAATTGATGGACATTTGGCTCGCCACCGGTTTTATGCCATTATAACGAAGGCTGCTATGACCACTTGTGTATATGTCTTTGTGTGTATCTATATCATCAATTATCTCCTAGGTAGAAACCTAGGAGAACTGGTAATTCATAAGATAAGTCTGGGTTTAACTTTGTGGCAAACTGCTGCCAATCTATTTTCCAAAGTGGCTGCATCATTTTACGTATTCACCTTTACACCAGCAATGAATAAAAGCCCATTTTCCTGGAAGAACATGAAATTGCTCAGTCGTATCTGACTCTTTGCGACCCCATGGACTGTAGCCCACCAGGCTCCTCCGTCCATGGGATTTTCCAGGTAAGAATACTGGAGTGGGTTGGCATTTCCTTCTCCAGGGGATCTTCCCAACCCAAGGCTTGAACCCAGGTCTCCCACATTGTAGGCAGATGCTTTACCATCTGAGCCACCTGGGAAGCCAAGGGAGGATCAGATAGGTGTTCCCCAAGACTGCACAGCCAGTAACCACAAAGCAGGGGTCTGTAGCTGAATGCCTGACTCTTGGCTATCCGTGTTTCTTAACTTCTCAAAATTGCATAGATTATTTGAGGTGAAACAAATGTCCCTGCTGTAAGACTTAAGAGGACGCAAGACCCTGGTCATTTTATGGAACTTTCAAGAGGAGTTAATAATGTGCAGTGTTTTCCCACAACTTTTGTCCCCTGGACACTTGCTCATCAAAGTACATGTCTTCTGTTGAACTCTCTAGAAGCAAAGCCTGAGACAAGGAAGGGTATAGATGATTTGCTGCAGAAACAAATGTGTCATGGAATGAAGGAAGCAGGCTAGAAAGGAAAGAGGGACTCAAGAATGAAGCTTCAGGAAGAGTTCATCTTTTACCTTACTGGAGCTCAGAACAAGCGCTGGATCATAAATTAAAGAACAGAGCAGTCTTGCCCAGGGGTTCTCAAGTCAGTGGGTCATTGATTGTGGGCTGCCGCTACTCTTGGGTCAGGGGAGGTGTGGGGCTATGATCTTCTCTCCTTGGTGTCTCCAGGTGGTCGAGAGCAATGGTTCAGAGCAGTGGCTACTGGGAGCCTCAGCAACCAGCTCACTGAGTGCCCAGCCCTGGCAGCGGCACCTTAGGAAGGTGCCCACAACACCCATTACAGGAAGCGTCTCACCCTCTCCTAGAGGCTGACCCACCAAGCTCTTCCTCACCTCTGGGGCTTTGCACTTACTGTTCTAATTTGAGGGTCTTACCCTGACACAGACAAAAAGCATACTGGCTTCTTCTCTTCCCTTGAGTGGGTCTTAGTTCAACTGTCAATATGAAAAAAAAGCTGAAAAAGAAAGCGTGATTGTGGTCATCAAAACTGGTTATACATCCTCTACACAATTTAAGGCTGCTCTGGACTCTTACACTCCCATCATCACACGACCAAGAAAACAGCAGAGCTCGTCACCGAGGAGGCACATCCTTCTGCTTTACCTCATTTTCCCAGAATTGCAGGCCTCAGGAGCATATGTATCGGGATAGGACAGAACTGGTAGCGCTGTAGTAACAAACAGCCCCCAGATCTCAGTGGCTGAAAATAAAGATGAGCTACTGGGTTGGCCAAAAAGTTGGGGAATCTCTTATGGAAGTGAACTTTGGGGCCAATCCAATATTGCTGGCACTACACATCCGCTGGGGACCAGCCCAGGTGGCAGGTGTGTGTGTGGTGGGGGGTGAAGGTACTACGCTGCGAAAGTCACTCAGAGCCCCCGGTGGATCAGCCATCAGTCTGAGGGCTTCTAGTCACTAACGGTCAAACCACAGGGAAAGAGTGTTCCTGAGACTATAGCAGTAGTAAATATATGCACCAGCCCAGAAGCAGCACATGTACTCGGGGACTTTGTTAGAACTGCCCACAAGGCCTGAGAAGTGCTATTCCCATGACCTCAGAGACCAGCGGAGGAATGTGTGGCCTTCCCTTAAGGCTTGACTTCATCTGATGATGAACAGCATGGCTCTGATCACTGTGTCCAGTCAATAAAGTAACTCCTTTCCTGATGGCCTCCCATATTAAACTAGATTTGAAAAGAATAGAACTTCCAGTGGTGTAGAAATAAAGAGTAATTAAGTTGACCATGAGCAGTGGTTAATGAGCTAGCAAACCCTTCCAAGAGAACACTAGCTCAATCCCAAGTCACCGGCCAAGGAAGTTCTGCAGTATTTCAAAATGTTCAGAGCTTTTCTACGTTTACTTTAAGAAAGAGAAAGTTGGCTCGCTTCTACTGCTAAGGTCACTGAAGGTCAAGAGGCTATAAAACTTATTTTAAGACCAAGCCAGGACAGTGATCTGACAGGGTTATGGAGCACAAAGCCTTAAAGTTCCCAAGCAAAGAGAAAGAATTTAACTATGTGCTTATATTATGCTCTGTGTAAAGAAAGTCTTTCAAACTTCTATATCAAAAAAAAAGTCTTTGCAATTAACTTAGAATAAGTCATCCTTTTCAAGGAACTTAGGTTGATGATGGAAAGGTAGCTTTTAACTTAATTGTTATTTTTCCCCAGGACCTTCCACGTACAACAGGCAATTAGGAGAGCCGTCTTTTTCTATTCAGCATGTGTGTAACTGCTGCAGTGTACTTTAGAGACTTTCTTTTGAAATTAGCTAAATTTAGGACACTTCCCTACTTACCTGTGAGTTGCCTAGAAAGACAATAAATTCTAAATATTGGGTGCGAGGGGAAGGATATGTAAGAGATCATGATCTGTGGCAGAGAACTGAGGTAGTGTATGTGTCAGCCACACAAAATTGTTCCCAAGGTTTAAATTAAGAGGAATCACCCCGATTGAAAAATCACAATTTTTATGTAGAAGAAAATCATCTATTTATGCAGAAGACCTAAAAAGACATTTCTCCAAAGAAGTCTACAGGTGGCCAACAGGCACAGGAAAAGATACTCAACATTCAGTTCAGTTCAGTTCAGTTCAGTCACTCAGTCGTGTCCGACTCTTTGCAACCCCAAGAATCGCAGCACGCCAGGCCTCCCTGTCCATCACCAACTCCTGGAGTTCACTCAGACTCACGTCCATCGAGCCAGTGATGCCATCCAGCCATCTCATCCTCTGTCGTCCCCTTCTCTTCCTGCCTCCAATCCCTCCCAGCATCAGAGTCTTTTCCAATGAGTCAACTCTTCACATGAGGTGGCCAAAGTACTGGAGTTTCAGCTTTAGCATCGTTCCTTCCAAATTATTAAAGAAATTCAAATCAAAATTAAATGAGGTACCACCTCACCCCAGTCAGAATGGCCATCATCAAAAAGTCTGCAAATAACAAACACTAGAGAGTATGGAGCAGAGGGAACCCTCCTGCAGTGTTGGTGGGAATGTAATTGGTGCAGCCACTAAAAGAACAGTATGAAGATTCTTCCAAAAACTAAACATAGAGTTACCATATAGTCCAGCAATCCCACTCTTAGGCATATACCCAGATAAAACTATAATTGGAAAAGATACATGAACACTTATGTTCATCACAGCACCATTTACAAGAGCCAAGACAGAGAAACAACCCAAGTGTCCTTTGACAGAGGCATGGACAAAGACAGCGTGGTACATATAGATGATGGAATATTACTCAGCCATCAAAAGAGTGAAATAGTGACATGTGCAGCAACACAGATGGGCCTAGAGATTATCGTGCTAAGCAAAGTATTAACGAATCGAAAAGAGAAAGGCAAATACAATATGATGCCACTTACATGTGGAATCTAAAGTACAATCCAAATCAACTTATCTACAAAACAAAAATAGACTCACAGGTATAGAGAACAGACTTGTCGCCAAGGGATATGGGGGTGAGGGAGGTAAGGGCTGAGAGCGTGGGATTAGCAGAGGCAAACTGTATAGGGTGGAGAAGCACCGATGTCCCCGGTAGAGCTCAGGGAATCATATTCAGTACTTGTGACGCATCATAATGGAAAATGTGAAAAATACATGTATGTGTAACTGAGTCACTTTGCTATACAAATAAATTAACACGATATTGCAAATCAAATACATGTCAATACAATTTCAAAAATTAATCAATCAGTTAAAAGGGACCCCATAAATTGCCTATTTGCTTGCACAGATAGAGGAGGAATCCAAGAACTGTGATTATCCACCCAAAAGTCAAATCTCAGAATGTCTGATTTTGCTTGTATTTGCCCTTATAGTTGCTCTTCAGTGCAAGTGAGTGAATATCTGAAGTAGGAAGTAACTCCCTCAGTTACCTGGGTTGCTGACCACTTCTCATCAGTTCCTTAACAGTGCACACCCAACCCAACAACAAGATGAAACAAACATGTGCCCAAACTGAGGAGGAAGGCCATGCCTGGGCTCTCCCTACCTGTGTGTGTGTGGGGGCGGCGGGGGGCGGGGGGGAATTTGCACGCGTCTGCTGGAGCATTAATGGTATCTAATTACATGCTGTTTTTCAGGGGTATCTATTCCCTCAGCCCCTCTAGTCTGGGCTCCCTGCTTTCCCTCAAACACATCACACCCACTGAAATCTGCATTATACCACATATAAAATGAAGGTTTTTAACTCTCACAAAATCAGAACATCTGGAAATAACGAGCCCCCAGGCTACCTGGGCCACTGAGGTGGGTGATGAGCAGCAGCTGCACTTTACCCTCCTGGGATGTGTGCTCTAGTCCGTAGCAGGGATGGTAGGGGCTGCTGGGAGAGAAGGACCCCCAACTGTGTCATTTGCCAGTTTCAATGGCACAAATACCTCCACCATATTGATGTCAAGCAGCCACTTGCAGGGCAGCCAGCTTACACATTTCCTATAATTGAATACCTGGCTCTCATCAGCTGGTATAATCATATGCAACAATGTTTCCAGAATACCCTATTCGGTACCTGACACTCCATGCCCAGGTAAGGTGGTACATGAATTAAAATCAGACCGGCTTCACACACTATGTTGCCCACCTGGGCTCTGCGGGCATCCACACCAACCACCATGGGAGGAGATATTTCTGAATCTGTCCAGCTGCAGCTCTAGATAATTCCAGGGCTTACAGGTGGACTTCTCAGAGGACACGTACCATGCTAGTACCAGGATAGGCTGATATCGCCTCACTATTTTCAGATCTAGAAAGGGCTGCTGGAAGATTGAAAGTCTTATCTGGATTCAGTTTTGACTCTACAATCTCCACCACCTTATCTTTGAATTATCGTTAACAGGTTCTTGCCTAGTCTCTACCACCCTAGTCTCAACTTACATCAATCCTTTCTGTAGCTAGCTGGCCACTAGAATAACTGTCCTCCAATAGCTGTGAGAAGGAAGCCACCCATCACCGTTTTCATTTCTCACTTCTTTATTAGGCAAGCCTTCAAAGCTTCCTGTGGCTTTTCATATCTAATCAAAACCTTCAGCTCAGCATTCAAACCTGTCCGCCCATAAGCAAGAGCAATAATCCTGGGCTTTTGTGGCCTCTCATAACACCAACCAAGGTCCCTGAAATCCCTACAGACCCTCCACATTGCATCTCAATGTCCTTATTCACAGAAGACAGCAATAACTCTCACTCCCATCTTTCATCAGACTTGCTGGAATTACAGAGCATCTAGTAAGCATGCTGTCTGCATACTAAGTTCCAGGGACGCTCCGCCTGCTCCTTTCACACACACACACATCCCCAATAAATCATACAAGCCTTGTGAAACAGCCAACAGGGAAAGGATGCACATTTCATCGCCACACTTTCAGGGCTCTCAGAGAACAAGTCCTTCGTCCCCCTGGTGTTTTCAGAGAGACTGACAGCTCCTCTCCCCTCCTTCTACTTGGAGAAGGATGCTGGTCAGAGACTGTCCTGTAAGTCGGGTCCCTTTGTGTGTCCCACTTATCAGGCATCAGAATAGGGGACCCATTCCTCAATATCACCGGCTATGAATTGAGGACATAGGAGACTCAGACAGGCTATAAGAAATAGTGTTGGTGTCTCATCCTTGAGGAATAGACTTTACTGAGAAAGGAGGAGACTCACAGAGGCACACGCTGTTGGCATCGCAGCTTAGTGACCCTCTCAGCACGTGCATGCCCCCCCAGCTGGGGCAGTTCTCAGCTGCTAAGGGTTAGCCCCCTGCCATCTCCTAACTCTGCTGAGGCTTGCCTCCCCAGTGCCCCTGAGCATGCTGGGTAGCCAAGAGATACAAGCAGCAAGTGCAGGGCAGTTCTTGTCCCTAGGGGCAGCCTCAGTGGATTGGAGGAAGAGTGAGTGGAGAATGCTCGCTTCTGTTCTTGGGTGGGAGTACATTCACATCACTCTGCAGAAGGTCCCAGAGGCACTGAGCCTCATTCATTCACAGCAGAAATCTACTCTCTATACGTCTTATTTGACTGTGTGGATCACAATAAACTGTGGAAAATTCTGAAAGAGATGGGAATACCAGACCACCTGACCTGCCTCTGAGAAACCTATATGCAGGTCAGGAAACAACAGTTAGAACTGGACATGGAACAACAGACTGGTTCCAAATA
>NW_011494743.1:2423435-2431237 GCF_000754665.1 Bison bison bison | reverse complement strand
ATGAAAAAGTTGGCTTACAGCTCAACATTCAGAAAACTAAAATCATGGCATCTGGTCCCATCACTTCATGGCAAATAGATGGAGAAACAGTGGAAATAGTGTCAGACTTTATTTTTGGGGGCTCCATAATCACTGCAGATGGTGACTGCAGCCATGAAATTAAAAGACGCTTACTCCTTGGAAGGAAAGTTATGACCAAACTAGATAGCGTATTGAAAAGCAGAGACATTACTTTGCCAACAAAGGTCCGTCTAGTCAAGGCTATGGTTTTTCCTGTGGTCATGTATGGATGTGAGAATTGGACTGTGAAGAAAGCTGAGCGCCAAAGAATTGATGCTTTTGAACTGTGGTGTTGGAGAAGACTCTTGAGAGTCCCTTGGACTGCAAGGAGATCCAACCAGTCCATCCTAAAGGAGATCAGTCCTGGGTGTTCTTTGGAAGGAATGATGCTAAAGCTGAAACTCCAGTACTTTGGCCACCTCATGTGAAGAGTTGACTCATTGGAAAAGACTCTGATGCTGGGAGGGATTGGGGGCAGGAGGAGAAGGGGATGCCAGAGGATGAGATGGCTGGATGGCATCACCGACTCGATGGACATGACTTTGGGTGAATCCAGGAGTTGGTGATGGACAGGGAGGCCTGGTGTGCTGTGATTCATGGGGTCGCAAAGAGTCGGACATGACTTAGCGACTGAACTGATACGTCTTAGTAACTTTTCTCTGTTTCCAGTCTCACGTTCTCACTTGTGTTTGCTTGTTGTCTGAACCCACATCTTGGGCTCTGCTATTGGAAAAATAAGAATGGAGGCCTGGTGTCCATGAAAGAGGGGCAGGCACACCCAGTCATGCCCCAAGGCGCCCACTCTCCCTGGCACACATCTGCCAGGTCCTGGGAGGCCACCTGTCATGGACTTGTGGAGTTTGACTCCCATCCGTGCTGAGTCTCCCTTCTTACAGAGCAGCGGTACCCTACTAGGGCCACTTTTCAGCCCTGGGACATTTGGTTAAATATGAAGATGATGTTTCTCATCACAAGTGAAGATGAGAGCTGCTCCGGCATCTAGTGCGTGGAGGCCTTGAGGCTGCAAACGCACAGGACAGCTTCCTATAACAAAGGATTATGTGTGGTAAGATGTCAATGCAGAGGTTGAGAAATCTTGTCACAAAGCAAGCGTAAGAACAGCTCTGTCCCTGGGAAGCAATCAGACCATTTGTGTACCAGACTAGGTGTGGGGGTCAGCCATTGACAGGCGGCCATCTGGCCAGCACCTGGAGCCCCGGAGCCCTGGAAAGAAGAAGGGACCAGACTTCCCACGGGAAGCTGAGCTGAGGTGGCCCCTGGCTGGGAGAGGACAAATTCTGGTCTGCATACTTGTCTAGGCAATGTAGACAGAGTCCCTGAGGTCATTTTTCACTCTTGCACCACAGAAAGAAGGTATCAGCTTGCCCCCTATTTCTTTCTAAAGGGAATATTCTTAAGAACCTTCTCTAGACCTGCAATAACATAAAAACTCAAAACTCTCTATAAACAAGTAAGTGTGTTAGTCGCTCAGTCGTGTCTGACTCTGTCCCCCTAAGGACTGTAGCCCGCCAGGCTCCTCTGTCCATGGATTTCTCCAAGCAAGAAATACTGGAGTAGATTGCCATGTCCTCCTCCATGGGATCTTCCCAACCCAGGGATCAAACCCGGGTCTCCTGCTTTGGCAGGCAGATTCTTTACCATCTGAGCCACCAGGGGAGCCCATCCTATCCACAGAGGAAGGCACCTGCCCCCACACTGCTTCCCATCCCCACACACCTAAGGAACCCACAAGGTGCGAGGGAAAACTGGATGGGGAGGTCAGCCCCCCACCACCTTGGCTGATCCAAAACTGAGTAGGATTGGCTCAAAATTCTCTAGGCACAAAGAACATTTTCTTTAAAGGTTCTAACCCTCAAAGATATCACCGTGAGTTTCACCAGAAGCACAGAGCAGGATCCACGGTCAGAGTAAAATCACTGGTGTCCCAAGTAAAGAGACATCAGACAGGACAGTGATCCAGCTGAGCTACCTGCCTGGAAGGACCAGGACGTAGAGATGCTGTCTGGCCCCAGCGCACCTGGGAGAGTGCTGCTTGAGAATTCTGGCCAAAGACACCAGACAGGGCTCAGTCATCACTGAGTCAGCACCTGTCTCCCTGAACAGCTCCTTGGGCTGTGTCATTTATCAGCCCCACTCCCCTAGGCGGCTTCCTGCTGAGGTATGGAAATGGCGACTCCGCCCTAATTTTAGTCTCACATTAAAGCCTCCTATGCTCTGGAGCAACTTTGCAAGTCACTGATTGTTTCTTTTGGGGAGAAATATAGAAACAGAGAAGTTAAGCGGCTCACCGAGGACAGAAATCCACAAACCTGGCAGCCAGCTCCAGCCCAGAAAACAAAAGGGTCTTTGGTTCACCTGTCAAGACTGTGCCCTTCCTCGGCCTCTTCCCTGGAAGGTTATCTGATTTTTTTGAGCCAGGTGTGATGGAGCAAAAACCACTGAATCATCACCCAGGGTGAATGGCTGGCTGGTTCCGAGGCCGCCAGGGAGAACTGTCAGAAGATGCTGCTCTCAGCAGTGGCTGCAGCTGCCTGGGCGACAGTGGGTTTCTCTCCTCTAACCTGGCAGCTCAGAACAAAAAGGAAGGAGTTAAGGGTCAGGGCTATTCCCTGGGCATTCCTCAATTTACCCATTGACCTTGCTGCTTTCTTCCAAAAGGTCCCTCCAAGAAATGAAAGAATCTTTCAAAGCTATGAGGAAGCCAGACTTAATCAGGTAGAATCTTTAGGGATTTTTAAGTTATTTTCATCCACGTTTTTTCAGTGACCCAGTGATTGTTTATTAGCACATCATTGAGTCTCCACGTGTTTGTGGTTTTTGCAGGTTTTTTCTGACAGTTGATTTCTAGTCATTTTCTAGCATTCTAGCTAGAAAAATTTCTTGACATGAGTTCAGTCTTCTTAAATTTACTAAGACTTGTTTTGCAGGCAAGTATGTAATCTATTCTGGAGAATGTTTCATTGCACTTGGAAAGATTCTGCTGCTTGGAAATACTCTGGAAACTTGGAAATATTCTGCTGCTTTGGGATAGAATGTTTCATATTTCATATTTCATAATGTGTGTGTATGCATGTATATGAAATTCCCTCCTGCCTTCAATTCCCTCCTGTCCCCCTCCATGAGGCTCTCCAAGATGAGCAAGTGGGTCTGACACAGGCTATTTTCAAATTACTGCTTCTGACCTGGGTCCTAGACTGTGTGGGTTGTTGTGTGCACCCTTTAGGAATGGAGTCTCTGCTTCTTACAAACTTCTGCTGCTGCTGTTGCTAAGTCACTTCAGTCGTGTCCGACTCTGTGTGACCCCATTGATGGCAGCCCACCAGGCTCCCCTGTCCCTGGGATTCTCCAGGCAAGAACACTGGAGTGGGTTGCCATTTCCTTCTCCAATGCATGAAAGTGAAAAGTGAAAGTGAAGTCGCTCAGTCGTGTCCGACTCTGAGCGACCCCATGGACTGCAGCCTAGCAGGCTCCTCAGTCCATGGGATTTTCCAGGCAAGAGTACTGGAGTGGGGTGCCATTGCCTTCTCCAAACTTCTAAGTTGGCACAAAAGTAGTTGCACTTTTGGACCATGAATTTTAACTCACTATAACTAGGCTCAAACTCATCTTTATTAATTAAAATAGGAACCATTACAATCAACACATTTTTGCCAATGAGAAATAAATTTTTTATTCCTATAGCATAAAAGGGCTTCCCTGGTAGCTCAGATGGTAAAGAATCCGCCTGCAGTACAGGTGACCTGGGTTTGATCCCTGGGTTGGAAAGATCCCCTGAAGAAGGGCATGACAACCCACTCCAGTATTCTTGCCTGGAGAATGCCCAGGGACAGAGGAGCCTAGTGGGCTACAGTCCACTGGATCACAAAGAGTTGGACATGACTGAGCAACTAAGCACTTGTAGCATAAAAACCTGTGCTTCTGACAGTATGGAGATTCCTTAAAAAAACAGGAATAAAACCACCATATGACCCAGCAATACCACTTCTAGGCATATACCCTGAAGAAACCAAAATTGAAAAAGACATATGTATCCCAATGTTCATTGCAGCACTATTTGCAATAGCCAAGACATGGAAGCAACCTAGATGTCCATCCACAGATGGATGGATAAAGACTGCGGTACATATATACAATAAAATACTACGCAGCCATAAAAAGGAATGCATTTGAGTCAGTTCTAATGAGGTGGATGAACCCAGAGCCTGTTCTACAGAGGGAAGTAAGTCAGAAAGAGAAAAACAAATATCATATATTAATGCATACATATGGAACCTAGAAGGATGGTGCTGACAAGTCTGTTCATGGAGCAGCAATGGAGACATAAACAGAGAGAACAGACTTATGGACAAGGCTGGGGAAGAAGAGAGAGAGGGTGAGATAAATGGAGAGAGTAGCATGGATGCACACATACCAACAAACATAAATAGCCAATGGGAATTTGCTGTTTGACTCAGGGAACTCAAGTGGGGGCTCTGTAATAACCTAGAGGGGTGGGAATGGGCAGGAGGTGGGAGGGAAATTCAAGAGGGAGGGGACATATGTACACCTATGATTAGCTCATGCTGATGTGTGACAGAAAGCAAACCAATATTGAAAACCAATCACCAACCAATTAAAAATAAATAAATATTTTAAAAAACAGAAAAGGAAGGCACTTCGTGAGGAAAAAAAAATCTGTGCTTCAGGATTCAACAAACTCTTGGAAAGTAATTTTTTCTCTCCTACTGGTTGTGGAAGCATTTTCCCTATAAAAAGTTGTGGAGATGCTTGAAGAAGTGGTCGTTGGCTGGCAAGAGGTCAGATGAATATGGCAGATGAGGCAAAATTTTGTAACCCCATTTGTTCAACTTTTGAAGTACTGGTTGTGCGATGTGCAGTCAGGCATCATTGTGGAGAAGAACTGGGCCCTGTCTATGGACCATGGATGGAGGAGTCTGGTGGGCTGCAGTCCATGGGGTCGCTAAGAATTGGACACGACTGAGTGACTTCACTTTCACTTCTCACTTTCATGCATTGGAGAAGGAAACGGCAACCCACTCCATTGTTCTTGCCTGGAGAATCCCAGGGACGGGGGAGCCTGGTGGGCTGCCATCTATGGGGTCGCACAGAGTTGGACACGACTGAAGCGACTTGGCAGCAGCAGCAGCAGCATGGACCAATGCCAGCTGTAGGCACTGCAGTTTTTGGAGCATCTCGTTGATTTTCTGAGCATACTTCTCAGATGTAATGGTTTCACTGGGATTCAGAAAGCTGTAGTGGATCAGACCAGCAGCAGATGACCAAATAGTGACCATGACCTTTTTTTGTCCCAAGTTTGGCTTTGAGAAGTGATTTGGAAATTCTTCTTGGTCCAATCACTGAGCTGGCTGTGGTATAAAATCCACTTTTCACCACACATCACAATCTGATGGAGAAATGATCCATTGTTTTTGCATAGAATAAGAGAAGACAACTTCAAAGAATTATTATTATTATTATTTTTGGTCATCTCATGAGGCAACCCCTTATCAAGTTTTTTCACCTTTCCAATTTGCTTCAAATGCCAAACGACCATAGAATGCTTGATGTGGAGTTCTTCAGCAACTTCTCTTGCAGTTTTAAGAGGATCAGATTTTAAGATTGCTCTCAGTTGGTCATTGTCAACTTCCAATGGCCGGCTACTATGCTCCTCACCTTCAAGACTTGCGTCTCCTTTGCAAAATGTCTTGAACCAGCACTGCACTGTACGTTTATTAGCTGTTGCTGGGCCAAATGTATTGTTGATGTTGTGAGTTCTATCCACTGCTTTATGACCCATTTTGAACTAGAATAGGAAAATCACTCAGATTTGCTTTTAAACAAACAGCTAGTAACATGTCATTAGCAAAAAACATAAAGTGAGAAATGCACTTTAAAATGAAGTATAACATAACCACATTCATTTAAGAATATATTATAATATCAAATGACAAATGTCAATAATGCAACAATTGCAAAAAATAAAATCACAAAAATCACAATTACTTTTGCACCAGCCTAATGGCTCTCCTGAAAGCAATGGATATCTCAAAATATATCTCACCTAGTGTGTCACTAAGGCCAGTGTTTCCTTACTGATGCTCTGTCTGGATGATCTGTCCCTTGATGTAAGTGGGTAGAGTCCACAACTATGATTGTCTTGCTGTCAATTTCTCTCCTCATGTTTGTTAATATTTGTTCTATGTATTTAGTGCCCCCATGTAGGATGCAGATGTATTGATAACTATCATATCTTCTTCTTGGATCTATCCTTTGATCATTTTGTAATGTCCTTTGTCTCTGGTTACAGTCTTTGTTTAAATTCTATTTTTTTCTGATATAAATATTCTTACCTAGGCTTTCTTTTCATTTCCATTTGCATGGAGTAACTTTTTCCATCCCATCACTTTCAGTTTGTATATGTTCTTAGATTTGAAGTAAGTCTCCTTATAGGCATAGATCTTGTACTTGGGTCCTACACTTGACTCTATTCAGCCACTCTATGTCTTTTGACTTGAACATTTAATCCATCTATATTTAAAATAATTATTAACACATATGCAATTACTGCCTTTTTGTTAATTGTTTTGTGGTTGTTTTATAGTTCATTTTTGTTTCTTTTTTATTTCTTTGTTCTCTTCCCTTTTGATTTGATGACTATCTTTAGTGTTATATTTGGATATCTTTAATGTGTATGTGTATTCCATAAACCAAAAATTTATAGTAGAGAAGTTTATATATATAGCAATATATATATGTATACACATAAAATATATGGATATATTAAATTGATCTCTTAATTTCAAAGGCATTTTAACAATCCTGCATTTTTACTCCCTCCCACACGTTTACTTTTTTTACATCATTTTTTCTAACATCTCTTCATTTTGTGTAGCCCTTAACTGCTTATTGTGAATATAGATGATTTTACTACTTTTGTCTTTTAACCTTTCTACTGGCTTATAAGTGGTTGATCTACCTTTGTTGTGTATTTTCCTTCACCAATGATAAATTTTCTCTCATAATGTTCACATTTATAGGTACATCTTTTCTTTTCTGCCCAGAGAAGTCCCTTTAACATTTCCTGTAGAGCCAGCTTAGCAGTACTGAACTCTTTTAGCTTTATTTATCTGTGAAACTCTGTATCTCTCCTTTAAATCTGAATAATAGCACTGCTGAGTAGGGTATTCTTGGTTGTTGGTTTTTCCCTTTCATCGCTTTAGATCTATCATGCCACCACCTTCTGGCCTGCAGAATTTCTGCTTAACAGTTACTTGATAGCTTTATTGTAGTTCTTGTTGCTTTCCACTTGCTGCTTTTAATATTCTCTCTTCATCTTTAATTTTTGCCATTTTAATTACAGTGTTTCTTGGTGTGGATCTCTTTTGGTTGGTCTTGTTTGGGACTGTCTGTGCTTCCTGAGTGAAAAAGATGGCTTAATACTCAACATTCAGAAAACTAAGATCATGGCATCTGGTCCCATCACTTCATGGCAAATAGATGGGGAAACAGTGGAAACAGTGACTGACTTTATTTTGGGGGGCTCCAAAATCACTGTGGATGGTGACTGCAGCCATGAAATTAAAAAACGCTTACTCCTTGGAAGGAAAGTTATGACCAACCTAGACAGCATATTAAAAAGCAGAGATATTTCTTTGCCAAGAAAGGTCCATCTAGTCAAGGCTATGGTTTTTCCAGTAGTCATGTATTGATGTGAGAGTTGG
>NW_011494743.1:2418164-2423335 GCF_000754665.1 Bison bison bison | reverse complement strand
GAAGAAAGCTGAGCACCAAAGAATTGATGCTTTTGAACTGTGGTGTTGGAGAAGACTCTTGAGAGTCCCTTGGAGACTGCAAGGAGATCCAACCAGTCCATCCTAAAGAAAATCAGTGCTGAATATTCATTGGAAGGACTGTTACTGAAGCTGAAACTCCTATACTTTGGCCACCTGATGCGAAGAACTGACTCATTGGAAAAGACCCTGATGCTGTGAAAGATTGAGGGCGGGAGGGGAAGGGGATGACAGGACGAGATGGTTGGATGGCATCACCAACTCAATGGACATGAGTTTGAGTAGACTCCAGGAGTTGGTGATGGACAGGGAGGCCTGGTGTGCTGCAGTCCCTGGGGTTGCAAAGAGTCAGACACGACTGAGCGACTGAAGTGAACTGAACTGGTGCTTCCTGGACCTAGTTGTCTGTTTCCTTCCCCAGGTTAGGGAAGTTTTCAGCTATTATGTCTTCAAATATGTTCTCTTTCCCTTTCTCTCTCTCTTCTCCTTCTAGGACCCCTATAATGCAAAGGATAGTATACTTGCAATTGTTCCAGTGATCTCCTAAACTGTCCTTACTTCTGAAAGTTATTTTTCCTCTTGAGTGATTTCCACTACTGTGTCTTCCCTTTCACTAATCTGTTCCTCTGTATCATCTAAACTACTGTTGATTCCTTCTAGTGTGTTTTTTATTTCCGTTATTGTGTTCTTTGGCTCTGTTTGGTTCTTCTTTATATTTTCTAAGTCTTTTTAAGATCCTCACTGTGATCATTGATTCTTCTCCCAAGTTTGTTGAGCATCTTTATCATTTTGAATTCTTTATTAGGTAGAATGCTTATCTCCACTTCACTTAGCTCTTCTTTTGAATTTTTATCTTGTTAGTCCATTTTCAAAACATTCCCCTGTTGTCTTACTTTGCTTGATTCTCTGCTTTATTTCCATGTAACAGGAGGTCAGTTATATTTTCCGTTCTTGGAGAAATGGTATTATAAGGTGTCTTATGGGGCCCAGCAGCACAAGTCCCTATGTTCACCAGAGCTGTAGGCTCTGGGGTGCCCTTTATGTGGGCCATATGGACCCTTGTGTTGTGGCACTGGTGACCACTGTGGGCATGCTGGCCGGCATGACTGGTTCCCAACCCAATTGGTTGCAAGCCCCTACCTAGCCCAGAGGCTGCTTGCTTTTGCTGGATTCGGCCAGATCCTGGCATGACTGGTTGCAAGGGCTGGGGAGTCCTAGTTCTGGTGCTGACCCACTGGTGGTTGGGGCCAGATCCTGGCAGTAATACACTAGAGGGGGGATTCCAAAATGATGCTTGCCAGCACCATCATCCTCATGATGGAGTGGACTTCAGAAATGACTGCCAGTGTCTGTGTCTCCCACATGAAGCCCAGTTGCCCCCTGCCTTCCCCTGAGGCTCTCCAAGAGTAGCAAGAGGGTCTAACATAGGCTACTTTCAAATTACTGCTTCTGATGTGGACCCTAAAATGTGTAAGTGTCCGTGTGAACATCTTAGGAGTGGGATCTCTGTTTCTCATAAACTACTGGCTCTCCTGAAAGCAAGCCCTGCTGACCTTCAAAGCCAAATATTCTGAAGGCTTGTATTCTTGGTGCAGGCCCTCTAGAATGGGGTGCCCATTGTGGCACTCAGACTTCTAATTCCTTGGAGAAGTAAAAAAAATATGTCCACAGTCTATACTTTCACCCATTTTAACAAGGATGTGTACTATTGGGATTTTTCTAGAGAAATAGCTTTCAAAGTATAATTCCTGGGACAGGAATCAACAGGAAATTTTTTTGAAATGCATATTCTCAGCCAATACCCAAACTTCTTGAGTCAGAGCTCTGGGGGATGGGCTCAGCAGTCTGCTTTTAGAAGGCCCCAAGGTGACTCTAATGCCTTCTAAAATTTGCAAGCAAGGAGTGGAATTTCTTTCCAGTCCCAGGCATCACAGGTGATACCAGCTTCAGAGAGTTCAAACCTGGCAAATGCATTCCTTCCATTTAGCCTTCTTCAGTGATATCAGATGATCAATACAGAAATCAGATTGATTATATTCTTTGCAGCTGAAGATTGAGAAGCTCTATACTGTCAAAAACAAGACCAGGAGCTTACTTTGGCACAGATCACGAACTCCTTATTGCCAAATTCAGACTTAAACTGAAGAAAGTAGGGAAAACCACTAGTCCATTCAGATATGACCTAAATAAAATCCTTATGATTTTACAGTGGAAGTAACAAATAGATTCAAGGGATTAGATGATTAGATCTGATAGACAGAGTGCCTGAAAAACTATGGAGAGAGGTTCATAACATTGTACAGGAGGCAGTGATCAAAGCCATCCCCAAGAAAAAGAAATGCAAAAAGTCAAAATGTTTGTTTGAGGAGGCCTTACAAATATTTGAGAAAAAAAGAGAAGTGAAGGGCAAAGGAAAAAAGGAAAGATATACCCATTTGAATGCAGAGTTTCAAAGAATAGCAAGAAGAGATAAGAAAATCTTCCAAAGAGACCAGTGCAAGAAATAGAGGAAAACAATAGAATAAGAAAGCCTAGAGAACTCTTCAAGAAAATTAGAGATTCCAAGGGAACATTTGGGCACAATAAAGGACAGAAATGGGCACAGTAAAGGACAGAAATGGTATGGACCTAACAGAAGCAGAAGATATTAAGAAGAGGTGGCAAGAATACATAGAAGAACTATACAAAATAAATGTTAATGACTCAGATAACCATGATGATGTGGTCACTCACCTAGAGCCAGTTATGTTGGAGTGTGAAGTCAAGTGGGTCTTATGAAGTATCACTACAAACAAAGCTAGTGGAGGTGATGGAATTCCAGTTGAGCTATTTCAAATCCTAAAAGATGATGCTGTTAAAGTGCTGCACTCAATGTGCCAGCAAACTTGGAAAACTCAGCAGTGGCCACAGGACTAGAAAAGGTCAGTTTTCAATCCAGTCCCAAAGAGGGGCGATGCCAAAGAATGTTCAAACTACTGCACAATTGCACTCATTTCACATGTTAGCAAAGTAATGCTCAAAATCCTCCAAGCTAGCCTTCAACAGTACATGAACCGAGAATTTCCAGATGTTCAAGTTGGATTTAGAAAAGGCAGAGGAACCACAGATCAAATTGCCAACATCCGCTGGATTATAGAAAAAGCAAAAGAATTCCAGAAAACATCTACTTCTGCTTCATTGACTACGCTAAAGCCTTTGACTGTGTGGATCACAACAAACTGTGGAAAATTCTTAGAGATGGGAATACCAGACCACCTTATCTGCCTCCTGAGAAATCTGTATGCAGGCCAAGAAGAAACAATTTGAACCATACATAGAAAGAGACTGGTTCAAAATCAGGAAAGGAGTACATCAAGGCTGTATGTTTCCATCCTGCTTATTTAACTTATATGCAGAATACATCATAAGAAATGCCAGGCTGGATGAAGCACAAGCTGGAATCAAGATTTCTGGGAGAAGTATCAATAACCTCAGATATCCAGAGGATACCACACTTATGGCAGAAAGTGAAGAGGAATTAAAGAGCCTCTTGGTGAGAATGAAAGAGGAGAGTGAAAAAGCTGGCTTAAAACACAACATTCAAAAAACAAAGATCATGGCATCCAGTCCCATCACTTCATGGCAAATAGATGGAGAAACAATGGAAACAGTGACAGACTTTATTTTTGGGGAGCCCCAAAATCATTGCAGATGGTGACTGCAGCCATGAAATTAAGGTGCTTGCTCCTTAGAAGGAAAGCTATGACAAACCTAGACAGCATATTAAAAAGCAGAGACATCATTTTGCCGACAAAGGTCTATCTAGTCAAAGCTATGGTTTTTCCAGTTGTCATGTATGGATTTGAGAGTTGGACCATAAAGAAGGCTGAGCAATGAAGAATTGGGTGCTTTGAACTGTGCTGTTGGAGAAGACTCTTGAGAGTCCCTTGGACAGCAAGGAAATCAACCAGTCAATCCTAAAGGAAATCAATCCTGAATGTTCATTGGAAGGACTGATGCTAAAGTGAAGCTCCAATACTTTGGCCACCTGATGTGAAAAGCCAACTCACTGGAAAAGACCCTGACACTGGCAGAAGGAGAAGGGGGCAGCAGAGGATGAGATGGTTACATGACATCACTGACTCAATGGACATGAATCTGAGCAAATTTCAGCAGACAGTGAAGGGCAGGGAAGCTTGGGGCACTGCAGTCCAGGAGGTCACAGTCAGACAGGACTTAACAAATGAACAACACCAATTGATATTGCTGTGGCATGGCCACCCCTCTCCCCAAAATATTATTTACTGACTTCAAGCTTTTCAAAATTTGCAATTTAAAGTTCTCCTCAGAGTGTGTTAGTTACATTAGCATAAGTTTCTCATAGAATGCAAATATTGCTAGTCAGATGCATTTCAAGGCTGAAAAGCTCTCACACCTGTCATGCCACTAGTAAACTTCTTTTACTGGAATACAAGCAATCCTATATGAACCCCATTAGCATTTTAAAAACAAAACAGTTACTTGTCTAAAAATGATTGCATGGAGAGGAGGAGTAGGGGGTGAAGAAAAGAAAGTATCTATGTAAATATGTGTGTAAGGTAATATCTGTCATTGACAAATAATATCTCACCCAGAGATTATTAAGACTACTTTATTTCTACTGAATAATGTCACTACTTCCTAAAATGTTTATGATAACATCACAATACTTCCCCATGACTTTCATGGTTCCCTGGAATCATTCCCCAATACAGCCCTCTACATCCTGTTTTTAAGCCATCCAGAGAGGACCCTTCCTGCCTTTTCCACATGACCATGGACTTCTGACCTGTCTGCTTTGCTCTTGTGTACCTCTTCTGTGAAGATTCCCCCTATCTTCAGTCAGAATAAAGACCCCTACTCAATTGGCAAAGATGAAATAAAATGTTGGTACTCATGTGATGAGAGGAACGTTTCCACACACTTCTCATGGGATGTACATGGGAGCAACTTTTCAGAACTACCGTGTAGTACATCCTATCCCTAACCCAGTAAGTCTACTTCTAAGACTTTATCCGAAAGAAATGTTAGGAAAATTACGTTCCTTTTTTTTTTTTTTAAGGGAATCTGTCCAATCCACAGACCAGTATCCTCTGTCCTTTGGTAGCTGGTTCCTGTGTGTACTAGTAATTTGA
>NW_011494743.1:2410325-2418064 GCF_000754665.1 Bison bison bison | reverse complement strand
AGTAGGTTCTTTTTTTTTTTTTTTAAGGGAATCTGTCCAATCCACAGACCAGTATCCTCTGTCCTTTGGTAGCTGGTTCCTGTGTGTACTAGTAATTTGACATGCAGGTTGAGAGCAGATTTTGGAGCTGGCCACCTGGATTTGAAATCTGGTTCTGAAGCATGATACCGGTGTCACTCTGGGCAAGCAACTTAGCACCTCTGAGCTGTGATGTCCCCGCCCACTTAAAGTAAGAACATCTGTGCTCTGTCTCCCATGCAAAGGTGGTGTGAGATGCCCCATGGCGGGTACTTGGCCCAGTGCTGGCATCCAGCTCCCACGCAGGACCGTGAGCTAGTGCTGCTGCATGACTCTATCCCTCTCTGGAACCAACTAAACCAAGGGGATGCATCCAACATAGCTGGGTCTATCAAGACTGTTCCGGGAATTTGGAATTGTGATTGAGAGTCAGCTAGAGAGTCTGTGTACTGTGGAAGCATAACATTAAACATATTCTTCCTTGTGGACTAAGAATCTGTGAAGACTCTTTGGAGAATGAGAATTTTCACAGCCCGGCAATCATAACAGCAGAAGCGAGAAACAGTGAGTGCCCTGGGGGCTTCCTAAGCCTCGTTCTGCTCTCCACTGGAAGCCTGTCTTTATTTGCATCCTTAGGTTTTAGGAAGCACTCGATTCTTTCTCCTGCACAGACTAGCATGATGATTACTATCTATACAGTCCCGCTTTTGTCTTCTTCTGCCTTCCTCTCTGCCTTGAGGACTGACAATGAGATTGTCAACACCCAGGATCACTTGACCTTGTGACCACACCCTGTTACCTTGTGATCTCATCTTTGAATGTTTTTTAAGTTAAAGTCTCAATCCTAGCATGGTCTCCTATAGAATAAGGCACACACATGGGATTTCCTTTTATTCCCTGAGTTACAGTGTTCTTCTAGACTAGGTTCTTTTGTCCTTTTCATTTTATGCTTTCTCCTCCTCTGTGGTGTATTCACAGCTGCCAAGTTCTCTTTTTCATTTCATGGTTATCATGAAACGCTTGTCCAGAATTCAGTTCCTTTCCACTAGGACCTATTTGTTTCTCTCTAAACAACAAAATGGGTATTCCCAGTCCTAGCCAGTTGTTTCTCTTTAATTTTGTTTTTGCTTTTGTTTGCATGGACCTCGCGAGCTCAAGTGGAGTAGCTGAAAGAGAAGAACAGAGGGGGCTTGCTTGAGGCTGGAGCGGCCCTCCTCAGATGGGCTCTCGAATGTGTCCGGATTTTGACAGATGGCTGCTTAAACAGTGTTTGTGGCGGTGGTGTCGTGGTGGCGTGTCCTGTGGCCTTGGCAGACAATCCAGGAGCTCTGCATTCCTGTGGGAGCCTGGACCCTTTCCTCCCTCGGGGGGGTCCTCCTCGCTTGTTCATTTCTTACGTAGTTCTTCCACTACTCCAGTCAAAAGAGAGAGAAAGGAAGAAGTCCTTTGCTTCACTTCTCTCCAATTTGAGGATGGTGAATGGGAACTTTAGGGCTTCTGTAGACTCCCTGTGATTGCGATGCTACAGCTGCCAAATGTCCCTTCCCCCTGGGCACGGTGACTACACCTCTCAGCCTCACTTGCAGTTAAGGAGGCCATGTCTCAGAGCTCTTCTGACCAAGTCAGCCACGTCCAAGATGACTCAATAACAAGTTATTTGCGATTTTCTAACGTTCTTCTCCTTCGTGGAGAGGACCCTGAGGACCTGGAGGAAGAAGGATCCATAGATGGAAAGAGCCTGGAAGAACCTCAGAGGAGTAACCATGTTGATGTGTAATGAGTAAGAAGGAAACACGTAATGCATTAAACACTGAAGTTGTTATATTGCATTTTCAACAATTACTCTACCCTGAATAATTTACTCACCAGTATTGCTCCTTAAATCTTGGAGCTGTGGCTCAGATACATGACATATCACACAACAGTATTTTAATTCTTTTCTTGCTACCACCTGGGGAAATCTAGGGCATTTGATTATTTTCCCTTTCCTTATTTTATTCTACTAGTGATCTATTTTTTGTTTAGTTGCTAGTTTTTACCAGTTTTTGTTCATTTTCTTAACAATAAACCCATGTCAAGCAGATATTGTTACCTGAAAGTGACTCAGCATATTTTTAAAAAATCTATTCTAACCATTTTTCCATTCTAGTTTGCACTACATGTACGTAATTACAAGCCTATTTCTTTTCTAGACTGTAAGTTTCATGGATTCAAGAATGATGACCTAGTTTTCTGGTGACTCTTGTGGGTACCACAGCATCTGGTTCATAGTGGTGGTGGTTTAGTCACTAAGTCTTGTCCGACTCTTGCAACCCCATGGACTGTAGCTGCTAGGCTCCTCTGCCCACGGGATCCTCCAGACAAGAATACTGGAGTGGGTTGTCATTTCCTTCTCCATGGTTCACATTAGGCACCCGATATTTTTTGACTAATAGGTATACTTGTCACCTATAAGACAGGATGACTGAATCTGGAATTCTGTCTGCAAGTTGCAGCTGGAAGTAAATATAACTGGACTCAGCACTGAGCAAAAAAAATTAAGTATAAGCTGTAAATAAATCTTTCAATGGTCATACAGATGACTCTGTCAAAAAAGCTCAACAATTCATCATTTTAACTGCAAAAAGAAAAAGTAAGCACAATCCATTGAAGTGCCAGATTCCTTGTCAATTATATAGAAGTAGTCAACAAATCTAATTTTAAGAATATCAACAGAAACTCAGTAAAAGTTTTAGAACTGTTAATGTTGCTCAAACACAGGTAGGTCAGCTTTGTTGTCTATTGACATACACACAGTAGACAAGTCTCTCAATAAACCTTCAATGATATAATCCAAATTTTCCTTTACAGAGTGAAACTTTATTTAGAAGTTCATTGATAGTTTCAAGCACTTAACTGAGAATTTTAAAAACCAACAGACCCCCTAGAGGAATAATGAGATGTGTGCTGCTGCTGCTGCTAAGTCGCGTCAGTCGTGTCTGACTCTGTGCGACCCCATAGACAGAAGCCCACCAGGCTCCCCCGTCCCTGGGATTCTCCAGGCAAGAATGGGTTGCCATTTCCTTCTCCAATGCATGAAAGTGAAAAGTGAAAGGTAAGTTGCTCAGTCGTCCGACTCTTCGAGACCCCATGGACTGCAGCCTACCAGGCTCCTCCGTCCATGGGATTCTCCAGGCAAGAGTATTGGAGTGGGGTGCCATTGCTGGGACCAAATGCCAGGTTGACATTTTTGGCCTTTTCCTGGGTTTCCTGAGATAGTCCATCCAAAATCCCCATCCAGGCACAGAAGTTCAAGGCCATGGATGGTAGTCACTGGAATATAAAGTTCAGGCTGGATATAAAGCAAGATCTGCCTTGATTTCTCTTTCCTATCTATATATCTATCACTCCATTAAGTGAAACACGTTGTCTTCCAGCTGTTATTCCCAAATTCATGTCTTCTCTGAGTTCTAGATCCAGCTGAACACTACATGTCACCAGGGGATGCCCCATAGGCACCAAAGTGATGTGCAAAAGGCAACACTCTGTCTGCCACCATTCTCGTCCTACCTGAAGCCCGCCGGGGTGATCCTCACCATGGCAGTTTGTGTCCCACGCCTCATCGTGTTGCAACACCAGAAATCACCTTTGATTCATACTCTTTTTATTTATCAAAATCCTGTCATCACTGCCTCTAAGGTATATTTCTCTACATCTCTGCCTTCACAGAATAGCCTTGGTCATCACTGCACCTCACCTGAACCCCAGCAACAGCTTCCTGATCAGTTTCCTTCTTCTGCATCGTTTACCACCTGTCTACAGCCAAGGCAATTAAACACACACACACACATATCAAATCAAATTTGCCTCTCCTCGTGAAAGCCCAAAGGCACTAAAGTGATTCACCCACATTGCTCTCCATCCACATTGCACATCATTTTCCCTTCTTTGACATTTCCTTTTAGTGATGATTGTCATCCTTTTAGTTCCCCCTACATGCCAAGCTCTTTTTCCTTGCATTTGTCTTTCGCACATGACATTTACCTCCTGATAGATGTTTTCCCCATTTTGAAATGGCTAGTTCCTTATTCTTCCCATCTTACATTAAATGTCACCTCCTCGGAGAAGCCTTCCCAGAGTGCCCTCCTTGATCTTTTCCATCTGGGACATTGGTTCACTCACTGTCTTGGATAATGCTTGACACTTAGTGCTTATTAAATATAATTTAAATAAATAAATGAATAAATTATTATGAGAACTTCTGTACTTGAGAGAACCACTGTTACTGAGATGATACTTTTACACATTTGTTTATAAATTTATAAGTCAACTGTTACCTAAGATTTATAGTGAAATAGGATGGAATTCTTAATGAAGCAAAGAGTTATTTTTGTTCCCCAAAAGGAGGAAAAAAATCAAGATGAATTCTGGTAGAGAAAGTGCTGGTAAGGTCAAGGAAGAAAACAGAAACAGCTAACAGGAGGGGTTGCTTTATCTAATGTGGAGTAGACATGAACTCCTTCTTCATTCTTCCTATAAAATCTACCTTGCTCACTAAGTCATTCTGAGAATATCAAAATGTGCTAAATCTTGTATCTAGATTAGCAGAGACTAAGCCAGTGCTCCGGTCCACATGTGCAGCCTGCTCTCATAGACAAAGGAACCAGAGAATGAGGAAGAAGGTGACATCCTGACAACCATGTGAAAGGAAAGCATTTTTAGAATAAGGTACAAAATGTAAAAAATATAAAAGAAAATTCGATACCTTTGAATACACTGAAATTAAAATTACTTTAAAAATCCACATGAACGGGGCAGGGGAGGGATAAATTGGGAGATTGGGATTGACATATACACACTGCTATATATGAAACAGATAACCAGCCAGGACCTACTACATAGTACAGAGAACTCTACTCAATATTGTATAATAACCTATACTGGGAAAGAATCTAAAAAAGGGTGGACGTAGGTATATGCGCAGCTGATTCACATTGCTGTACACTGAAACTAACACAACATTGTGAATCAACTATACTCCAATAAAAAGTTTAAAAAACTAAGAGATAAAAGCCACATGAACAAAAGGAAAAGTCAAGCCACAGACTGGAAAATGCATTTGCTGTGTGTTTCACCAACAAGTTTCAGTACCCAGAGTCTGTGAAGAACACCAGCATTTTTCCTTGGAGAACAATTCAGCAATATCTAGGAAAGTTGGAGATATTCATATCCAGAAACTTAGCAATTCCATTGTCGTCTGAGCCTCTGAAGGATCTTTCTATGTGGAAAAATGGATAAGACAATGTCTGTGACTGTGAAAAACTGGAAACATCCTAAGAAAATGGACAAATAGATTGTGGCAAAAGCAGACAAAAGAAAACTATGAGTATTTATAAAATTTTAAAACATGCCTGCCAAAACTATGTATGATTTATAGACATAAGTGTATTACAAATATAAAAATATGCATGAGAATTGGAGAAGGAAATGGCAACCCACTCCAGTATTCTTGCCTGAAGAATCCCATGGACAGAGGAGCCTGGTGGGCTATTGTTCATAGGGTCACACAGAGTCGGACACGACTGAAGCGACTTAGCATGCATGCATGAGAATAAAAACATCACATTCATGAGAATGGTTCTTTCTGGAAAGGAAGGCAAAGTGATGGAATCAGCAAATCTGGGTGGGAAATCATGATTTATGAGTGGAAGGAGGGTTATGTTTGGTTATGGGGGTTATGTTTGCACTAAAGTAATTTGTATATGTGTAAAATCTCTAAGAATTACACGAAAAATGTTAAAACTTAGGAAATAAACATAAATAGAAAAAAGAAGTGGAATAAAGTAAGATGAAACCTGGGATAAGATTAGTAAGCAAAGCCCATACTGTACATGATCAACCACTCAGCAAAAATTATTCTAACTCTAGAACATTTATTGAAACAATCAGTTAAACTGTTCTAAATTTTAGGAAGTAAGTCCCCTCATGCAGACAGACCATGGCATTGTATTCAAAAATTTCATAACCTCCAACTTTGGGGATTTCAGCAACGATTGCAACCCCATCCCTTATCCAAAGAAGAGTGGAAGCCACCCCTCTGCCTCTATGTCCTACCTGCAGTGTAGACGGCAAGAGGGGTGAAGCAGCTTGTCTGGGTGACGTATTTCTGAGTTAGTCTGACAGAGGAGGCATAAAGTGCATCTCTAAAAGCAAATGGAATTATATTGTCGTAAATGGGTAAAAGCTCTGGTTGGGGCACAGCAAGTGCCCCACCCAATGAATCACTCCAGGCTGCTCTCTCTGCCAGAAATAATCCAGGGCCTTTTGTGGCAAAGGAAGCCATGAATTTTTCTACTCCCAAGCAGCAAGAGCACGCCTCTGCTCTGTTGGCTGTGAGGAAACTTCCTAAGATAGAGGAAAGAGGGGAAAAAAATAGAGCAAGCATGTGGACTCAGAGGAGAAAAAAATATGGGTCATGTTTTTGTCTCCTTCTGCTCATCTTTGGAGAAGTGAAATCCACTTTGAATCAACTAAGGATTTAACCTCCTTCTAAGGAGGCCAAGATTTTATCATAATATAAAACCTGAAACAATTGCAGTTGAATTTAAACCAGAGTTGCTGTTGGTCTTTGTTTTTCCCGGAAGCTCTGACAGACACTAGTGCCCATAAGCAATGAGCAATATAAAAAAGGTATTCTTTCTTTACAATAGGTCAGGATGCTTTGCTTCTTCATCTTTTCCCAATAGCCACTAGGCTTGGCAACGGTTGTTCAGTGAGGTCTTACCATAGGGGTACCCCAACCCTCGAGGAAGACATTTAGACTCACAAATCTCCCTTGCTAAATTCCTGACATCCAGGGTAAATGGGACCGGGGTCCTCAAGGAAGTGTTGCCACCACCCCAGCTTCCAGAGTCTAGAGATAGGAAGCTTTCTCCACCGTGGGCCCCGTCACACACCCCCTCCTCCTTCCACAGAGAGTGGAGGGAGCGATATCTCCATTTAGAAACAAGTCACCCAGATTGTGAAGACATACATTTACATCCCAAACTCCTTCCAGCCTAGCTGTGTAACAAAAATGAACGTGACACTCTCGGGGAAGATGGTTCCTGCCTGCAAGGACCCTCCGGAAGTAGTTGAGAGTGAAAGCTGGCCGCTCAGTCCTGTGCCAGTCTTTGCGATCCCATGGACCTTCAGCCCGCCAGGCAACTCTGACCATGGAATTCTCCAGGCGAGAATACTGGAGTGGGTTGCCAATTCTTTCTCCAGGGGATCTTCATGACCTAGGGATTGAACCAGGTTTCCTGCGTTGCAGGCAAATTCTTTACCATTTGAGACACAAGAGAAGCCCTCCAGAGGTCAGTTCAGTTCAGTTCAGTTGCTCAGTCGTGTCTGACTCTTTGAAACCCAATGAATTGCAGCATGCCAGGCCTCCCTGTCCACCACCATCCCCCAGAGCTCACTCAAACTCATGTCCATCGAGTCGGTGATACCATTCAGCCATCTCACCCTCTGGCATCCCCTGCTCCTCCTGCCCCCAATCCCTCCCAACATCAGAGTCTTTTCCAATGAGTCAACTCTTCACATGAGGTGGCCAAAGTACTGGAGTTTCAGCTTTAGCATCATTCCTTCCAAAGAACACCCAGGGTTGATCTCCTTCAGAATGGACTGGTTGGATCTCCTTGCAGTCCAAGGGGCTCTCAAGAGTCTTCTCCAACACCACAGTTCAAAAGCATCAATTCTTC
>NW_011494743.1:2405712-2410225 GCF_000754665.1 Bison bison bison | reverse complement strand
GTTCAAAAGCATCAATTCTTCGGCACTCAGCTTTCTTCACAGTCCAACTCTCACATCCATACATGACCACTGGAAAAACCATAGCCTTGACTAGACGGACCTTTGTTGGCAAAGTAATGTCTCTGCTTTTCAATATACTATCTAGGTTGGTCATAACTTTCCTTCCAAGGAGTAAGCATCTTTTAATTTCATGGCTGCAGTCACCATCTGCAGTGATTTTGGAGCCCCCAAAAATAAAGTCTGATACAGTTGACATTTATTTAGAAGACCATACATACCAGAGATGGCATGCACAAGGGTTCACTGGCTTGATCACCAATCAACTGACAAGTGTGCTAATGAGCACAATGAATAATACAAATGGATTGTCATTGGTGAACTCAATGTCTTGTTAATCAGCATAATGGGCATTAGAAATGAGCTTTCCTTGATGAAAATCATGGTCTTCAGATACAAGGGTGGGCAAGAATATGGCAGATATATCCTTATTCTTACATGAGCAGAGAGTTTTTAAAAATCTAGCATACCTTCTACCCTCTTTATTTGGTCCCAGGATACTGGTTTAGAAGATTCTTGATCATTTAATCCTAAAAAGAAAAATGGTGGAAAAAAATGTATGCCATAGAATTTTTGCCTTAAGTGAAATTTTCATTCAGGGTGATTTGGGAGTGGACAAAAGAACAGACAACCAGGATTTTACTGACTTGATTTTATGGAACTTTGGGCTTGCTTGCCTTAGATTTTAGATGTATGGAAGAATGCTGTCTGAAACTTGTTTTCTTTCTATCTCACAGAAATCTGGGGAAGGAAATAGCAAATCTTACCACAGCTAATACTAAAAGGAAGCCAGTTGTGCACAGCCAATTACGTTTAAGTCAGCTTCTAGCATAAGAACAAAGGCAGGCTCAAATGATGGCTCAGGGAGAAAATAAAATTGGAAAAGAGTGAAGATATAACTGGTCAATAAATGACTAGTGGGAAAAGAGCCAAACAGGTGGGCTTAGAGGAACAAAGAAAAGTGAAAAAATAAAAATAACTGAAGGTACCAACCCAGAATGGGAATGATAGGAACTATTGAAAACAAATAGGTAATATGAAGATATACATTCAAACCTTGAGAATAAGATAAAATCATGGCCACATGTCCTTTCAGTGTCAGAGGAATATTATCTGTCCCCGGGATCATTAAATTTTCTAGGAGAAGGTAACTATGTTTGATTAATGATTTCTCTTGATTAGGAATTGTAATTTTTGAAGTTAAACGTTAACTTTAGATTTTCTCCGATACAAACGCAAACAATATCTGAACACTGGAAATGGTATTGCCAAAAGGGTCGTTTTTATTATTTGTATTTTTACCATTTTACCAGTTTTATTGCCCTGTAGGAAGTAGACAGATTTTATATCTAAATTTAGCAACCTTATTCTAGCAGTAATTCTTCCTGGGCCTATATATAATGAGATTTTCAAATTCTCTTTGAATCAGCTTTAACATCCTGCTGGTTCCCTCATTAACGAGTTAAATAAATCTTTGACATGATAGTCATGTTTTAATTTTTTTGAATTATACTTTGGTAAAAAGTTGGAAAAGTTGCCAACACATTTACGTGTAGCTTCCAGTGGCACAGAGTCAGGAGACAGATTGCTGTCCTATTATTACTGCTCTCCAAATACCTACAAGGAGAGATGTAACATGTTCTCT
Source organism: Bison bison bison (assembly GCF_000754665.1). Lineage (NCBI taxonomy): Eukaryota > Metazoa > Chordata > Mammalia > Artiodactyla > Bovidae > Bison > Bison bison. The sequence continues at coordinate 2,408,523 of NW_011494743.1, read as the reverse complement.
TTGGGTGGAAATATTTTCATTGCCATTTCACAAAGAAGAAAACTGAGCTTGAAGAGGTGAAGTAAATTTGCCCTCATTAAAAGCACCAGAGTGTGTATTCAAAAGGATGCCGGAGTCTTTTCCCCAAGTTATACAACCTTCAGATTCCATGAATAGAATTATAAAATGAAATTAAGGAGTCGCCACAAAAACACACTTCCATCTGAAGCAGCCCCTCAGTGCAACTGCTGTGTGTTGCTCCAGGTGCTTTGCGGAAGCTTCTAGTGCAGTCTGGCCAAGGCTTCTGCAGCCTGAGGCTCAGCTTCACTCTGTGAGACATCTGCACTCTTACAAGAAAGCAGGCACATCGTATAGGCTCTTCCTGCAGCCCTCTCCTAATAGTGGAATAAAATCGTCTTGGCTTTGGTTCTAACTAGGGCGTCTATGGGGTGGCACAGAGTCAGACACAACTGAAGTGACTTAGCAGCAGCAGCAGCAGGGCATTTAGGGGAACAGTGCAATTATTATTGCAATTTTTGAGTTGTTAGAAAAGGAAAGAAAATACATTCAAGAAGATCAAAATGTTCTAAAACCAACATTCTCTGTTTTGAGACCAAGGTTTTAAAGTTACATATTCCTCATTTTTTTCACTTTCTTCCTTTAGAACTTGAAGATTAATTCTGATGGACAGAAAGAAGACTGGGAAGTAAGAATTTGAACAAGACTCCCAAAGAAGAGATGCTAAGAAAAGACTTGTCGGTTATCAAATCATCCTTTTTCTTATATCTTCTGGGCACCCTATTAGATACATCCACTTATGAGATTTAGGCTGTATTTAAAAAGACAGTGTGAACATGGAGGGAACAGTTCAATAGAGGCAGACGCTAAACGCTATGGAAGTTCAGGAAGACGTGAGTGGGGTGGGATAGTGGAAACCAGGTGGTCTGTTGACACAGGTAAGTGTGAATGCAGAGGTCAGAGTCCATAGGAGCCTCCAGGAATTTGTAAGGTTGCTGAGCAGGAAGTAAAGATTTCCAAATACAAGGAGATCTGTTTTCAGAGTATGTGTTATAAAATAATAATAATAAAGTCATAGTTACTGCGTTCTTACTTTTTGCCAGGTATAATAAGTAACAATTCACACATATGCCGTGTGTGTTTAATTTCATTAGGCCCTCAGTCTGTGACATAGATAAAATTATACCCAGTTCACAGATGAGAAGATGGACATGCCACCCAGACTTTAACCAAGAGTTACTGAGTTCACTCCTTGTGTGTGTCCACATGAAGGTCGGGACAGTATACCTGTGCCCAGGCAGAGGTGGGGCAATCATGTGGTGAAGTTGCGAGTCACTGAGAAACAACAGGCTTTAGAGAATGACTTCAGATTTTTTGGGGGGGTACATGGCATGATGACATCAGGATGCAGGATAGAAAAGCAGAGAGAGGGAAAGCAGGGCCTAGATTATAATACACATTTCTTTTCAAAATATCCCTTCTATTTAAAAAATGTATCTTATTTGCCTTCATATAGTTACATTCTTTATAATTTTTGATAAAATGTAAACCAATTATAAAGAGCCATTTTGGAAATTGCTTTACAATTTTTAAAGCATTTCAAATACTTTATTTGGTCTTAGGAATGCTGTGAGATGGGGAGAGCAGGGATCGCTTCCTCCTTTGTACAGAGGAGGGAGATGGGCAGAAAATTTCATATTCCTCCTTCTCTGTCTTCAGTGGCCATAAACAATACCATTGCTTGTCCACTAGAGACAAACCAAACATTTAAAACTCATTTTTATACATAAAATAGGTAACTAAGAAGGACCTAGTGCGTGGCACAGGAAATTCTACTCAATACTCTGTAATGGTCTATATGGGAAAAGACTCTAAAAGAGAGTGGATATATTATATGTATAACTGATTCACTTTGCTGTACAGCAGAAATTAATACAACATTGTAAATGAACCATATTACAATAAAAATGTTAAGATAAAAACAAAAATCATCCTGAGTCCTCCCTTTTCCATATGGCTTCACTCCAATCAGCCACGATGATGAACCACTGTTCATCATTTTAATAACTCTGAAACACAATGCCTCCACCCTCTGTCTAGATCATACCTGACGCTGTCCATCACCAGCTCCAGGAGTTCACTCAAACTCACGTCCATCGATTCGGTGATGCCATCCAGCCATCTCATCCTCTGTCGTCCCCTTCTCCTCCTGCCTGCAATCCCTCCCAGCATCAGAGTCTTTTCCAATGAGTCAGCTCTTCGCATGAGGTGGCCAAAGTATTGGAGTTTCAGCTTTAGCATCATTTTTTCCAAAGAACACTTAGGATTGATCTCCTTTAGGATGGACTGGTTGGATCTCCTTGCAGTCCAAGGGACTTTCAAGAGTCTTCTCCAACACCACAGTTCAAAAGCATCAATTCTTCGGCGCTCAGTTTTCTTCACCTGGATTCCTCCAACAACCTGAAACTGACCAGCCTTGTCTCCAGCCTCAGTTCAGTCAGTTCAGTTCAGTTGCTCAGTCATGTCTGACTCTTTGCAACCCCATGAATTGCAGCATGCCAGGCCTCCCTGTCCAACACCAATTCCAGGAGTTCACTCAAACTCACATCCATTGAGTCGGTGATGCCATCCAGCCGTCTCATTTTCTGTCGTCCCCTTTTCCTCCTGCCCCCAATCCCTCCCAGCATCAGGGTCTTTTCCAATGAGTCAACTCTTCACATGAGGTGGACAAAGTATTGGAGTTTCAGCTTTAGCATCATTTCTTCCAAAGAACATCCAGGATTGATCTCCTTTAGGAAGGACTGGTTGGATCTC
>NW_011494743.1:2404072-2405292 GCF_000754665.1 Bison bison bison | reverse complement strand
AAATTCTTCAAGAGATGGGCATACCAGACTACCTGACCTGCCTCTTGAGAAACCTATATGCAGGTCAGGAAGCAACAGTTAGGACTGGACATGGAACAACAGACTGATTCCAAATAGGAAAAGGAGTACGTCAAGGCTATATATTGTCACCCTGCTTATTTAACTTATATGCAGAGTACATCATGAGAAACGCTGGGCTGGAAGAAGCACAAGCTGGAATCAAGATTGCCGGGAGAAATATCAATAACCTCAGATATGCAGATGACACCACCCTTATGGCAGAAAGTGAAGAGGAACTAAAAAGACTCCAGCCTCACTAACCCCCAGTTCCTTTCATAACTACCACCCCCCTGTGGGAGTTTTCTGAGGTTTCTGGGGCCAGCAGGAAGTATGTGCTGCATCATACATCCACACTGTGCGCCATATCTCCCAGACACATCCACCACTTTTGCTGGCATCAGAGAGCTTGCATGGGAAATCCCCACATGCTGTCTTGTGTGCCTGGAATACTCTTCCTCCTTGTCCACACGGGTCTTTGGATTTCACTTGCTATGTCTCCTTCCCCAGAAAGCCTTTCCAAGTCCCCCTAGACTGGAGTCAGGAGATTCTCTGTGTACACTTAGCTTAGCGTGACACAGAACGCACCACTCTCACGTCACGCATTTTCCTGTTTGTCAGGTCATCAGCAGGCTACAAAGATATTGTCACATGGCTTTTTCCCTCTGTCATCCATTCCTTTCATACCTCATAAGATACATATACACCTTGTACATTAAAAGAGCTTTTCAGGGACTTCTCTGGTAGCCTGGTGGTTAACACTTTGCTTCCCAGTGCAAGCGGTGAGGGTTTGATCTCTGGGACCTAAAACCCCACATGCCTCACAGGGCCAAAAAACCAAAAAACAGAAGCAATCCTGTAACAAATGCCATAAAGGCTTTTAAACTGGTCCAGATCAGCCCTGGGATTTCTTTGGAAGGAATGATGCTATAGCTGAAACTCCAGTACTTTGGCCACCTCATGCAAAGAGTTGACTCATTGGAAAAGACTCTGAGGCTGGGAGGGATTGGAGGCAGGAAGAGAAGGGGATGACAGAGGATGAGATGGCTGGATGGCATCACTGACTCAACGGACGTGAGTCTGAGTGAACTCCGGAAGTTGGTGATGGACAGGGAGGCCTGGCGTGCTGCAATTCATGGGGTCACAAAGAGTCAGACACGACT
>NW_011494743.1:2397899-2403972 GCF_000754665.1 Bison bison bison | reverse complement strand
AGTTGGACAGGGTGATGGACAGGGAGGCCTGGCGTGCTGCGATTCATGGGGTCACAAGAAGTCAGACACGACTGAGCAACTGAACTGAACTGAACATCAAAAAAATCTTGTGGGGGGAGGGGAAGGACGTGACAGGGTAGAGTCTTCAGCTGGGCTCTAGGGAACATACAAGATATAAAATGTTTCTTGTCCTTGAGGGGGATTTCTAGGAACATTGGAAAAAAAAAAAAAAAGAAATTTCAAGGAAAAATAACACATGCCAAATGGCCAAATGTCCAAATGTAACACGTTGAATGACGGCTCCCCAAAAGACATCTACTCAGGACTTCTCAATGCATCTTAGTTGAAAAAGAATGGGTCTCTAGGGATGTAATTCAGTTAAAAGATCTTGAGATGAGAACATCCTGGTTGACCTGAACAGGCCCTAAATCCAACGCAAGTGTCCTTATTGGTGAAGAAGATGCTAAGAGAAAAGGAGAGAGAGAGAAGACAGCAGTGTGAAAACAGAGGCAGCGGCTGGAGGAAGGACAAGCTGAGGGTCATACGTTGCCCCGGAAGCCAGGAGAGAGAGACGGGGACAGGTTCTCACCCAGAGCTTCCCGGAGAACCAGCCCCACTGACGCTTCTATTTTGGACGTCTGGCTTCCAGAACTAAGAGGGGATATTTCTGCTCGTTAAAAGTCACCAAGTTTGTGATAAATGTGTCACAGGAGCCCTAAGAAACGAATGCATCAGATAATAACAGTAACGAGAATAGCAAGATCTCACCTGTTTTCAGTGCTTTTGCCCATGTTAACTTAATTCCAACAACCTCAGATGTTATCTCTTCATTTTTCTTGTACTCATTTTCCAGTCGTCAGACTTAACTGTAGTGATGGGCATGTAGAGATTGGTAAGGGCTCGGTAAACACTAATTGACAGGTAACTACATTTTGTATGATAGAGAAATTCTACCACAAGCAGAGCAAAGGTGAAAACAGACAGAAATGTGTGCCTCAGTTACTTTAAAAGGGGAAAAACATCTGTCAGCAATAGGAAAGAGCTGTCGAAAGTACACAGTATCGAGGACAAAAATTAGGAAATAAGTTGTTTCGTGACAGTGTAAATGTATACATTTTTCATCAAGTTAGAAAATAAATAACTACCATCTCATCCAAGTTACAGGAGCCCCTCTGAATGTTTTAATCACGCTCTATCAGTTCAGTTCAGTTCAGTCGCTCAGTCGCGTCCGACTCCTTGCGACCCCATGAATCGCAGCACGCCAGGCCTCCCTGTCCATCACCAACTCCCGGAGTTCACTCAGACTCACGTCCATCGAGTCGGTGATGCCATCCAGCCGGTGATGCCATCCAGTCGGTGATGCCATCATTCTCTGTCATCCCCTTCTCCTCCTGCCCCCAATCCCTCCCAGCATCAGAGTCTTTTCCAATGAGTCAACTCTTTGCATGAGGTGGTCAAAGTACTGGAGTTTCAGCTTTAGCATCATTCCTTCCAAACAACACCCATAGTGATCTCCAATTCAAGAGAGATATATTGTGAGCTAAGTTGCTTCAGTCATGTATGACTCTTTGAGACTCCATGGACTGTAGCCCACCAGGCTCCTCTATCCATGGGATTCTCCAGGCAAGAATACTGGAGAGGGTTCTCATACCCTCCTCCAAGGGATGTTCCTGACCCAGGGATTGAACCTGCATCTTCTGCAGCCTCTGCATTGCAGGCAGATTCTTTACTACTGAGCCACCAGGGAAGCCCGTTGGTTACATTGGTAACCAAAATATTCAGAGCTACACTGGAGAAAAGAGTTTCTCTCCCCTGCCCCCCACCACCAAAAAAATAAAAAGGAGGCAAACAAAAGAATAAAAAATATATGATAAACATAATCAGCTGGAACTGAAGAGTATAAGTGAAAAGGAAGAGTCAAATTTTTCTCCTTTTATGGTTTGAAATTTGAACCTACACCCTTAGTTAGTCCTTCCTGGTGAGGGACACAGTCCTTGAGCTCAGAGAACTTACTTACATTCTCCCACACCTCACCCTACATCACTAACGTCTGCTCACAGCAGTTCCTCTCACCTAGCACATCATGGCCAGCTAACAAGAAAAAAATCGTAAGACATACAAAAAGGAAAAACACACAATCTAAAGACACAGAGCAGACTAAGAACCAGACATAACAAGGATGCTGGAAATATCAGACGGGGAGTTTTAAGCAACTATGATTAATATGCTAAGGTCTCCAAAGGATAAAGTAGACAGGAGACAAGAACAGATGTGCAAGGCTAGAAGAGAGATGGAAATTCTAAGGAAGAACCAAAAAAAAAAAAAAACCTTTGTAAGAGAAATAAAGAATGTCTTTGACAGGCTCATTGGTAAATTGGACGCGGCTGAGGAAAGACTGACTGAGCTAGAGGGTATTTCAATAGAAACTTCAAAAACTGAAAAGCAAAGGGGACAAAGAACTGAAAAAACAGAATGAAATTCCAGGGACCGTGGACAACTACAAAATGTGTGATATATGTGTAATGGGACGACCAGGAGGAAAAGAAAGGGAGAAACGCGAAGAAGAAATATTTGTAACAGTAAAGATTAAGAATTTCCCCCATATTAATGCCAGACACTGTATATAGCACCCTGCTATATAAAGCAGAGAACACCAAGGAGGATAAATGTCAAAAATCTACAGCTAGGAATACTACCCTCAACCACAGAAAACAATGATACAGAAAAAAAAATCCTCAAAAAAGCCCAGAAGGAAAACATTACCTACAGAGGAACAAAAATCAGAACTGCATCCAACTTCGCCTCCAAGAAGAAGACAGGAGAGGGAAATGTCTAAAGTTAAGAGAAAAGCAGTGAAGGTGAAATAAGACATTTCACAATGAATATTAACTGATGAATTTGCAAGCACACAAGTTTTTATGTTTTACATTTTTTATGTATTATGTGGATGTTTATGTATTACCTGAGTGTTTTACTTTCTGAAAAATGCATCAATCTATATACTGAACATAATAAAAATTTATTTTTAAAAAAGGTCTACAGAATGAGGAGGCGAGATGATAAACAGTGAAGCTTTAATGACCATCTCCAGTTTCTCCTGCTAAACTGATCACCAGTTCCTGGCTTGAGTTTTAGATGAGAAAAAAGATTAACTTCAAATCATGTTCACTATTTTGCTGATTACAAAGACTGGACCTTTTGACTACTGGACTTTTAATTACCTAAAAATAACCAGAAAGTGCACTGGGTTCCTGAACTTTCATGCAGGGTAAATGTTTTAAGAACTAGGCAATTTACAAAGCATTGCCTTTACGATATTTTGCAAACCTTCCTGAGATGGTCTGCTTGCTCCTTCTCTGTGTCAAAGGCAGAGGATGTTGTGAAGGACTTGAGTCCTTCCAAGGAAATCCAAGGAATCCAAGGAAATCCTCTGTGGACCTCCTGTGAATGAGACAAGCCTTCACGATATTCCATGGCTGCTTGTTACAGCATTTAGCCTCACCTAGCTAACATACTGCTCTTAGAAGTTCCAGGTAAATGAAGTCCCAAAGGCCAAGGGTGAAAAGGCAGAGGGACAGAGAATGCAATTTATGTTCAACAAATACTGTATTGTGCAAACCTCTCTGTTGATAGTAACCACAATGTCTCAAACATTTATCACCAGCCCTGTTCAATGCTAAGTTCTTTACATACATTTTTTTCATTTTATTCCTACAACTATCCTTTCAAGTGAGTATGACCATCACCATTTATGAGTAAAAGGAAATGAGGCTCAGACTCACATTTAAAAAGTAGCGATCGTTCCATAATCCACTCCATTCTAGATTCAAAACAGGTCTGTCTCAGACCCAGAGCCCTTCAATTCCATTAGACCAGCATTTCGCATGCTGAGAGATCTGATGACTGATTTCTCAAGGAACCCTGTGACTTAGAAAGTTACTGTATCTCTCCAAGTCTCTGTTTTCTCCTCCATAATTCTGAAATAAAGACAGTAAAACTAGGATCGTTCTAAAGGATAGTTACAAAGTGTTTGGAATAGCCCGGGTGCATGGAGGTTGTCTAACACTGATTAGCTATTGTTTTACTAATGTGGGTATAATTATTGAATAAACAGATGATCCAACCAAAGTTTTAAAAGGTGGGGGAGGCCCATGATGAAATAAATTTGGTTAATCCTGGATAGACAAAATCCAACAGTTCTTGTATGCAGGACAATGACATTCCAAGTAGGAAAAGGAAACGATACAGTGTTCCCAGCACTTATTTGCAGAGAATAAAAACTTTTTTTTCCGGAGCATATTCATTAACATCATTAATTTACTGAACAGACATTTATTGCACTGATATAATGACAAAAGCAATTTGCATAGTTTGTCTCTCATGAAGCTGGTAGACAGCAGGGGAAAGATACAAAAGCAAGTGGAAAACACATTTAAAAGTTACAAACCATGAAGGACTCTATGAGGTGGAACTTGAGAGTCCCTTTGAATGCTGGAAAGCATAGAGGGAAAGGAAGTGTTACAGGGGAGGGACAGGGTGCTAGGGACGGGAAAACAACCCATGAACAGTTTTCATGGAAATCAGAATGAATCGCAAGCTAACAGCTTTATCCCTATTTGTTGTTTTCAAAGACTGACACTTAATCCCAACAGAAGCCATGCCCATTTAGGACAATTATGTCATTTGTCCAATTACCCTATTGTTGCTATGATAATCAAAACACAGAATGGTGCAAATAGAGAAATTAGAGACTTTAGCACAAACATGAATTATGCAGATGAGGAGACTGAAGCCAGGGGAGGTTAACTGACTAGAACCCCACCTCCGGCTGCCTGGACCCACAGTATTGTCCTTACACCGTTGTCAGCCCCCTCGTTCATCATTTTCGGAACTAGAAAAAAGCAAGTATTTGTTAACCTTAGTACAGCACTAGGTGCTGAGGGGACTGAAGTGAACCACAACCCAGTCTCTCCCTCTTCTGGTTGAGTCCCTTCACTGTTCACTTGAAACTATCACAGCATTGTTAATTGGCTATACCCCAATACAAAATGTTTCTGATGTTTAAAAACTAAATAAAATGAAATTTTAAAAATCTCTCCTGCGAGGGTCCTTAGAGTCCTGTTGGGGCACCTGGTTCAAATACAGGAAAATAAAAACAATCAAGTTGAAATAGGAGCTCAGGGGAGCAATGGAATTGAAAAAACAGATCTTATTGCAAAACAAAAACAAGACCTGTTCTCTGGCATCACTTGGAAATTTGATTATAAACGATGGGTCTCAGGTACTTTGCTAAAACACTTCCCATGCTTTTAAACCCACAATACCAAGTGCTGGGAAAGACTAGGACAAATGGAACCCTTAAGCATCACTGCTGAGAGTACAAGATGGTACACCACTTTGGAAAACAGGTTGACAGTTTCCTATAAAGTTAAAAACAGGCTTACCATATGACCCACCAATTCCACTCCTAGGTATCTGCCCAAGGTAAATGAAACCTATATTGTCCTAAAAATCTGCACAAAAATATTTATAGCAGCTTTATGCATAATCATCAAAAATTGGAAACAGTTCAGGAGGGTCCTTCAACTGGTGAAAGGATAAGTAAACTTGAGTATTTCCACATAAGGGAACACTCCTCAACAGTAAAATGGAACCAACTGCTAATATACAACATGAAGGAATCTCAAATGCACTTTGCTAAAGGAGCAAAGTGCTGTTCTAGTGAAGCAAAAAAGTCAACAAACACTAAACAAAAGATGCAGGAAATTGCACAGTGATAAACAATATAAAAATAACACAGGAGAGGAACGAGATAGGGAGTGCTGAGGATGTGACTAAGACAGACCAGTTGAAGAGCAAGGCCCTATTCCCAGCCATATTCTACAGGGAGTGGATCCTTCAGTGTGGGGAAAAGGCATCCCTGGAAAGGACATAAACGCCAATCTGTAAGAATTAGCCTTAGGACCCCTTAATGAGACAGGGCAAGAGCTCCATGACCTCAACTAGGTAAGGTCTACAAGTCCCGTGCCAGCCTGAAGAAGCTTCAGAAGACAGACCTTCATCTTCCCAATAA
>NW_011494743.1:2396197-2397799 GCF_000754665.1 Bison bison bison | reverse complement strand
CCCAATAAAGCTTTCCTGGGGTCTATGACTCTCAGGGGAGATTTGAGACAGGAGGTAGACAGGCCCCCCAGGGTAAGCAACCAAAGTTCATTCCTTATGGAAGAAATTACAAAATAATAGCAGGACAATCAAGAGAGGAGGCTGGGCCCTACCCAGATAAGAGATAAGCGACCACATCTCATTCTTGAAGTCGGAAAGCCTTTCCAACTAGAAAGCTCCTTGGCGATCAAAAAAGGGAGTGATGTCAAATCTACCCAAAGCTCGCTTTGCTGGAATCCATCTTGGCTGAGAGACGCATGCACACACGTGGGAGGATCCTGAAATATACCAAATATGAACTCTGAACCAGACAAACCAAAATGATTGGCCAAAGGAAACCCAGAAAAAATGTCTTACAAAAGTGATTCAAATCGCCATGAGGGCGTGACTCTCTCTGAGCCCACTCTTGTGTCTATCCACAAGTCCTGGACTCTTTCCCTCCTAATAAACACTTTGTTTCACTGCTTTCCTTCTTTGTAGGAATTCTCTTCCACAAAGCTGAAAAGCCAGGTCCTTGTCACTGACCACTAGTCTAACGGCTAGGATTCAGCCCTCACTGCCACGACCCAACCTTAATCTCTGGCTGGGAATTGAAACCCTGCTTCAAGCCGCTACAGGCTAAGGCCATCTGATATCAGATGCAAGTTCAAATGGGGTGGTCAGATGAGGACTCTCTAAGAAGAAGACATTTGAGCAAAGATCTGATGGACATGAGGGGTGAGACCTTGGCATATGGGGGAAGAGTCCGGAGTGTACAGGAAATGTATGAGAAAATCCTTGGAAGGATTTCCTAAGAAAGATCATGAATGCACTTCTACCTTAACCGACCACTCCGTCTGCTAATTAGAAAATAGACCCTTGCAGCTGAAGAAAAGAAGCAGGAAGGAGAGAGGGTACCACCCATAGTAGCTCAGATGGAAAATGACGACTGAGGGGAAAATTCTTACTGATGACTCCATGGAGACACACACACACACACACACACACACATTTTTGAAAGGGGACATTCTCTCCCTGAAGGAAACAGAGATAGAGCAGCTCCAGGAAGCATGATGTAGCTTGAGCAAACTGCTAATTATGCCAGCAACAAAAGTAGTAAAAGGAGAAAAATGCTAGCTCTTAATGTCAGCGAGACAAATGTTTACTGTCTCCTGGGAAGACGGGCAATGGAAAATTAACAGAGCTCAGTCTGGTTAGCACTGATCAGTCTTCCCCAAGCATGTCGTTGAGAAGGCTGCCAGACACAACTAAGGGGAAGAGGGGACAACAAGGAGTCTAAATGGCTTTAAAAGACCCCCATCTGTGCAGAATGCCCCTCTGTGAGTCCTACCCAAACCACCTCCTCAAAACTTGGAAACCTAAGCTACTGCCTAATGTGATTATATAACCAGTACTTCTGAATAGGAACTGAAACAACCATGCCCTGCCCAGGATCAACAGAGAGTAACAGACACATATTCTTTGTGCCAGCCTTCAGAGCTTCCCTGGTGGCTCAGATGGTAAAGCCTGTGCCTGCAATGCGTGAAACCCGGGTTCAATCCCTGGGTTGGGAAGATCTCTTAT
>NW_011494743.1:2360882-2396097 GCF_000754665.1 Bison bison bison | reverse complement strand
TGCCTGCAATGCGTGAAACCCGGGTTTGATCCCTGGGTTGGGAAGATCTCCTGGAGAAGGAAATGGAAACCCACTCCAGTATTCTTGCCTGGAGAATCCCACGGATGGAGGAGCCTGGTAGGCTACAGTCCATGGGGTCACAAAGAGTTGGACACGACTGAGCGACTTCACTTTCACTCAGTTCAGTTCAGTTCAGTTGCTCAGTCTTGTCTGACTCTTCATGAACCCATGGACTGCAGCACACCAGACTTCCCTGTCCATTACCAATTCCTAGAGCTTACTCAAACTCATGTCCATAGAGTCGGTGATGCCATCCAACCATATCATCCTCTGTTGTCCCTTTCTCCTCCTGCCATCAATCTTTCCCAGCATCAGGGTCTTTTCCAGTGAGTCAGTTATTCACATCAGGTGGACAAAGTATTGGAGCTTCAGTTTCAACATCAGCCCTTAGAATGAATATTCAGGAGTGATTTCCTTTAGGATGGACTGGTTTGATCTCCTTGCAGTCCAAGGAACTCTGAAGACTCTTCTCCAACACCACAATTCAAAAGCATCAATTCTATGGCGCTCAACTTTCTTTATGGTCCAACTTTCTTTATGGTCCAACTCTCACATCCATACATGACTACTGGAAAAACTATAGCTTGGACTAGTTGGACCTTTGTCAGCAAAGTAATATCTCTGCTTCTTAATATGCTGTCTAGGTTGGTCATAGCTTTTCTTCCAAGGAGCAAGCACCTTTTAATTTCATCACTGCAACCACCATCTGAAATGATTTTGGAACCCAAGAAAATAAAATTTGTCACTGTTTCCATTGTTTTCCCATCTATTTCTTATGAAATGATCAGACCTGAGGCCATGATCTTAGTTTTTTGAATGTTGAGTTTTAAGCCAGCTTTTTCACTCTCCTCTTTCACCTGTTTACCGGCCTTAGTCTGGGTTTTCCTAGAAACCAACCCTAAGTACAGATTCAAGTGCAAGCATTTATCTGGGGGATGCAGGAAGCTTTACTAAGAAGTGGGAAAGTGACACAGTGAAGAGAAGTCAGCCCAGCAAGCGAGGCTTTCTTGTAGAGAAATGGAGCTTGATTCTTTGTGCAAATTCCGATGCTGTGTAAAATAATACCTAGGAGTTACTTCACCCAAGGAAACACAGGAGCTGGGGTATTGATACACCGACTGCTAGTTATCATTGGCCAAGGGCTGCTGAGGAGCAGGGAATAAGTTATTTTCCAAGTGCTGACAGCCTCCTAAGGCAGAAACTTTAGAAAAAAGTCTAGAGGGACTTCCCTGGCTGGTGCTCCAGTGGCTGAGAGTCCACGCTCCCAATGCAGGGGACCTGGCTTCCATCATTGTTCAGGGAGCTAGGTCTCACACGCTGCAGCCAACAGTTCACATGCCGTAACTAAAGATTCCACATGATACAACAAAGATAAGATCCTGTGTGCTGCAACTAAGACTCAGCACAGCCAAACACACACATACACACATAGAGTATTTTTAAAATTAAAAAAATAAAGAAAAAGCCTTCAGGAAAAGAGGTGTAGATACAAGCATTTGGACGTCAAAGGGAGCTCTCAGAAAACCTGAGACCCAAGGGCAGAACAAAACACCACAGACTGTGCTTCACTGCGGGCTTCCCCAAGTGGTGTCAAGAGCAAGGCATTTCTTTGCCTCTGCAGAGGAAATGATTTCAACAAATTGCAAAAAAGGAGGAACTCTTCCCTCTATCCATTTTTCTCAAAGCACCCCTCATTGATTTATCCATTACATTATTGTTATAAATTAATAAAGTAAGGCACGCATTAATTTACTTTATTGGTTTCTCAGCCACTGATTTCCTATTATCCCTTTCTATTACCCAACTCACTGACTCCTGCAGATAAATTGTCTGCAACACAAATGCATCCCAGACTCTTGGATTTTATTAAGTATATAAGAGGTGTGCGATTTGTATTAACAACTCAGCTCATCACCCCATATTCAAAACTTAGCCAATTAAGCTCAAGTGCATATTAAAATAGGAAAGAGATTCCCAATTTCTACTTAATATTCGTTTTGCCTAATGAATTGTTCATTCTTTCTAATTCTAGTGTCATTTGCTTAATTTTCTTTTAATTTCTTAAATGTAAGAAAAACATGTCTAATTTTCTAGATGTGTGAAAATACACTGGCTTAGTATTGCTTGTGAAAACTTCCTAAGAACATTGAAGAAAAGTGCAGTCATGAGTGATCAGTAATACATATACCATCTGACACAGTGCCAGATAAATAGTGGGCACTCAATAAATGCTTGGTGAATGGATGAATATGCCTACAGTTTTAGGACCAGCGCTCATGCACAAATCAGGAGACCGGTTCTGTTGCCACTACAGTGGCTTGTTTATTTATTCAGCCGTTGTGTCCTCCCAGATTTTTGGTGAGCCCTGTAAAGCGAATATATGTTTGTATCTATAGCATTTCTTAGGGTTAATTGGAAAGTTTATTTCTATAGTTCTTTGATGCATTAATAGATTTCAATAAGAACAGAAGCCATTATTTCATTCTTTAGTCATTCAAAATATTTACTAAATGCTAACTATGCTTCACTCCTTTAAAGTATTTACTAAATGCTAACTATGGGGGGCTTCCCTGGTGGTCCAGTGGCTAAGACTCTGTGTTACCAATGCAGCGGACTTGGGTTCAATCCCTGGTCAGGGAACTAGACCCCATCTGCCGCAACTAAAGATTCTGCATGCTGCAATGAGACCGAAGTGTTATAACCAAGGCCTGGCACAGCCAAGTAAATAAATATTGTTTAAAAGATTTAAAAAACGCTAACTATAGGCCAGGATTTATAAACAGTTTTATAATGCAGATAAACTTAGAATAATGGCTAGAACATTATCTGTGGTAAACAGTTTATAATGCAACATAGTGTGGCCCACACAACAAGGAAACTGACACCAGAGGAAGTCTGGAAAGTTTCACGCAACATGGGATATTTGAGATGTGTCTTCTTTTGGCTCAAGAGGCTCCTGGATGGTGAAAAAGTAGGCAAAGGCATTTGGGGTGAAGAATCAACATATGCAGAGTTGTAGCCTTTAAAAATATTACTCTTTTTTTTTTTTTAGGAAACTTTGTTGTAGTGTTACTGTATTAGTCATAGTTCTCCAGAAAAAACACATTAATAGGTTCTAGAAAGAGAGAAGAGAAAGAAAGAAGATTTATTTTAAGGAATTGACTCATATGACCATGGGGGCTGGCAAGTCTGAAATTTGTAGAGCAGGCAGGCAGGCTGGAAATTCACCTACAAGTTGATGTTCCATCTAGCTTTCAGGCCAACAGTCTGTAAATTTAGTCAGGATTTCTATGTTCCAATCCTGAGGCATAATTCCTCCTTCTAGAAACCTAGTCTTTTCTGTCAAAGCCTTCAACTGATTGGATGAAGTTCACCCACAGTATGGAGGATAATCTGCTCTATTCAAAGATTATTGTGCATGCCTGCATGCTAAGTTGCTCAGTCGTGTCTGACTCTTTGCAACCCCATGGACTGTAGCCCACCAGGCTCCTCTGTCCATGGTATTCTCCAGGCAAGAACACTGGAGTGGGTTGCCATGCCCTCTTCAAGGGGATCTTCCAGAGCCAGGGCTCAAACCCACATCTCTTATATCTCCTGCATGGGCAGGTGGGTTCTTTACCACTAGCGCCATCTGGGAAGTCCAAAGTTTACTGAGTTAGGTGCTAATCACAGCAAGATCTCAATCAAACAGCGGAGCGCCATGGTCTAGCCAAGTTGACACATAGAGGAAACACTCTGCAATCATGGGAGCAGTGGTCCTCAAGGTGTGACCTCAGCCAGCACAGTCGTATGACCGGGGAACCTGACAGAAACACAGGTTCCTGGGCCTTCACCAGACTTCCTGAATCAGAAGCTCTCAGGTTGGGGCCCAGCAACAGGATGCTAACCAGCCCTTAAGTGCTCCTGGTGCATAACGGGTCAGAACCACGGGACTACTAGTTTGAGTTCTAGTGTCTAGGTCAGAAAGAAAAGTACTAACACAGAAGCAGGTTATTATTGCCTTTCTGTTCCTGGGCTTTAGTCATTTGATAGATTCCATGCTTAAATGGTATACCTGACAGAGGAACAACAGAAGAGAGTACTACTGATTGTTCGTAAATCTTTACTCAGTGATGCTGTGTCACACATCCATTGAAAACCTCCTCCATCACCAGCTCCAGCTCTTTAGCTACAGACTCTGCTGAGCTGGCTTCCATTTCCTTGACAAAGGTCAGTCAGATCTACATCAGAACTTGCCTCAAGACTCTTCGATCGCCCTTCTGTTGGTATTGATCCTGCAGTGGGGACCCTCTGTGAACCGCTTCACAGTGGTCCAGAGACAATATGTCAAGATAAGAAATGGGGATGGGTACTGTTTGAACTCCTCTCAGTGATTTAAATACCCTATTCATTCACTGCCCACAAGTCTCCTCTCGGGTAAAACAATGCTGCATGACAGACGAGCACACAACCCCAATGACTGCAATGATGTGTGCTTACTGCCTGTGCATCTTAGCTGGGCCACTCTTCCGATCCAGGCTAGACCCAGTTACGTGTCTAAAGATGGGATGACTGTATATGACCCTGCAATCCCACTCCTGGGCACATATCCAGACAAAATTATAATTCAAAAAGATGCATGCACCTCTGTGTTCATAGCAGTACTATTCACAATAGTCAAGACACGGAAGCAACCTAAATGTTCATCCATGGATGGATCAAGAAGATGTGGTACATATATTCAATGAAATATTACTCATCCATAAAGAAGAATGAAACAATACCATTTGCAGCAACATGGGTGGAGATGACCCTACTGAGTGAAGTAAGTCAGAAAGAGAAAGCCAAATACTATATGACATCACTTATATATGGAATCCACAATACATACAATGCAAATGAACATGCCTGTGAAACAGATTCACAGACATGAAGGACAGACGTATGCTTGCCAAGGGGGAGGGAGGAGGAGGAGGATGGATTGGGAATTTGAAATTAGGAGATGTTGTTTGGATAAACAACCAAGTCCTTCTGTATAGCAGAGGAAACTATATTCGATATTCTATGATGAACCATCATAGAAAAGAAAATGAAAAAGGATATATATATGTGTAACTGAGGGACAGAGAAGCCTGGTGGGCTACAGTCCACGGGGTCACAAAGAGTCAGATATGACTTAGCGACTGAGCAACAACAATGTGGAACTGAATTGCTTTGCTGTACAGTGGAAATGAAAAGAACATTGTAAATCCACTGTACTGCAATAAAATCAATTTCAAAGAGAAGATTGGCTGCCTGTGGTTGACATCGGACGGCCAACAGCAGAGCCCCTGGGCCGGTGGCCCTGGCTCTCAGCCTCCTGCACCCTCACCACTCGGGCCCTCGTGCTGAGGCAGGGCACAGGGAGGCCATCAGCAGGAGCAAAACGCCACCTACTCAAGCCCCTGTGGGCGCCATGTCCACTAACATCCCATCGGCTAGAGCAAGTCACATGACAGAGTCAGGCCTGGGGCTGGGACAGTGTGGACTTGGCCATGGGCTTGCCTCATCTCTCCCCAGAAGGAAAGCACTGAGGTCTCATTAAATGTCTACTTCACCCTGATCGGGAAACTCCTGCCTCCCCTCCACCCTTTCCACCTGGTTCCCTCCAACTCCCGTTCTGGAGGTTCCTCAGGGCCCACTTTCTTAGGAAGCCTCCAGTGACTCCTCAGATGCCCGCCTCATGAGGTTCTCTTAGGGCACCAGGATCCCCATTATTGTCCCTTATGACATGGACATGACACAGCAAATTCAAGAAAGCTGACTGAGACAGATGCTGACAACATGTATTTGGAAAAGCATAGGCAGTGTTGGTCATCCACATCCATGGGTTCCATATCCAACGATTCAACTGACTGTGAATCAAGAATATTTTTTTAAAACTCCGCTAAGTCCCATTTTCCTTTTCACTACAGGGTACTAGAATGCAAAAATAGGAAGTCAAGAGATACCTGGAGTCACAGGCAAATTTGGCCTTGGAGTACAAAATGAAGCAGGGCAAAGGCTAACAGAGTTTTGCCAAGAGAACGCACTGGTCATAGCAAACACCCTCTTCCAACCACACAAGAGAAGACTCTACACATGGACATCAACAGATGGTCAATACCGAAATCAGATTGATTATATTCTTTGAAGCCAAAGACCGAGAAGCTCTATACAGTCAGCAAAAACAAGACCAGGAGCTGACTGTGGCTCAGATCATGAACTCCTTATTGCAAAATACAGACTTAAACTGAAGAAAGTAGGGAAAACCACTAGACCATTAAAGTATGACCTAAATCAAACCCCTTATGACTATACAGTAGAAGTGACACATAGATTCAAGGGATTAGATATGACAGACAGGGTCCCTGAAGAGCTATGGACAGAGGTTCGTGACATCATACAGGAGGCAGTGATCAAGACCATCCCTGAGAAAAAGAAATGCAGAAAGGCAAAATGGTTGTCTGAGGAGGCCTTACAAATATTTGAGAAAAGAAGAGAAACAAAAGGCAAAGGAGAAAAGGAAAGATATACCCATCTGAATGCAGAGTTCCAAAGACTAGCAAGGAGAGATAAGAAAGCCTTCCTCGGTGATCTATGCAAAGAAATAGAGGAAACCAACAGAATGGGAAAGACTAGAGATCTCTTCAAGAAAATTAGAGATAACAAGGGAACATTTCATGCAAAATGGGCTCAATAAAGGACAGAAATGGTATGGACCTAACACAAGCAGAAGATATTAAGAAGAGGTGGCAAGAACACATAGAAGAACTATACAAAAAAGATCTTCATGACCCAGATAACCATGATGGTGTGATCACTCACCTAGAGCCAGACATCCTGGAATGTGAAGTCAAGTGGGCCTTAGGAAGTATCACTATGAACAAAGCTAGTGGAGGTGATGGAATTCCAGTTGAGCTATTTCAATCCTAAAAGATGATGCTGTTAAGGTGCTGCACTCAATATGCCAGCAAACTTGGAAAACTCAGCAGCGGTCACAGGACTGGAAAATGTCAGTTTTCATTCCAATCCCAAAGAAAGGCAATGCCAAAGAATATTCAAACTACCACAGAATTGCACTCATCTCACATGCTAGCAAAGTAATGTTCAACATTCTCCAAGCCAGGCTTCAACAGTATGTGAACCAAGAACTTCCAGATGTTTAAGCTGGATTTAGAAAAGGCAGAGGAACCAGAGATCATTGTGCCAATATCCACTGGATCATCAAAAAAGCAAGAGAGTTCCAGAAAAACATCTAATTTTGCTTTATTGACTACACCAAAGCCTTTGACTGTGTGGATCACAACAAACTGTGGAAAATTCAAGAGGTGGGAATACCAGGCCACCTAACCTGCCTCCTGAAAAATCTGTATGCATTAAGAAGCAACAGTTAGAGCTGGACACGGAGCAACAGACTGGTTCCAAATTGGGAAGAGAGTATATCAAGGCTGTATATTGTCACCCTGCTTATTTAACTTATATGCAGAGTACATCATGAGAAACTCAGATATGTAGATGACACCACCCTTATGGCAGAAAATGAAGAGAAACTAAAGAGCCTCTTGATGAAAGTGAAAGAGGAGAGTGAAAAAGTTGGCTTAAAACTCAACTTTCAAAAAACAAAGATCATGACATCCGGTCCCATCACTTCCTGGCAAATAAATGGGGAAACAATGGAAACAGTGAGAGACTTTATTCTGGGGGGCTCCAAAATCACTGCAGATGGTGACTGCAGCCATGAAATTAAAAGGCGCTTGCTCCTTGGAAGGAAAGTTGTGACCAACCTAGACAGCATAGTAAGAAGCAGAGACATTACTTTGCCAACAAAGGTCCATCTAGTCAAGGCTATGGTTTTTTCAGTAGTCATGTATGAATCTGAGAGTTGGACCATAAAGAAAGTTGAGAGCCAAAGAATTGAGGCTTTTGAACTGTGGTGTTGGAAAAGACTCTTGAGAGTCCCTTGGATTGCAAGGAGATCAAACCAGCCAATCCAAAAGGAAATCAGTCCTGAATATTCATTGAAAGGACGGATGCTGAAACTCCAATACTTTGGCCACCTGGTGCAAAGAACTGACTCAGTGGAAAAGACTCTGATGATGCTGGGAAAGATTGAGGGCAGGAGGTGAAGGGGACAACAGAGGATGAGATGGTTGGATGGCATCACCAGCTTGATGGACTTGAGTTTGCACAAGCTCCGGGAGGTGGTGATAGACAGGGAAGCCTGGCATGCTGCAGTACATGGGGTCGCAAAGAGTTGGACACAACTGAGGAACTGAAGTGACTAAGTTCTAAAAAGCAAAACTTTAACTTGTCACATGCCAGCAAGTATGTCAATTCCGTTGAGGAGGGCATGGCAACCCACTTCAATATTCTTGCCTGGAGAATCCCATGGACAGAGGAGCCTGGTAGGCTACAGTCCATAGGGTTGCCAAGAATCAGACTTGACTTAAGTGACTTAGCATGCATGCACAGCAAGTATTTATGTGGCATGTACACTGTATTAGGTATTATAAGTAATCTAGAGATGGTTTCAAGTACACAGGATGTTATATGTAAATACTATAGCATTTTATATAACAGACCTGAGCATCTGCATATTTTGATGTTTTTGATTGTCCTGAAATTAACCTCCCATGAATACAGAGGGACCACTGTCTTTGATTATTAAATGATTGAAGGACTACATTAAAGCTATACTGTTGTTTTGAAAGTTTAACTTCTAAAATAGGTGACACAAAATTCTGTTTATTATGAAAACTGATTTTCCTGATCAAGATCCACACACACCACTGTGCTTTCTCCATATGCTGTCCCTTCCACCTGCCACCTTGCTACCCTGGCCAAACACAATCCTCCACCTCTTTCAAGGCTCCGCCAGGCTTAGGTAGTAGCTACCTGATGAGTCCTGAGAAACTCACTTGCATTTATCTGGGCTCTAATGACCATGTTTTGGAGAAGGCAATGGCACCCCACTCCAGTACTCTGGCCTGGAAAATCCCATGGACGGAGGAGCCTGGTGGGCTGCAGTCCATGGGGTTGCTAAGAGTCGGACACGACTGAGCAGCTTCACTTTGACTTTTCACTTTCATGCATTGAAGAAGGAAATGGCAACCCACTCCAGTGTTCTTGCCTGGAGAATCCCAGGGATGGGGGAGCCTGGTGGGCTGCGTCTATGGGGTCTCACAGAGTTGGACACGACTGGGGCGACTTAGCAGCAGCAGCAGCAATGACCTTGTTTCAGAATTGATGGTCTGAAGACAACAGAGTGTTCACCTTAGCTAATGAGAAGAGGCTATAAAGGAACCAAATTTGTCACCCCAAATTGTGTCTTTGTGACATGAAGATGAATGTAGGCTGATTATTTTTAAAAAACAGAAGACTTAAAAAATGTTCCTTGTTTTGTTCCCTCTAATTGCCTAGAAGAATTTAGACAGAAGCTCCATCCTTGGAATAAAGCTACCACCAGGGATGTCTGGAGAGAATACGGGCAGGGTGTGGTGGGCAGACTTGGCCGGCCCTAGAGATCACAACCCCCACTGATCCAGCTGTCTCTGCTGGTCCAGACAGCAGAGACAGAAAACATTTATTTTCCAAACATTTGCTTTTCCATCTCCACCTGCATTTCCCTCCTCCCCTTTGAAGTCCCAAAACCCCACTCTCAATATCCTCCTTTTGTCTTTTTTTTAAAAACTGGAGTATAGATGCTTTACAATGTTGTGCTAGTTTCTTCTGTACAATGAAGTGAATCAGCCGTATGCATACATCTATCCCCTCCTCTTAAGCCTCCCTCTCACCCTCCCCATCCCATCTCTCTAGGTCATCACAGAACTGAGCTGCACTCCCCATGCGATAAAGCAGCTTCCCACTAGCTATCTGTGTTACGCATGGTAGTACATGTAAGTCAGTCCTAACCTCCCGATTCATCCCACCCCTTCCCCTGCTGTGCACTTGCCTACTCTCTACATCTTTATTTCTGCCCTGAAATAGGTTCACCTGTACCATTTTTCTAGATTCCACATATATGCATTAATATCAATATTTGCTTTTCTCTTTCTTACTTCACTCTGAATGACAGACTCTAGGTTCATCTACATTTCTATAAATGACCCAACTTCATTCTTTTTTATTGCTGAGTAATATTCCATTGTATATGTGTACCACCTCTTCTTTATCCATTACATTCTCTTATGTCTTTAGCTGAAGACAGCATTTAAAGTGAGAATTTGAGCCACTTTGGTGACTTAGTTTGCCTGGGGCTGTCCCATATACTCATGTTATTCAATTTTGTTTTATTTTCTCCATGTCAATGTCATTCTTAGGCCAGCCAGAAGAATCGAGAAGCGTAGAGGCAAATTCCTTCCTCCCCAACAAGACTTCTAGGACACTGCCCTCAACTGTGCAGAGATGGGATGGAGACTTACACCAGTGTGCCCAGGGGGCACTGGTACAGTGAGGGTGTGAGCAGCAAGCAACAGCCTCGCCTCTAACCCCACCTTTCAGTGCCAGTGAGCTTAATCGATCAGCCTTCTCTCAGGCTCTGGTTCCCAGTTTTCTTTCCATCACTACCGCCTCACCGAAAATTCTAGCTTGAGCCCTGAACTCTCACGTATGGTCATTTCTATTCCCAGGTGACTGGCCTCTGTTTCCCATGTAGTTTCCTGAACTACAATTCAAAGACTGCAGCAACACCAGGGCCCCCACTCTGCTGTGCACCCACAGGCTCAGGTATTTGCATGGCAAACCCTGAATCTTCACCTCCAAAGGCCACTTTTCTTATAGGGCTTTCCTGTGTCTACTTATTCCCACTGAGGCTCCAGCATCCTGCTCAGCTGACAACAAATTTTTCGATTGCTCTTCTCTCTCCTTCCATTTCATTCTTTCTCTGTCTTCTCCATCTCTCCTATAACATATTCATTTCCCATAATGTTTTAGTTCCCCAAATTTGTGTTTTCCATCTCCATTTTCTCTTAGGCAGTTCCAGCAACTGAAGAAACATGACCTGCCTGCTTACCTGCCAGCCTGAAGAGGAAAACTAGATAAGGAAAAAAACAAAAGACTGACTCAGCAGCAAGTACACATCATTAGCAGGAAGCATGTCGGTCCCAGGAGTGGTGATTAGGCATTTTCGGAAGTCATAAGGAAGGGAAGCCTGTAAACGGTACTGCAAAAGCATTGAAAATAATCACTGACTGGCCACTTTTATGAAGTCAATGACTTGCAAGCAGTTTGATTCATAACATAAAAGAGCGTTTTAAAAGAAATTAGCAGATCAACATGCCAGCAGCTCCTAGTCAACCTCCAAGGGGGCAGTGGGGGCCCAATCAGGAGACTGTCCATGGTGGACATGAGGTCCTCAGGGCTCTGTCCTTACATTGCATGCTCTTCCTAGGAGATGATGGATTGCAGCCCACTTTGATGGATTGCATTTCTACTCTAAGCCATTGACTCTTCACTTTAACCCAAACGATCTCTCTGAGCTCCAGACACACACAGGCAATAGCTCACTGTATGTTTCCGCCGGATGTCTTGGAGGCACTTTGTGCTGGTCAATTTTCATCTGTCACTACAAACACACTCTCCACTTTTCTTCACTCTGCTCTGAGCACCAGAAGATTGTCTCTGTGAACCTCATAAACTATTTCCCTGGCCTTCTGAATTCCAGGAGCTTTTAATCAGTCCCTGGCAGGTGGTCAGAGGAGGAGAGAGGTTGCAATCTCTACTCGCTCAGTTTCCTCCCTTCCAGGCTACACTGTGACAAGCCCAGAACACCCAAGCCCATAAGGCTTGTTAGTTGTCTCCTTCCTACTGGGAAAGCAAGTTCTGAAAACCACTGCTCCTCTCTGAGCTTCAGACCTGCAGACAGTGGCTATGACTTTCCATCATCACTGATGATAGAGCACTACGCTGGCCACTGTTGATTTCCTTTACCCTGATCACAACTTCATAAAGAGACTCTGCTGAACTCTCTTCCGTGATGCTCTGTGCTCTCATTCACTATCTCTGAACTAGGCATTCATCACCCCGCACATTCCCTCATGCCTGCCTCCCCACCCGACTCTCCTGCAACCCATCATCCACCCTCTAGGACCATCCAGGAGTCTGGACATCCTAGTGACTTCTCCTCATCTCACCCACTACAGTCTGCCAATATCAGCTCACAGGTCTGCCATTCCTTCCATCCCAGTCCAACCCAGTATCACCTCAGACCACGTTTCTGTGGCAACCTCCCAAATGACCTCCATGACCCTGATCAACCCACTCCAGTCCATTCCACAACATCTAAGTTCAAATCTGGGGAAGTCTCCCATCTCTGCAAACCCTTCTGCACTCCCTATTGGCTTTGAGATCAAGTTGAACTCTGTAGTTAGGGTTAGGGTTAGGGTTAGAGTTAGGGTTAGGGGTTAGTCAGACTCAAGGACCTTCATTACTGGCTTCCAGTTACCTCTGCAGCCTCTTTGACTATTTACTTCGGCCTCTCCTTTCTCCCTGAAACTGTATTATTGAATTCCAAAGGTCACCTTGCTCTCACCTCTGGACTTTCTCATGTGTTGATTCTCTAACAAGGATGATGTTTCTTTGTCCCTGCCCAGCCAACAACTGCTCACAACCAGACTTTGTGCTCAGCTAGGACAGGGACAAGCCACTGTACCCCGAGCACCTCATCCAGGGCCTGGGACCTACCACTCCAGTGCCACCCAACACACAAGCCTCTTGCTGTACTATTGAGCACTGAAATGCATCGAGTCTACATTGAAATGTGCTGTGAGTATAAAATACATACTTCCTTTCAAAAGAATTAGCACGGTGAAGCATAAACTATCAATATTTTTACATTTATTGCACATTCAAGTATCTAAGTATATTAAATTAACTAAAACTCTACTAAAATGAATTTCAATTCTGTTTTTAATTTTGTTTAAGGGTAGTCAGTTTCACATTGGAATTTGTTGTGTGTGTGTGTTCAGTCGCTTAGTCATGTCTGACTTTGCAACTCCATGGACTGTAGACTGTCAGGCTCCTCTGTCCACGGAATTTTCCAGGCAAGAATACTGATGTGGGTTGCCAATTCCTACTGCAGGGGATCTTCCCGACTCGGATCAAACTGGTGTCTCCTGCCATCTCCTGTGCTGGCAGGTAGATTCTTTACCACTGTGTCATTCGGGAAGCCCTAGAAAATTACCCAAATGATGCATCCAGCTCCCATGATATTTCTACTGGGAAAGACTGTCTGATAATTATTTGCTGAATGAGTGAAGGAGAAACATCAAATAAACGAAGAAGAGAAATCTCCAGTTTCCAAATTTGCCTTTGCTTTCCTTTGAACTTTTCTCCAAATCCTCTAAGTCTGGGTTTGGTGGCCTTTTATGTGCTCTCAAAGCTTCTGCAAGTCCTCCAATTATGACAGCCCCCATCATGACAGTTCTTTTCACTTTCAGTGTTTTTACTTTCACGAGGGCAGGCACCGCACCTGTCTCATTCAGCTCTGGATCGCAGTGCCTGGCATGATGCTGACCTTGTAGTAGACGCTCATCAAATGTCTGATGAGTGAGGGCAGGTGAGCAGCCACGCGGCGAGAGGAGGGACCCAGTGACAACAAGGAGGTGGTGACGGCATGGACTCTGAGCATGTGCTTCTTGGGGACAGACTCCACATCCCTCAGGACAGGCCCTACAGGGAGCCCCGGGTCTGCGCAATGACACCCTAGGCAGGTGGGTCACTGCCTCACTCGTTGGCACCTCTGGTTCAGGAAAGCATCTGGCACAGGCCTGGAGATCTGAGGCGCATCAACGAGGGCCATGATCCTGCCTGAGGGCACTTTGCTGATCCCTTTTTTGTGCAGGGCTCTGAACCACAAGGTGGGTCAGGGGACGTGGTGCCTGGCCCCGTCCTGATGAGCCTGAGTGGCGAACTGCTGCAGCTTTAGATACCTAGGCAGGCTGGAGGTGGGCATGGGGGTGGGCAGTGGACACGTTCCCTCCTCACTCTCTTCATACTCAGCAACTGCATCGCCTCTGCTGAGGCCATTCGGGAGTAAGTGAGGGACTTCCCTGGGGGTGCAGTGGCTAAGACTCTGTGCTCCCAATGAAGGCGGCCAGGGTTCGGTCCCTGGTCAGGGAACTAGAGCATGCATGCTGCAACTAAAGAGATGCATGTCACAAAAAAGACTGAAGATCCTGTGTGCTGCAATGAAGACCAGCTCAGAAAAATAAAGAAATATATTCTTTAAAAGGAGTAACTGAGAAACAGCTCTGTCTGGACTTGAAAAGTGCTGACCTCTCTGGCCTGCCTCTTAAGTATCGGGACCTCCTCCTGTGTCTTTTAAACAAGTCACCTCCCTGTGTTTGCCCAGTTTCTGCCGGCATCTCACCTTCCATATTAACCAACAGTTGGCATTTGTCAAGATGATGGCCATCTGGAGTGTTAGCTTTCCTCCTCACAGGATTTGGCTAGATGTCATCCTCATTTGGGTAAAAGGGGAAATGAGCTCAAAACTCATGAGCAAATGGTTTAGGGTCACATGGTGGGAAAGTGACATCCTGGGACTCCAACTCTGGGGGCTCCGTGGCCACGCTCTTCCCATCTCTGCCTCTCTGGGGGTCTACTACAAGGAGAGATGGATCTGGTGGTTAGTCTTGTCCATACCAAGAGTCAGTGAAGCAACTGACAGAGAAGAAGCCATGGCTGACTTTCCCACATAGAGCCAACTTTTCACAAGCAGCAGAAGTGAAGGCTAAAAAGGCTGCTCACAGGGGCAAGATTCCACGACTCACAATGGAGCCCCAACTCTCCAGACGTTCTGAGCAAATTCACAAGGGTCAATTATACATATGTATTCTTTTTCATACTCTGTTCCATCATGTTTCATCGCAGGCTATTGAGTATAGTTCCCTGTGCTGTAGAATAAGACCTTGCTGTTTGTTCATCCTATATATACTAGTTTGAATTTGCTGATACTAAAGTCTCAGTTCATCCCTCCCCTACCCGCACCCCTTGGCAATAACTGAGTCACTTCACTGTACAGTAGAAATTAACACAACCCTATAAACCAGCTATGGGCTTCCCAGGTGGCTCAGTGGTAAAGAATCAGCCTGCCCATGCAAGAGACGCAGGTTTGATCCCTGGGTCGAGAAGGAAATAGCAACTCACTTCAGTGTTCTCGCCTGGAGAATCCCATGGACAGAAGGGCCTAGTGGACTCACAATAGAGTTGGACATGATTTAGCAACTAAACATCAATGACAATAATGTATCAACTATAGTTCAATAATTTGTTTTTTGAAAAAATCAGATGGGAAAAACAAAATTTTAAAACTGCATAATGGCCAACCCAGTATCCACATCCTTGGGGCTTTCCATTCACCTAAACTCCAGCTTTCACCAGAAACTCTGAACCACACATCAACCCTTTGAAAATCCCTGCTACGCTAACTTACCAGGTGGTCTTTTCACAATATGACTTTCTTTCTGATGCCCTCTTCATGCCCTCCTGATTCTGGAACCTCAGTCCAACCCTACTTCCAGCTGGTAATGTCTTTTTTATTTCCACATCATCAACTTCTCAAACTGGTTTGAGGTCCTTCCATAGGAAGGAAAGAAGTGTCTTGGTTACAAAAGACCTTTCATGTAGCTTCTCTGCACAAAAGAGAACAGCAGGCTTTAGGGGAAGAGAGAAAGAGCCCTTCCTGAGGCTGACGTACGAGGAAGGGAGGCTGCCATGCCCCTGAGTCTGGCTGGGACACGGTGACATCCTTCATAACTCACGACCTACGCCCCCAATCACGTCTGCTTGCCTGTGGACAGGTTTGCATTTCGGATGAAGTCAGTATAACTACCCCTCTCTTGTCACTCCAAACATATTTCTCCCATAGTCTCCTCATCTATAAAGGAGAGAAGAGACATTAAAATGTCTATTTTGTGGTGCTGATGTAAGGAAGAAGGGAAATTCTGGGTCTGGTCTCCTGGTATACCACCTGGTGCAGGGAAAGACTCAGCGCACACTAGTCAGATCACACACTCATGTGCTTCAAGACGTCTCTTGAGATCCATTTTGGGGGAATTCTCTGATGGTCCAAAGGCTAGGACTTGGCACTTGCACTGCCGGGGCTTGAGTTCAGTCCCTTGTCAGGGAACTAAGATCCCACAAGTTTCCAGGCACAGCCAAGAACAAAAAAAACCCAAAAACAAAAAAAGAAATCCATTTTTCCAGGAACTTCTGAGAGGAGCCAAACCTGCTGGTATGGGCACCATCAAAATAATAAGAGGGAAAAATCAAAACAGAAAGGGGGAAAAGAGGTTTGAATTACACTTTATCATGAAAAGTTCTTGACACTAGATGGGCCATTCTATGTAAATCACACGCAAGTATTCTTCATAAGAGAGGCCAAGCTGGTCTCAGTTTGAGGTCAAAAGAGACTGAGATTTACATCTTACTCTGCCCAGAGGTTTGAATTAAGTGCTGAGAGTCAGTAAAGTAGCTTTGGAGACATTCACAAGGGAGAATTCAGAGAGGGAAAATATGGAGGAGGCCTTGGTGTTGGACTGGAGAAGGTACAAGTATGTGCCTAGCTCTCGGTGAGGAACAGCTAGAAGGAAATGGAAGGGCATCTGTATGCCAAATATACTTAGGTTATTTCACTGAGCAGTTTAAACTTTTCAGGAGCGTCAGTGTGATGTTGGATTTTACAGGTGACTTAGTCTCCTTTAAGGAATCAGTTCCAGTACCGAAATGTTAAACAAAACACACACACACACAAATGCATACATTGCATCTCAGTTAGACCCAAGTATGTTTGTTAAAGTTCATCTGAAGACCAAAGTTGACAGAAGCGAGAAAAGATTTAATATTTAAAGGAAAGATACATGACTATGTGGATGGACATGGACCCGCCTACTGTCTCAGTTTTCTGAACCCCATGCATTTTGTGAGACCCTAAAGAGATGACAAAAAGTCATTTGTACATCACAACAACAATTTTAGGAGGGGAAGGCCTTCTCAGAGCTTCCTGAGCTCCAACTATGGACCTGGCCATTCACCACTTGACATACATTTTTCAGGTGATGCTTCCACAAAGGCTATGAAATGAACATGCTACAGTGATTTCCATGATGGTAATGCAGACCCTGAGGCCCCCGTGGGGTTAGGGCTCGGGAGATTACAAAGAGTTGAGATTCACAGCAGGACCAACAGCAGGTAGGGAAGAGCTGGGATGAAAGAGTGTCAGTAGGGCAGGAAGTGTGTCAATAGGGCAGCAGGGCACATGGGGTGAAAAGAGAAGGAGCAGAAACATCCTAACTTTTCACAGAGACAGGAAGACAGGCAGAAATGAGCAGAGTGAGGGCAAGGAGGGGGCACTGCCCTCCCGGAAGTGGGAAGGGAAGCTCTGACGGAGGGCACCTGTGGGCCTTTCCTTAGAGTTCATTAAAAGCACAAGGAGGGGCTTCCCTGGGGGTCTAGTGGCGAAGACTCTGCACTTCCACCACATGAGGCATGGGTTCAATCCCTGGTCGGGGAACTAAGATCCCACATGACAAGGTCAAAAAAGAAAAAAATTTTTTTTAAATAAAACAAAAGCACAACTGCATGGGAACTGGATGCAAATTTTGTTACCAGGTCTCCCTTAATAGTTTCTGGAAATGCTTTTCCTTCTAAAAGCTAAATAGCTTCAAATTGGTTAGAGGTAGTGGAAGGGAATATTGAAATTAAAAGCTCTCAGAGGGAGAATAGATTTCTACCCAGAAGATGGGCAGAAATAGTCTCTTTAGTGTCCCCTGGAGAGAAAAGGTAGAGAGAACTCACAGGTGAAGGAGCCAAGAAGAGTCTGAAGGATAGTCCTTCCGAGTGCCTGCTCAGTGGAGGCTGGAGCTGCAGGTCCCAGCTCTAAATCAAACCCCTATGGGATGAGTAGACTTGCCACGCACATCAAGAACCAGTCACTTCTGGGACTCCTCTGGTGGTGCAGGGGTTGGGAGTCTGCCTGCCACTGCAGGAGACAAGGGTTCAATCCCTGGTCTGGGAGGATCCCACGTGTTTCAGAGCAATTAAGCCCATGCACCACAGCTACTGAGCCTGTGCTTTAGAGCCCTACCGAAGCCCACGTGCCACCAACTAGAGATTAGCCCCTGCTCCCCACATCTAGAGAAAGACCACATGCAGCAAGAAGTCCCAGCACAGCCAAAAATAAATAAATAAAACAAGTGAAAAGAACAGCTGTTTAAAAAAAAAAAAGAGGGACTGGTTACTTCTCACTGCACATTGGTGCCACTGCTTTGAAGAGTAACTTGGGAATATCCATCATGACATTAAGAATTAGCAACTCCAGCTGCTCATAAAAAGGAATGAAATCAGCCCATTTGCAGCAATGAGGATGAAACTAGAGATGATCATACTAAGTGAAGGAAGTCAGAAAGAGAAAGACTAGCACCATATGATATCACTTATCTGTGGAATCTAAAATAAGATACAAATGAACCTATGAAACAGAGACGGACTCACGGGCGGACAGAACAGACGGATGGTTGCCGAGGGGTGGATGGGTAGAGAGAGGGATGGATTGAGAGTTTGGGATTAGCAGATGCAAACTATTGTATATAGTACGGATAAACATCAAGGTGCTACTGTATAAGACAGGGAACTCGATTCTATATCCTAGGATAAATCATAATGGAAAATAATACACTTCTAAAAAGAATGTAAAAAAGAATTAGCAATGCCAGTTTAACGATGTTGCCTGTGAGACACATAGATACATAGGGAAGTAAATATGAAGGTGTGTGTTGTGATTCCATTTATAAAATTGAAATATGAACAATCTAAATGGTCATCAATGAGACATTAAAATAATGATGAAATATGATGCACTTCTTAGTATACTTCTGGCAATACAGAAAGATCTCCAAATATATTTATTAAAAATAACAACATATAACATGAATAAGCTCATGTGTATTAAATGAATTTATATATATACTTTTGTGTGCATAAAAATACCTAGAAAGATTCGTTAAAAGAGTTGTTTTCATAAAGGGGTAAAGTTAGGGCATATTTGAGATGGGAGAACTTCTACTTTTCATTGTGTATCCTTCTGTACTATCTGCATTTTAAAATCATAAACATAGTTTTTTTTTTTTTTTAAAAATCAAAACACTCTTTAAAATTTAGATACAAAACCCTGAGCTGAAAACTACAGTAAAATGGAGTTGATATTTAAATAAATTTTTTTTATCCTTTATGACCAAGGAGAGTCTATCCCAGGGATGTAATAGAGGTTTAATATTAGAGAACCTATTAACAAAATGTATTACTTCATTAGACCAAGGAAGAAGAATTGCATAATCATCTTATGAATGCCAAAGGACATCTGGTAAATAGCAAAAACTGATTAAAAAGGGAAAAATTATTTACAAATAGTTGACCGTCATAATGGATAAACAGTAAGATCTAAAAACACAGACAACAGCATAATTGAAATTACGGAGACATTCCAATTATTCATTTATACTTTTGAATTTTTAAAATGATGTCAATATCTGAGTTTTACACTATATATATGTTTTATATATATTATATATATTCTTCTATATTATATTTATATGTTTATATATATTTAAATTAAAAAATTTATAAATACATATTTATGTTGCAGAATCTGCCTGCAATATTCCTCTAAGAAAAGTGAGAAGGATATATACACGTACACACACACACACACACACACACACACATATGAACCTCAGAAAGCATCAGTACTAAAAGTGACCCAACTCACTCAGCTTTAAGTCAACAGCCCAAACCACAGTTTTAAAATGTGACTGACACCACCACCATGTTTGAGAACCCTGAAACTCTTCTTGTGTGTGAGCCTATACTATCTTAACAGGGTGTTTTCCTTCAAAATCAATAAGAAACTAGCACTTTCTCCGGAATCAAGGCTGCGCCAGGTCTGAGATTCATAAAACAGAAAAATAATAACAAGTGGGAAAGCTCCCTCTGTACTGTACAGTATACTGTGCTGAGTCAGTCAGTCGTGTCCAACCCTTTTGTGACCCCATGAACTGTAGCCCACCAGGCTCATGGCAACCCACTCCAGTGTTCTTGCCTGGAGAATCCCAGGGATGGGGGAGCCTGGTGGGCTGCCGTCTATGGGGTCGCACAGAGTCGGACATGACTGAAGCGACTTAGCAGCAGCAGGCTCCTCTGTCCATGGAATTCTCCAGGCAAGAATACTGGAGTGAGTAGCCATTTCCTCCAGCAGATCTTCTCGACCCAGGGATCTAACCCAGGCCTCCTGTGTCTCCTGCACTGGCAGGTGGATTCTTCACCACTGAGCCACCTGGGAAGCCCAGGAAAGATCCCAGGGCATATCAAAATTCAAGGTGAAGCCATGGATTGTAAACAGCGTCCAGGTGAGGGGGATGCTCTTAGCAGATAACCGAGAAGGGGAGAGGGTGCTGATGGGAGTTGACAGCATCTTCTGTGTTTACTTTAGTGTGTGGTATTGTGAAGGTGGCAACTGGGAGCCAGGAAACATGGGAGGGTCCCAGGAAAATGCAGCAAGGCAAGAAGTTGGCTCCTGGAAAAGCACACGGATGCAGAGAGTAGTTCAGACAAATGGGATAATACAGGGCCACTTGGTAGGACACAGTAGGACACAGCCTCAAGACATGGAAAGAAGATGAAATATTGGGGTTTAGGGCATGAGTGGATTGAAAGGTGACTTTTCATTCAATGACTAAGAATCCTGTAAACCAGGAGACTCATTGGAAATCAAAATCTTCACTCCCTTTCCTCTGCCACAGTGATGTCACATTTCCCCATGGACATGGGCTCTCGTGCTCATTGTTAATAATGAACCCAAGATGCGGACTGAGGTCTGCTGACTGTGCATCTGGCAGTCCTCACTTCCCCCACCTCCGCCTCATTTGCCTATGGTTATCCAGCCCTTTCCACGTGCAAGAAACCATGAAGTCTGCACTGGGAAGAAATAGGGCACAGCCCTGCTCCCCCAAAATATGGCTAAGAAGAGCTAAGAAGGGGCTTCTCTGGCAGTCCAGTGGTTAAGACTTCACCTTCAATACAGAGGGTGCGGGTTTGATCTCCGGCTAAGATCCCACGTGCCTCACAGCCAAAAAACCAGAACATAAACAGAAGGAATATTGTAAAAAGTTCAATGCAGACTTTAAAATGGTCCACATCAAAAAAAAAAAAAAAAATCTTAAAAAAAAAAGAAGAGCTAAGAAATGTTAGAGCATCAGATCCACCTGGAAGACTCATTCTGCCATCATGCCATCCTGCTAAGTCACTTCAATCGTGTCTAATTGTTTTGTGACTCCCTGGACTGTAACCTGGTAGGCTCCTCTGTCCATGGTATTCTCCAGTCAAGAATACTGGAGTGGGTTGCCATGCCCTTCTCCAGGGCATCTTCCCGACCCAGGAACTAAACTCGCATCTCTTGTATCTCCTGCATTGGCAGGTGGGTTCTTTATCACCAGCAGGAAGATTCATTAGAGTATTTTTTTAAAAAGAATGTATGTGTACGTATAACTGAATCGCTTGGCTGCACAGGGGAAACTAACACACCATTGTAAATTAACTCTACTTCAATAAAACAAACAAAACCCCACTTAGATTGCTGGGCCACACGTAGGAGGTCCCAGGAGGGCTGGAGGGGATCCTGAGACTTTGCATTCCTAACAAGTTCCCAGAAAAGGCTGATGCTGCTGGTCCACACTTTGAGGATGACTGACTTATAAGAAATAGTTAATTATAGATGCCATGGGACCTCAGACTACAGGGATGGTCATTTATGGAGACTAAAATTGTACCATGAATAAGCTTTTGATAAGTTACCAGAGTTAAGGCTTTTAGGTTGGGACTTCCCTGATGGTCTAGCAGCTAAGACTCCGCACTCTCTCTGTAAGGGGCCTGGGTTCAATTCCTGGTCAGGGAAGATCCCATATGCCACAACTGAAAAAAAGAAAGGAAAAAATCCCATGCACCACAACTAAAAATCTCACATGCTGCAACAAAGACCAAGTGCAGCCAAAGAAATATTTTTAAAAAAAGAGTTTAGGTGTTCTCTAAAAAATGCATGTGGCTAATGTACTTCTTGTAAAAGAAGGAAGAGTCAAGTTCTATGCAAGTTCCAAGATGGGTCACGTGCACGGCCTGATTCAGCCCTACTCAAGCATCAGAAACCAGGGCCTGAGGATGCTGAAGGCTTCCCAGGCAGCACTAGTGGTAAAGAACCCACCTGAAAATGCGGGATACATAAGAGGCGCGGGTTCAATCCCTGGATTGGGAAGATCGCCTGGAGTAGGGCCTGGCAACCCACTCCAGTATTCTTGCCTGGAGAATCCATGGACAGAGGAGCCTGGAGGGCTACAGACCATGGGGTCACAACGAGTCAGACGTGACTGAAGCGACTTAGCACACGCACACACATGAGGGTGCTGTCCTTATAAGAGCAGATCCTGCAGAGCTAGATTCGTAATACGAGCGCCTGGTCACGAGGCTGGACCACAGGAACAACTCTCCTGCTCAAGTTTTCCTGGGAAAACCCACATCATAACCACAAGAGCTGCAGTTTCATAGCAGATATATGTTTATAAAAACTTTACCATCATGAGGGACAAACTGAGACACATATGAATAAATGTGCTATAAATTGTAGCAGCTACTTAAGTTATCATCATAATGTGATCCTTACAGATTCCCAAGCATTCCCTGGTGGCTCAGACGGTAAAGTGTCTGTCTACGATGTGGGAGACCCGGGTTCAAGCCCTGGGTTGGGAAGATCCCTTGGAGAAGGAAATGGCAACCCACTCCAGTACTGTTGCCTGGAAAATCCCATGGACAGAGGAGCCTGGTAGGCTACAGTCCATGGGGTTGCAAAGAGTCAGACATGACTGAGTGACTTCACATTCACATTCATGTTCAAAGTGAAACTATGGTCAGTAAGTGAAGTGAAATTTGCTCACTCGTGTCGGACTCTTTGTGACCC
Source organism: Bison bison bison (assembly GCF_000754665.1). Classification (NCBI taxonomy): domain Eukaryota; kingdom Metazoa; phylum Chordata; class Mammalia; order Artiodactyla; family Bovidae; genus Bison; species Bison bison. The sequence continues at coordinate 2,373,038 of NW_011494743.1, read as the reverse complement.
CATGGACTATACAGTCCATGGTATTCTCTAGGCCAGAATACTGGAGTGGGTAGCCTTTCCATTCTCTAGGGGATCTTCCCAACCCAGGGATAGAACCCGGGTCTCCCGCATTGCAGGCAGATTCTTTACCCACTGAACCAGAAGGGAAGTCCAAGTAACAGACATATGATTGAAATGGAGATTTAGAATTTTGGTTCCAAATTCTGTGCTGTAGTAGACAGAAGATGCACCAGAAATGTCACCTTTTATACTTGCCCCATTCACAGTCACCAAGGAAGAGATCGCCCTGGGGAAACTGTTTTATATCAGGTCATTCTCTTCTTACTCTCTTATCTCTCTTCCCAATCCCAGCAGCACCTCACAGCGCAGCAGACAAGAGGTGAGGAACTGATCCAGAGGGTAATCAAACCACAGGTCTACTGGGCTTAGACTATGGTCCCCAACCTTACACGTACATCAAAATCACCTGGAGTTGTTAAAAGAGATGGTTGGGCCCTACCCCAGAGTTCCTGACTCAGAAGGGCTGAAGTAGGGCCTGAGGGTTTGCATCTCTAGTGAGTTTCTAGATGCCGCTGATTCTGCTGGTTGGGGGACCACACTTTAAGAACCTCTAAACTACACGATAGCAAGTCCCATTGGACTCCCTTTCTTTAAAATTTAAACCAGGACATTCTGAGAGCATGAGGGACTTAGCAGTAGTGGAGGGAGATGAAACACAGGGAAAGGATTAATGACAAAGCCGTGAGGAATAGTAGCAAACCAGTCTTATAAACGATGTCAAAAGAACATCTCTACTGGACTTCCCCGGTGGTTCAGTGGTTAAGAACCCTGCCAATGCAGGGGACACAGGTTTGATCCCTGGTGGGGGAAGACTCCGCATGTCACGGGGCAACTAAGCCCATGCACCACAACTATTTCATTCTAGAGCCTGCGCTCCACAACAGGAGAACCTACCGCAATGAGAACCCGTGTACCATGACTAGAGAGTATTCCCTGTTCACTGCAACTAGAGAGTCCATGAGCAGCTAGAAAGATCTAGCACAGCTTAAAGAAAAAAAAAAAGAACATCTCTGTTCCAGTAAGTAAAAGCAACAGGGCAAAGCAACATTTTTCAGAACAGAAAGAAAGAATGGGGCAGGTGACGGCAGAACAGACAGAAGCAACCATGCAAAACACACTTGTGCTGAGCAGGCTTCATGGTAGGACAGAAAAGAACCGCCAAAACCTCCCTACACGGCACCCAGCATCACCAAGGAGAAAACTCTGCTTCCTCTTCTTTTGGAGCTTAGGTTCTCTGTTCTGGACACCCTCTCAACCTTCCCTCCCATAGTAGACACGGACCCTTGAGTAAGTCTCTGTCCTTTCAAAGAACTCCACTGATCAAGAGAGACGACGGGGGCGTTCTTTAATAATCCACCCTGTGTCTAACCCCCAAGCTAGTCCCTAGATTTGGAAACATGCTCTTCACTAACATTATTCCGCAAAGCAAAGCGGCTGCAGAGTGACCCCGGATCACCAGGTTCCTTGGTTCAAGGGCATTCCCTATCCTCAGGGGCCCTCAAGGTGACGCTGATCTGCAGCATCACCCAGCCTGCATTTTTGCTTGACCGATTCTTGGCACATGTTTATCTCCTCCGGAAAGAATTTCCAGCACAACCTCCCAGCCTTGTAGAAGGAAGTGACTCAAAAAATACACAGTCTGGTTCCTAATACTTTAAATAACTGGTTTCATACTTTGGGGTCTTTACTTTCTTTAAAAAAAAAATGATGACTGGAAGATGTATCTTTAAGGTGAAAAGTATGTTTAAATCATAGATCTATTTCCTATGCATTGGAAGTGACTCCCTGGAGTGTTGTCTTGAGAAAGATGACAAGCCATGACTGGTTAATAACTGTCCCCACAGGAGAAGGGGAAGTGACCATGTGAATGCTGTATCTTTGCCCTCCCTGATCCAAATGCTATCACGGGCACTTCCACTTCTTGACTCTATGATTCTATGCTTTTATCCTTAATGTGACTGTACCAAGCATGTATTTACCTCTGAGATGTTACCTCTATTTCTGCTGAAAAACCATCTTTCTGGGTCCATTTCCCCTCAGCTCAACATCATAATACTGTCGCTCTCAACTTTAAAAGTACACAGCAAATGCATAATAATATAGTGTCTGCTAAACACTTCATAAAAAGTGGCATTAGTAACCGGAACCACAGTCCTGCTTCCTCGGAAAAACCTGCATGGGGCAAATAAATTCAAACTCTCAGTAGGAGGGATTCTGTCCTGCTGACCACAGGTCTTGGATCCAGATTAAGCGGACGTAAGAAGAGACCTTTGATGAAAACTACCTTGGTTTTCCCTGTTTCTTCTCCTCTAGAGCCTCCTGAAGTATGGTGTCAAATTATCCTGATGCACTGTGGTCTTGTTTCTGTAGAAACTATTATCAGCGTAAAATCACACAGGAGAGAAAATCACTAGGTCTAACCAGTCTTCCAAAGTGCATTAGAAGGACAGCACCATTTACCTCATGCTGCCCGTGTCAGCAGACCACCTCCAGCCTGAGCTTCAGTTTCCTCATCTGTCACAAAGGGGTTACAGTAGATGACATCCCAGCTCCTTTCCAGCTGTGACGTCATATGAAATCCACGACCTTCTCTGCAAACAATTGCTACATGGAATTGGGAAGCTGAAGGTAGTCTTTAAAAAGGAACTGGTCTGTGTAGTTATAATGAACCATTCCAATTGTTCTCTACCATTGAGAATCTCATTTTCTAAAACTTCAATTGGTTAAATACTGGCTACCTTCACTATGGAGAACAGTATGGAGGTTCCGTAAAAAACTAAAAATAGAGCTGCCATGTGATCCAGCAATCCCACTCATGGGCATTTGTCTGCATAAAATTCTAATTTGAAAAGATATATGTACCCCAATGTTCATATCCAAGACATGGAAACAACCTGAATGTCTATCAACAGAGGACTGGAAAAGAAGATGTGGTATATATAAATTAATTAGTTAATTTATATATATATATATATATATAGTGGAATATTACTCAGCCATAAAAAGAATGAAGTAATGCCATCTGAAGCAGCATGACTGGACCTAGACATGATCACACTAAACCAGTCAGAGAAAGACAAATACCACATGATATCACTTATATGTGGAGTCTAACAAAATGATACAAATGAACTTATTTTACAACTCACAGACATGGAAAGCAAACTCATGGTTACCAAAGGGGAAAGAAGGGGAGGGATAAATTAGGAGTTTAGTATTAACATATATACACTGCTGCTGCTGCTGCATCGCTTCAGTCGTGTCCGACTCTGTGCGACCCCATAGACGGCAGCCCACCAGGCCCCACCGTCCCTGGGATCCTCCAGGCAAGAACACTGGAGTGGGTTGTCATTTCCTTCTCCAGTGCATGAAAGTGAAAAGTGAAAGTGAAGTCGCTTAGTCATGTCCGACTCGAGCGACCAAATGGACTGCAGCCCACCAGGCTCCTCCGTCCATGGGATTTTCTAGGCAAAAGTACTGGAGTGGGGTGCCATTGCCTTCTCCGAACATATATACACTACTATATATAAAATAGATAATCAAAAAGGACCCACCGGCTAGCACAGGGACTCAGTATTCTGTAATAACGTAAATGGGGAAAGAATTTAAAAACGAAAGCTGTTGTTTCAGTTGTTAAGTCACGTCTGACTCTTTGCAACCCTGTAGGCTGCAGCATGCTAGGCTTCCCTGTCCTTCACTGTCTCTTTGCAACCCCGTAGGCTGCAGCATGCTAGGCTTCCCTGCCCTTCACTATCTCCTGGAGTTTGCTCAAACTCATATCCATTGAGTCGGTGATGCTATCTAACCATCTGCCACCCCCTTCTCCTTTTGCCTTCAATCTTTCCCAGCATCAAGGTCGTTTCCAATGAGCTGGCTTTTCACATCAGGTGGCCAAAATACTGGAGTATCAGTTTCAGTATCAGTCCTTACAGTGAATATTCAGGGTTGCTTTTCTTTAGGACTGACCGGTTTGATCTCCTTGTAGTCCAAGAGACTCTCAAGAGTCTTTTCCAGAGCCACAACTCAAAAGCACGAATTCTTCTGCGTTCAGCCTTCTTTGTGCTCCAACACTCCCATCAGTACATGACTGCAGGAAAAACCATAGCTTTGACTATATCGACCTTTGTTGGCAAAGTGATGGCTCTGATTTTTAAAATGTTGTCTTAAAAAATAGATACATGTATACGTATAATTAAAATCACTTTGTTGTATACCTGAAATAAACACAGCATTGCAAATCAACTATAATATAAAAAAATTTTAATAAAATTTTAAAATATATTGGTTGGCTAACTTCAACTCAGTTGGTACCCATCCCTGGTTCTCAACTTGGGGGTGAAGAACACCCAAGGGAAATTTAGGAAAATCTGGAGATATTGTGGGTGCCAAAACTGGGTCAGTGAGGGCGTGTCACTGGTATCTGGTAAGTTGGGTCCATGACGCATTTTCACAGGGCATTTCACAGGATGCCATTCACAGGGCAGTACTGCAGCAAAGGAGGTGGGTCGACATCAGTAGAACTGAAGTCAGGGAACTCTGCACCACTCCACTGCATGGCAACAAAGTTCACAAAGATGCTGAGAGTGAAAACAAGCTCTTCAATCCAATGTAAAAACATAAAAAACATGTTTCAATGATTTCAGTGGACACAAATCAAGGTACTGTGTGGTTTACGTCATGAGCACCAGTCCAAATTAGCCACTACAACACAGCTAAAATATTCTGGGTTTCCAATATCCTTAAATGATGACAAAATGTTCATGCTTGGCAGAATCTGAGTCAATGAGCACTACTTGAAGCCAGCCATTTTCCTATAGTAACATGCTTTGCGTGTGTGAATTTCAATCTCTCATAATTTTATTTTTAACTTTTTCCAGGAAAAGATGCAATATTCTCTTTAATTATCACTAAATGTGATAAATGAAACAGTTTTCTATTTCCCAGCCTCATTCAGTTAAAATACTAGAATGGAGAAACTTGCCAAAATGAACGTGCCTTCTCTTTTGGATGGTAACCAAAAGCACCTTCTTATATCCAGTGCTCAGACTGCCAAAGCAGAATCCAGCACAAAAACATACTTTGGCAGCTCTGCTAAATTTAATTTTTTTTATGTTAACTCTCTTTAGAAGATTGGAAAGATTCCCACAGAACAGCCTTAAAGTCAGTACCTGCTTTCCAACTGGACCAAAGGAATGGCAATGGAATATTACTCAGCCATAAAAAGGAATGAAATTGGGTCATTTGCAGAGGTGTGGATGAACCTAGAGATTGTCATACAGAGTGAAATAAGTCAGAAAGAGAAAGACAAATATTTTATATTAATACATACATATATGTGGAAGCTAGAAAAATATTTTTTTGTTGTTTTTAGTTGCTAAGTGGTGTCCAACTCTTGGCAACTCCATGGGCTGTAGCCTACCAGGCTCCTCTGTTCATGGGATTTCCCAGGCAAGGATACTGAAGTAGGTTTCCATTTCCTTCTTCAGGGTATCTTCCCGACCCAGGGATTGAACCTGTGTCTCCTGCATTGGCAGGTGGATTCTTTACCACTGCACCACCAGGGAAGCCCGGAGAAATAGTATAGATGATCTTATTTGCAAAGCAGAAATAGAGAAACAGGCATAGAGAGCAAATGTGTGGATACCAAGGAGGGAGAAGGATGAGAGGAAACGGGAGACTGGGATTGACATACATACACTATTGAGCCTATGCATAAAACAGAGAACGGATGAGAACCTACCGTTTAGCACAGGGAACTCTACTTAATGTTCTGTAGTGACTTGAATGGGAAGGGAATCCAAAAAAGGAGGATGGATACATACAGATAGTTCAGTCTGCTGTGCAGTAGAAGCTAACACAACATTGTAAAGCAACTATAGTCCAATAAAAATTAATTTAAAAATGCAAACAGGGAAACGATATTTCCTTGCACTAAATCCGTGAGGTTGGAAGATGACTGTTACAGTGTACGACCTAGCCTATTCTCACTAATCCACTCATCTAAGACATCGTGTCCATCTCTCTAGGAGAGGCCTGTAAGCATGAGGTCCACATTGCCTCAGGAGAATGAGGATACCCGAGACCTCCGGTAATCTAGGGCTTCCTTGGTGGCTGAGCTGGTAAAGAATCCGCCTGCAATGTGGGAGACCTGGGTTTGATCGCTGGGTTGAGAAGATTCCTTGGAGAAGGGAATGGCTACCTACTCCAGTGTTCTTGCCTGGAGAATTTCATGCACTATAGAGCCCACGGAGTCACAAAGAGTTGGACACAACTGAGAGACTTACTTTCCAGTAATCTAACTCTTAATCGCAACACGTAAATCCCAGATGCCACTCTTTCTATGCACCCTGTGCCTCTCTGTTCTACATTAAACAGGTCTGAGATCCTCCCAAAACAGGGTCTCCAATCAGCACAAACTTTAGTCCCAGTGACTAAACATTTCAAAAGTACATTTCTCTGCTAAGCGATGGAGAGTCTACCCTTGAGGGGTTCCTGCTCTCCACCTGGATTCATCCCAAAGTACAAGCTTTCCTCGACAGATCTTCCCTTTGTTTCACAAAGATGCTAATACCAAGTATATCTGATCATGGTCAGGGACCATCTACACTTTATATTCTTGTGATACTTTATGTGCAGAGTTTTCTTATGCAGTTGGAGAATTTGAGGAATGATTTGACTTCATCTCTGCTCAAGTATCATTTTGTTGTTTCAAGTACTGTCTTGATGGCAGGCCTTCTGTTGTCCTACGGAGCATCACAAAACCTTCACAGGAAAGCTGAGCCATTCATCCAGACTCCTCCATCTGAATCTCAATTATCCAAATAAATTGCCTGACTCCCCTGTTAACTGCCTGAGTGAATACCAAGATGTCCATTTTCTTTTCTCAGTGGAAAGCTGATTTATGATTTCCCAAACTTTTGATGTCATTCCTCAAAAGTAAGCTTAAAATAGTATGATAGTATGTACAATAGTATGTTCTTAAAATAGTATGAGTACTGTGTGGATCACAATAAACTGTGGAAAATTCTGAAAGAGATGGGAATACCAGACCACCTGATCTGCCTCTTGAGAAACCTGTATGCAGGTCAGGAAGCAACAGTTAGAACTGGACATGGAACAACAGACTAGTTCCAAATAGGAAAAGGAGTACGTCAAGGCTCTATATTGTCACCCTGCTTATTTAACTTATATGCAGAGTACATCATGAGAAACGCTGGGCTGGATGAAGCACAAGCTGGAATCAAGATTGCCAGGAGAAATATCAGTAACCTCAGATATGCAGATGACAGCACCCTATGGCAGAAAGCAGAGAAGAACTAAAGAGCCTCTTGATGAAAGTGAAAGAGGAGAGTGAGAAGTTGGCTTAAAACTCAACAGAAAACTAAAATCATGGGATCTGGTCCCATCACTTCATGGCAAATAGATGGGGAAACAGTGGAAACAGTGTCAGACTTTATTTTTGGGGGCTCCATAATCACTGCAGATGGTGATTGCAGCCATGAAATTAAAAGACACTTACTCATTGGAAGGAAAATTATGGCCAACCTAGATAGCATATTCAAAAGCAGAGATATTACTTTGCCAACAAAGATTCGTCTAGTTAAGGCTATGGTTTTTCCAGTGGTCATGTATAGATGTGAGAGTTGGACTGTGAAGAAAGCTGAGTGCCAAAGAATTGATGCTTTGAACTGTGGTGTTGGAGAAGACTCTTGAGAGTCCCTTGGACTGCAAGGAGATCCATCCAGTCCATCCTAAGGAAGACCAGTCTTGGGTGTTCATTGAAAGGACTGATGCTGAGGCTGAAACTCCAATACTTTGGCCACCTCATGTGAAGAGTTGACTCATTAGAAAAGACACTGATGCTGGGAGGCATTGGGTGCAGGAGGAGAAGGGGACAACAGAGGATGAGATTGCTGGATGGCATCACCGACTCGATACACATGAGTTTGGGTGAACTCCAGGAGCTGGTGATGGACAGGGAGGCCTGGCGTGCTGCAATTCATGAGGTCTCAAAGAGTCAGACACAACTGAGGACTGAATGTTCTTAAAATAGTATGAGATTTTTTTCAAAAAAAGACCTGTGATAGTTTTATACTTTGCTGTGGAAAAGCTTCTAAAATCTAGTATTATGTCCTAACCTAGAGGAATTAGAATGCAACAGATGTGGCAGAAAGAGCAGACAAGAGCTGCATGTCCTGGAAGATCCAGGACATCTTACCAGAGCAAATGGCAAGTTGGAATTGGTCAGGGTCTCTGAAACCCCTCTGTGTTCTCAAATCGTCCCATTAAAAACAACAAGGGCGATGGGATGTATAATAATCACCTGTTTACTTGTGACAGAAGGTAGTAATTTATCTATTTACAAGTCCGTTCCTCCTAGACTGGAAGGTGAGCTCTTGAGGGCAGGGAATGCTTCCCATTTATCACCTCAAGGCCCAGAACAGCACATGACACCCAGAAGATATCTGATTGATTGAGCAACTCCTTGAATGAACACTGGTTTTTCAAGCTGATTTATCTGGCCTAGATACACTGCTTTGCTCTGCCTCTTAGATTGATTTTTGCATTAAGGAACTATCCCTAGAAATCAACAACTTCAGGAAAATTTTCCTTCCCCAAGGATAACGCCTCCCCCCAACCCCCGGCAACTCTATTGATTGTGTAAATGGTGGTCTTCAGAAGATGCCAGCCATTGCCTTGTATACCCTTGTAAGACTGAACAAGAACACATGGCTGGGGGATTTTCCTGGTGGCCCAGTGGTAAAGAATCTGCCATGGAATGCAGGGGACATAGGTTCAATACCTGGTCAGGGAACTAAGATCCCACATGCCACAAAGCAACTAAGCCTGCACACCATAACTAGAGAGCCTGTTTGCCACAATGAAAGATCCTGCTTACTGCAACTAAGACACAGCCCAATAAATACAATAAATATATATCAAAAAGAAGTGGCAGGTGGTAGGGTTGCACAAGAAGAGAACTGATCTGCCATAGTGACAAAATATTGAAACGGGGATGCTAAAGAACATTCCAGAGTCTCCAGAACCTTTTCTCCTGGGGAGTCCAAAGGGAAAGCCCCCAAGAGTTTTTTCTATCACATGACTTCTCAAAGGCCTTTCTGGCTCTAGGATAATATTGAAGGGATGATAATAAGAAGAGAGTGTGACCACCCTTACTCTGCTATAAAACAAAAAGTAAAAATGCCAAACTACTCCTAGAAAAATAAAAATAAAGGAGAATGTAAAGTACTTTGCAAACATAAAGGAGTCTATCAATGCTCAATAATAACTGCAATACCTTCCAATAAAGGCATTGCATTTGAAAGGATTATCTGGAAATAACAAGTAGGGGTCTAGCCTGCCTAACAGAATTAACAGCTATTATGAGTGCCCTGGAAATCCAGAAAGTCTGGATTTTCTAACACAAGGCTTTTCTCTCTTTCTCTCCCTCACTCCTGCCTTCTCTCATTCCTTCCCTCTCTCTGTGTCTTTTCTCTCTCTCCTCCCTCCCTCTCTCTTTTGTAATCTTATTTCTAGGAGTATATAATGACAACAATTCACCTACAGTAAAGAAAATAGCACCCAATTTACTTAAGACACAGAGAAAAATCTCACAAAGACGTTTATGGTTTTTAGTAGCAGAAATTTTTCTAAAGCAAGCTTCAGTTATTGAAAACCAAATTGCTTCCTAATATGCTTCCCAACAGGAATCGGGGAGACTGACTGCAGTCGTGACCCAATTCATGGCCATGCTGTGTCCTCTCCCACTGCAGGGTGACTTGCAGCTCCTCCCACTGAGAGGGGAATGTATTTCCTTACTCCTTCAGTTTGGACTTGCTTTATGACGTGCTTTATACAGTAAAACACGGCAAAAGAGAGGTGTGTCCATCTCAGGCATAGGCCTCAGGCCCTTCACATATTAGACTCTCCAGCTCAGATCTCTACCACTGTCATACAGAGAGACCATGTGGACCAATGCTCATTGTCCTGGCCGAGAGCACTATCAATGACCAGACAGTCAGGAACCAACTCCTCAAATGAGGGACAGAAGCCAGTCGATGTCCACAGAACGGCTGACCCAACATGGAACTCACCTCAGACACACGGCCTGATTCATCTGAGATGAGAAGAACCATTCAGCTGAACCAAAGACTTGTACTCAATAATAAATATTTATATATGTATATATATTTTTTAATTTTATTTTATTTTTAAACTTTACAAATTGTATTAGTTTTGCCTGCTCTTAAGGTGTAGATTGTTATGCAGCCACAGCTAACTGATAGGCCTCATCTTCATCTCCTCACCACATATTCATTGGTCTACCTGACATTTATTAACCTCAGTGGAGTTGACACACACCGACTCTGGACATATACTCTGTACCTGCTACATTATGATAGATGATTGATGTGTGGGACATGACCTAAGGTGCCTAAATGGTGTCCTTACATTTAGAGGGATGTTTATGATGATCACAATTCCTATTTACATGGAACCCCTCTACTGTTATTAATATTAAAGCAGTCATGTTCAAGCCTGGGCAAAACTGTGAAGGATGCAAATTATTAACATCATCTCATCTGTGATTAAGTCCTCTTCCCCGTCATAATTTTTGCCCTTCATAATTTTATCAGACAATCTCTGTCATTCATTGTATGGAAAAAAGGGAAAATCTCTATCAAGACCAGAGATTTTAAATAGAGACTATTGTTCCTACAAGAGCAATGGAAATAAATCTAGAGAACCCTTGAAATTATGTGCTATCATTTGTATGCATCTTCATTTATGTATTTTTTTTTTTTACTGGAAAAACTGTCCAGTGTCTTCTGTTGGTAAGAGAGAATTTCTAGGCAGAAACTCAGCACGGATACAGAATATCAAAATAACACAATTAACTAACAGAATCAATAGAACATCCCATCCAACAGTAATAGAAAATACTTTTTTTTCCCAAGTGTACATAGATCATTCACTAAGATAAGCCATACCAAGGTCATAAACAACCTCAAAAAATTTTAAAGAATTGAAACTATCCAGAAAGTGTTTGTTGAACATAATGCAATCAAACTAGAAATCAATACAGAAAGACAACAGTGAAATCCCTAAATTCATGAAAAATAAACTCATGGAAAAATCCATGAGTCAAAGAAAAAGTCTCAAAAAGTGAAAAAAATATATGAAACTAAATAAAAACAAGACAAAACATGTATTTTATGGGTTTCAAATAATGCTGCAGAGAGGGACACATATATTGCTACATGCTTGCAACAGACATAAAGAAAAATCTTAAATCAATAAACTAAGTCTTCTACCTCAAAAAATTAGAAACAGAAATATGAAATAAGTTCAAAGCCAGAAGAAAGAAAAAAATTATGAAGGTAAGAATAACATTCAGTGAAACAAAACAGTAAAACAATAAAGAAAATTAACAGCAACAAAAAGCTGGTTCTTCAGAAAAAAATAAGAAAACTGATAAACATTTACAAAGAATAAAAAAGCTTTCTTTTCTTTATATAAAGATAAGGCACAAATCATCAATATCAGGAATGAATTAAGGAATATGGCTACTGATCCTGCATCATTTAAAAGTTAATAAATGAAAATTACAAACAACTCTGGACTTCCCAGGTGGAGCTAATGGTAAAGAATCTGCCTGCCAATGCAGGAGGTGCAAGAGATGCAGGTTTGACCCCTGGCTTGGAAAGATGGCGACCCATTCCAATTTTCTTGCCTAGAAAATTCCATGGATGGAGGAGCTTGGCAAGCTACAGTCCATGGTGTCACAAAGAGTCGGACATGACTAAGCAACGACATGAATGACCGAACAACTTTATGCTCGTAAGTTTGACAATTAGAAGAGATGAATCAATTGCTTGAAAACCACTAAAGACAAAACTTCAACTAATAGTCAATAGACAATCTGAATAGATCTATAACCATCAAAGAAAAGGAATCTGTCATTTAAAAGTTCCTTAATAAGGACTCTTCAGGGCCAGAATTCTACTCAACAAAGAAGAATTAACAACAATTTTACATAATCTCTTTTTTCCAGAAAAGAGAGGACACATTTCCCAACTCATTTTCTGAGGCCAG
>NW_011494743.1:2338498-2360782 GCF_000754665.1 Bison bison bison | reverse complement strand
TTGAAACCAAAGACAGTTCAAAAGAGAGAAAGGGAGAGGGAGAAAAGCAAAAAGAGGAGGAGAGGAGAGGAGAGAGCAAAGGAAGGAGGGACGGTGAAACCCTGCCCCCTGCCAGGGTCAGGCCAGTTCCCCCAAACGAGGAGGCCTTTCCTCCCCAGGGGCTTCACTCCCCTTTCTCTCCCACAGTGTATCAGGGGACGGGGAAAGGGAGATAGGTCAGAGAAGAGGCCTCCACTCCTGCTCAAGTGGATGATAAGAGGCTAAGAAAGCCATAGCTTGGGCTGGGAAGGATGGGGACGATGTGCCCACCTCCCTGTGCTTCTCAGCCCAGCCCTCCTGCTGCCAGAGATGAATTTGTGTTCAGTGCATACTCATTATATTTTTGTCTCCTTAGTAATTTTTCCTATGGAGAAATGTCCCCCTAAACCTGGTGGGCCTGCCAATCACACAACACTGAGTCCCCAGGCAAGAGGGTAAGCGCATGACACGGCAGGGCCAAACTACGCCACCCTCTAGATACGGGTATTGACCCAGGAAGACAGCCCTCCTCCTTCTGAGTCAGGAGACTCCAAAAGTGTCTGGAAGCCTGGAGTCAGCAGGAGCCATCTCTGCTGCCACCTGAGAAGAACAATCTTAAGAGGGACGCCTTCATAGCAGACAGTAAAGCCCCAGCATGGAGACAGTCAAAGCCCCCAGGGTGGGTGGTACCTCTCAGCTCCAGAGTCCCTCATGCAGCTGACTCTGGGCTATCCCACTTATCAAGGCCAATAAATCCCTTTGTTGCCTAAGCCAGTTTGATACACATTTCTGTTACTGGAAACCAGGCATCTTTTAATATATGATGCTCTCCAGATCCACTTAAAGTAACCTCATCCTTTGAGATTTAAATAAAATGTACTTGGATCTCCTACCCTCTGTTCCATAGTAATTCATTTGCCTTTCCCCAGATTTCCCCAGTTTGCCAAGACTTACAGTTTCACTTCCTACATTTAGCTCTGGGTTCTTAGCTTGTGTCTAGTAATGGCTGATGGTCCCAGGCGGATGTGTTTCTTGGCATGCTACACTGATTCAGCTATGGGAGTTATCCCTCTTACATTGACATTGCCAAAACCTACTCACAAAGGCTGTATGTGCGTGCGTGCGTGCGTGTGTGTGTGTGTGTGTGTGTGTGTGTTTGCAGCACAAAGAGACAGATAACCTGGGCTGACTGTTAGCTGCACCATCTCTGTAAAGCTATGTAGAGTCCCCATCTCTGGAAGGGATCTCCCACAAGTCTCCTTTCTCAGCCTTTTCTGATCTCATACTATTTGCTTGACGCTCTTCCTCTTCCTCTAGACTCTCTACATGTTGTCTAGTTTTCTTAGTTTCTTGGTCTCTCAGATTTGGGTTCCTTCAACCAGAAAGCCAACCCCTCATTCTATTACACTGAACAAGGTAACCTCTCCCAGGCCTCCCTGTGCAAACCCCAACGCTCACTGCCACTCGCTGATGTCTTTAGATAAACGAAAGGGCCATTTGGTCCTCACCTTCAGAAACCAGGACTGACGGGCTTCCCAGCTGCAGGCTCACTGGGCTCTTTCCTCAGTGTCTTTCCGTGAATGGAGGAAGTCTTATCAGGACTTACTTTCCCGGGGATAAGAGTTAACCAGCTGTTTTCTATTCTCCGGCCCCCCTTCTGTGAACAGGAAAGGCAGCTACAGTCAGCTGGGTTTCAAATCACAATGTTCTGTACTGACTACCCGTGTTTTGATTGAGGACCCCAATAAGCACCTCTGTTTCACTATGGAGACGGCATCACACGCATGGCCAATATGTAGCGAGGCTGACAAAAGCCTAAGAAAAATCCCCTTTAACTGAAACCACCTGAAGTTAGTGAGATGTTCACACTAGTCTTGGGGTTGGGAGGGGTTGGGGCAGACAGCCTGCTGCTGCTACTGCTGCTAAGTCGCTTCAGTCGTGTCCGACTCTGTGCGACCCCATAGACAGCAGCCCACCAGGCTCCCCAGTCCCTGGGATTCTCCAGGCAAGAACACTGGAGTGGGGTGCCATTTCCTTCTCCAATGCATGAAAGTGAAAAGTGAAAGTGAAGTCCCTCAGTCGTGTCTGACTCTTAGCGACCCCATGGACTGCAGCCTACCAGGCTCCTCCATCCATGGGATTTTCCAGGCAACAGTACTGGAGTGGGGTGTCATCGCCTTCTCTGAGACAGCCTGCAGAAATGGCAAATAACAACGCTTTTCTCTGGGGCAGGACTTCTCAACCTTGGTGTTTTTTGGCATCTTGGACTAGATCCTTCTTTGTTGATGGGGCCACTCTTGTGCACTGTAGGATACTTAGAAGCATTCCTGGCCTCTCCCCACTAGATACTAGTACCTTACTTTTCCCTCTTTTCTCCATCAGGACAACCAAAAAGATAGGTATTATGCTAAGTGGAATAAGTTAGAAAGACAAAGACAAATACTGTATGATATCACTTATATAGGAATATAAAAAATACAATAAGCTAGTGAATATAGCCCTGGAGAAGGCAATGGAACCCCACTCCAGTACTCTTGCCTGGAAAATCCCATGGGCAGAGGAGCCTGGTAGGCTACAGTCCATGGGGTTGCTAAGAGTCGGACACGACTGAGTGACTTCACTTTGACTTTTCACTTTCATGCATTGGAGAAGGCAATGGCAACCCACTCCAGTGTTCTTGCCTGGAGAATCCCAGGGACGGCAGAGCCTGGTGGGCTGCCGTCTATGGGGTTGCACAGAGTTGGACATGACTGAAGAGACTTAGCAGCAGCAGTGAATATAGCAAAAAAGAAGCAGACTCACACATATAGAGGACAAACTAGTGGCTACCTGCCAGTGGGAGGCAAAACAGGGACGGGTGATTAAGAGGTATAAACTGTTAGGTTTAAAATAAGTGACAAGTATGTATTGTATAACATGGGAAATATAACCAATATTTTATAATAACCACAAATGGAGTATAACCTTTAAAATTGTGAATCACTATACTGTATACCTGTAACTTAAATAACATTACAGCTATTTTACTTCTAAGTAAACAGATAAGCAAATAAATAAACTTTAAAAATATGTCCCCAGACATTGCCAGCCTCCCATGAAGACCAAAATTTCTGCTGCTGATTGAGCATCTCTGCTCTAGGGGGTCACTCTGTAGGAATATACAACAGAAAAGAAATGGGCATTGCCCATTCCATTATGAAATGTCTATACAGACCTACTCTATCCCAACCCCCAAAATAAAACTCCAATTGCCTTGATTCTGTAGTTTTACTTGTTACTCCCCAAATTCAATTTAACTATTAAGGTAAAAACAGAATGTTTATTCACTATACTAATTTGTTTTAAAAATAACCCAGTCTGACACACACCTCTGGTAATGATACACACTTCAAAGCACACTGGGGAAATGAGCGCTGAGAAAGTGCTTTAAAGATAAGACCATATTAAAATTATTTGTGCAGCTTTTAAAGCACATATTATTTTAAAAATGGATTTTGCTAAGAGATATTTGGAATTTCTAAACATAAAACAAACCTCTACTCATTTCTCCCTAATTACCTGTTAGTGTATTTTACAGATGCAGGACTGCTGTATGCTATGTTTATTGGCCCCTAACATTTAGTAGTCATAAAATTTTTGTTTGCAGAAGGTGACCCGTTATATTACACTGTTGTAACTGGTTCAGATTTTTCCCCAAACCATTGCTGGACTTAACTGAAGGGAAAGGGAAGAAAGAGACTGGGTGTAGCCAAAGCCAGAGGACCAAATTCCAGGGCCCTAAGAGGCTTGAATCCAGACTCCATGCCACCCTCTATATGTGAGATTGGGCGAGGTAGAAGGGCTATGATTCTGGGAAATTTGTACAACTTAGAAAGCATCTCCAGGAGTGAAAGGAGAATATATAAGAGTAGACCCAAAGTGAAATTATAGTAAAGGATGGGTTTGGTGGGCATCTTTTCAAGCTCACCAGTAACAGGGGTCAGAAAAGCAAGATTAACTCCTATCCTGCTATTGAGAATAAAGCTTCTGATACATCCCAGGTGGTGAGGTCCAGTTCAGAAAGCAGGAAGAAGTAAGGCTTCTGGACGTGCAGAGTGTGCTGGAGACAGCAACCTTACACATTCATTAAGACAAAAAACTGGGACTTCCCTGGTGGCCCAGTGGCTGAGATTCCACACTCCCAATGCAGGGAGCCTGAGTCTGATCCCTGGTCTTAGGACTAGAATCCCACATGCCAGAACTAATGATTCCCTCATGCTGGAATGGAGACCCAAAACAGTCAAATAAGTAAAACAATTTTAATAAATAAAACATAGATAACTGCAAAGAGTCGGACACGACTGAGTGACTGAACTGAACTGAACCAACAAAGACCACTGTATAACACAGGGAGCTCTAGTCAATATTCTGCAATCACTATATGAGAAAAGAATCTAAAAGAGGATGAATATACGTGTGTGTGTGTCTGAATCACTTTGCTTTACATGTGAAATTAATACAACATTGTAAATCAATTGTACTCCAATATTTTTTTTCAATATTTTTTTTAATTAAACATTTAAAAAAGGTATTCTTGCACCCCATGGGTCCATGGGATGGTTCTTAGTGCTTTGAAACAGGACTCTGGAGGCTGACTTGTCCACGAGGATCTTGACTCCTATCAAGAGAGTAAAACAAGAGAACACAAGGGAATACTCCTAACTACAAATTAAAAACCTTTCTTTAGAGACAAGTTCCCATTATTCAGAGATGGAGAGAGGGCATGGTAAGAGCTAAGGAGGAAGGGAAAGAGTATGTATCTGTCACTACAGAAAAACAAAATTAAATTCATATGTAGAATTGGTGGATGATTTGATAAAACCATTCCCCAAATATTTTCAACCTGATATTATTCAACCAAATTTGGATTTATAGTTGTGCTCTGAGGCTTTGGGAGAATAAAATTTTATATAGTTAAGAAACAGTCTGGCAAAGGTTTTCCAAGCATAGTATTTGAGTTTTTTCATAATTCTTATACAGATGTCACCTAACCACAATTATTTATTGGTAGGCTTTATGGATTAGATCAAGAATATTCTGTGAGTTTAGCGGAAGTGCTTCTTAAATGAAGGAGCAATTATGGAGAAGATTGTGGCAATGAATGACAGTGATTGGCTATTGGGCTGTCAAGTGAAAGAAAACTTGTATTCTTTGCTTACAGCTTTGAGGCTCAAAACAAGAGCTGAAATTTCATGGCCACAGGCCAAATCCAGCTGTAGATGTGTGGCTGCCCTCTCGAAGGCTGACCCGCAGACTGTCTTCAAGGTTTTTAATTTGGTTTTAAATTGGTTGCCAATTTAAAAGTCAGATGATGCCACATAAGAAACCCACATTCTGGTTTACTTGAAAAAACATAAAAATATTTGCCCACATTTCTCAGAAAAAATAAATAAGTGAGAGCTGAAGAGTGGCATGCCCTTGGGTTTACCACAGGCACCACCACTCTCTATCATATTCACCATATTGTAGCCACATACCAGGTACCACTTACTGTAACCGTTGAGATTCTTAATTTTAATACCTTAAAATTGCTTAAACTCATGTGTACCATCTCCCATGTCTCTGTAGGCATTTGGATTTGATTTCCTGAGTTAGAATGAGATTCCCTGGGTAAGCTTGCAGAGACACAGATTTTCACCTGCT
This sequence comes from Bison bison bison, assembly GCF_000754665.1. Taxonomy (NCBI): domain Eukaryota; kingdom Metazoa; phylum Chordata; class Mammalia; order Artiodactyla; family Bovidae; genus Bison; species Bison bison. The sequence goes on along the minus strand of NW_011494743.1, from coordinate 2,355,082 downwards.
AATAAGCATGAGCTCCCCAGGGATACATCGATTGCTATGGATGATAACAAGGTCATTGACACTGAGGATTTCCAAGGGAAGCTAGATCACCATGTGGCACCAACTCTACAGAGGGAATGTAAGCTTTGGATGAAAATCCTTAAAATCCCTCCCCTGAGATTTTACTGGACTTTAGACTGTGATCTTATAGAGCCATAGACTATTCTCACTCATTTCTGAATCGAGCACAGGAAATAGAATACAGCTGAAGCATGTAAGCATATGCTATGTCAGATAATACTTTGATTCACTAACTACTCCTTACTTTAAGGCCGTGATGGCTAAAACAACTTATTTTTTAATCTGGGAAAAATGATATATTAAGTATCACTGTTCATCAATAAATTAATACTCTTACTTCACTACTTAGTTAAATAGAATGAGCTCTCATGAGACTCAAAATAAGTAGTTTGAAAAATTCTGATAAGATCAGAGAAGTTTCTGAATAATGTTTATACCCTTTAAAGTTTTGAAAGGGCTTTACTTCAGTGAGTGACACAGTAGAGTTAGTCACTTCTAGGGAAAAAAATAAAAGGTACAGACTATGCTGGGCTCAGAAAAAGACAACAGACAGAGAACCGAGATCATGCTGCAAAAACTTTAGAGTGTGACTACCTCTCGGTCTTTGATTAAAAATAGTGGCTTATAAAATTGTTGACTTAGTTTAGCAGTCATATGTTTTGTGTATATTATATACATACTATTCCTAAAAAGGGATAAAAAAAATTGACTGCCTTTATGAAGAGTTCAAGACAGGTTTTGTCCATCCCTAAGAGGGTATGCTGACATGGGACACAGACCAAGATTCACTAGCTGGCTTTACGGGTAGAGCATGAAGCAGTGGTGTAATCATAGAAGCTACAGTGTTATGAGCAAAAAGTTAAAAACTGTAGGGTCCACAGAGCCTAGACTCTTTGGATTTCCTGTATTTATAGACTTTCCCTTTTCTGAAAGCTTTTCTATGTCCCTGGTAGACAGTTCTTGAGCATCCATGGGATATTTATCTTTGCGTTTATTCTTTCCCTCCTTTTCCTGCCCTAGGATTCATAAGATATAAAGGGCCAAGGTAAGTTTGTAGCCAATGTGGAAAGAAGCCGAGATGGCAACTTAACTAACTCTTGATCTAGATCACAGTGTAAAGGGAATCTTTGAGGTCTCGTCATAGCCCAGCTTACCCAACCCAGAGCTTCCAAACAACAGTTTGGAGTTAACTCATTAGGACAATAAGCCATCTGCTTGCTTCTTCTGTGTGCCACTGAAACTCCATTTCCACAGAGCACTTTTGTACTTTATATTAATGTTTTCTCATCATGCTTAGATTAAAATCAAAAGGCTCCACTATAGTCTATAAGGCCCAATACGATCTGACTCCCATCCTGTACTTCAACCTCATTTCACACAACTTTCATCTACGATCCTCTGTCCCACTGGCCTTCCATCACTTCCTTAAGCATACCAAGCTCACTCCTGACTGATGGCCTCTCACAAGCTGATCCTCAGTTTATAACCCTTTCCCCCAATCTTCTGCCTCACTGGCTTTTTCTCATTCTTCTGGTCTCAGATGAAATTTCACCAACTCAGAGGAACTTGCCCTAACATACCAAGACTCCCTTGAACGTCATTTTGTTTGCTTTTCTCGTTAGTACAAATCATAGCCCATGATAATTTATTTCTTGCCTTTCTCTCTCTTCTAGAACATAAACCCTTTGAAAGCCTGAACTGAGTGTGACTCCAATGTCTGGAACAGTGCCTGGCCAAGAAAAGGCTCTCAGATGTGCACGTGATTGTAACAGCATGCGATGCCAGGAGTGCCCACCTCAACATTTCCCATATAGATGCACGGCAAGATTTGAGAGTTCAGCAGATAATGAAGAATCATCACAACCACCAGGTACAAGTGCAAGTCAGAAGGGAAAACTCCAGAAAGTAACGTAAGAGTTAAAGTCGGGGAGTGGGGGAAGGTTGTATTGGTATCTGGTTGAGGTGAATTAAGCAACAGTTTATAGAAAAGTAGCATTTCTTATGAATCTTTAAAAACTGTGTTGGAGGCACTTCCCTGGTGGTCCAGTGATTAAGAATCCGCTTTCCAACATGGAACTCTGTTTAATGTTACTTGGCAGCTGGGATGGGAGAGGAGTTTAGGGGAGAACGGATACATGTATATGTATGGCTGAATCCCTTCGTTCTTCACCCGAAACTATCATATTGTTGACTGGTTATACCCCAATACAAAATAAAAAGTCTAAAAAGAAAGAAAGAATCTGCTTTTCAGCACTGGGGCTGAGGGTTCAATCCCTGGTCAGGGAACTAAGACCCCACACTCTACAAGGCAACTAAGGCTGCGAACCACAAACTACAGACCACGAGCTCTGGAGTGCCTGCACCACAACCAGAGAGAAGCTCGTGAGCCACAGCGAAGATCCTGCGTGCCACCACGGAGACACGGCGACGCCAAAATAAACAAATTAAAACATGTGTGGGATTCCACTGTGTAAACAAAAGAGAAGAGGGCACAAAGAAAGAGGCGAAATACAAACCAAAGATGACAGTGAGGATGTGCTTAGAGAGTAATATTACACCAGTGGAGTGAGAGGCTTCATAAGCTAAGAGTGAAAGAGGAAAGTGAGAAGCCAGCCAGGGCTGTCCCAGGAACCCAGCGAGGCAGGTTAAAGACTCTGATCACATATCAAGACATAACTGGAGTCATGAACGATTTCAGATTAGGGCAATGCTGTGATCAGTGATGTGATCTTTGGCAAGATTTTTGCTGTGGTGATAGGACTTCCCTGGTGGCTCAGGCGGTAAAGCGTCTGTCTACAATGAGGGAGACCTGGGTTCGATCCCTGGGTCAGGAAGATTCCCCTGGATAAGGAAATGGCAATCCACTCCAGTACTATTGCCTGGAAAATCCCATGGACAGAGGAGCCTGGTAGGCTACAGTCCATGGGGTTGCAAAGAGTCGGACACAACTGAGTGACTTCACTTTCCTTTCCTTTGCTGTGCTGATATTTAAGATGGATTGTAGTGGAGAGCAACTGAAAATCAGTTAAGAGGCTTTAACAATCAGCTGAATGTTGGGAACCTGAGGTCCAGTTTTGTCCGTAGAAGATGAAATAAAAACATCGGTGGCAGAGAGACACCCTGGGGGCTGACTCTCGTGGACGTCCCGGGTGATAAAAGGAGGGTTAGTGAAGCAAATAGCGTGGCTCGTATTCAGAGAGAAGAAGAAAATGCAGATAAACCGGGTTTGAAAGAGGAAGCGCTGAGGCCTGCTGTAGGCAGGTGATCCGAGTTTCTGGCATGACATCTGGATAAAGACATCCTACAGTCAGCTGGAAATGAAGACTGGGTGAGGGGTGGTGGTTAGTTGGACTGTGAAATCGTCTCCGCTAGAGAGAACTTCAAGTGTGAAGAAAATTTCACTGACAGGAAAATACAGAGGTCGAGGAGCTGAAAGACTGAACCTTGAGGCACATCTCTATTTCAGGGGTCAGGCAGAGGAGCAGGGAGACAAGGCAGTTCTGTCAGGGAGTTCCCAAACAGACTGAGCACCTGCTCTGCGTGTCAGAAGTTCAAGTTCCCAACAATAGCATCAATTTATGCACCTGTTTATCTTCCAGGATGATTCTTCCTGCAGGATTGCAAATGTCTTATTAATGTCACCCACAACATCCATTTATCATAGCTGTTTATTATTCATTTCAAAGTGACAGGATCCCTGGCACTCACCTAAACACTTAGGCAGAGAGACTTCCTGCGATAACAGATGTCAGGTAAAAGGAAGAAAGGTGTACACTTTTACCTTAAAAGGTAATCAGGTTTTAGGATCTGGGTTTAGAGACAAAATTCCTTTGTTGTGTGAATTCTTTCCCCCCTCCAAAGAATTTGGGGAGAGAAAGTTTATTTTTTTTTTATGGAGAAAATAATTTTCTACATGAATTATGAGAATTCTGTTCTTTATGGAGGTTTGCATACCTCTCTGCACTTTAGTCTCCATATGAGATCTACAGCTGATAAGCAGTCAGTTGCCTGAAGAAACGTGCCAAGGAGTAGCAGACCGACTTGGTTGACTATGCAAGATTCACAAGGATAATTTAATTTTTATAACCGAAGGATCTGTCTTGCTACAAGTTTTTTTTTTTTTTTAATTATTTTTCAGCTTGATTAATAGCCTCAAAGTTCAACGTCCCAAAGACTAGTCCTACCTGGCCAACAAAGCTTACTTTATGTTTTTAGGCTTTATGTCCTCAGAATGTGATCTTTATCTTAGATCAAGGGCTTCCCAGGTGGCTCATATGGTAAAGTGTCTGCCTGCAATGCCAGAGACCCGGGCTCGATCCCTGGGTTGGGAAGATCCCCTGGAGAAGGAAATGCAGTCCACTCTAGTACTCTTGCCTGGAAAATTCCAGGGACGGAGGAACCTGGTGGGCTACAGTCCATGGGGTTGCAAAGAGTCGAACACAACTGAGCGACTTCACTTTCACCTTAGATCAATGATAAAATTCCAAGGATTAGTCCATCGCCCAGAGGACAAAAATCTCAATTCTCAACCTCATTAGCACATTCCATTTACAGATGAGAAGTTTAATCTTTCTACTGTATTTCATAGCTATCTCCACTTGTATTCTATCTCATGTTTGTCAAGAAAAGAACTCCAAGACAGGGATCAATAAAACTTACAAGGTGAAAAACTGGGAAAGGAAGAGCTGATAGACCAAGAGAGCCTGGTATAGAAAATAAATGTTTGCAATTCATATTAGTTTATAAGGTAGAACAGGTAATAATATTAGCACTCTCCTATTAGAAAATAATAATAAAACTTACGATCTTAAAATAGGCATTTTCCAGCATTTCTGTTACAGTGGCCAAAAGTAGCATTAGGTTATCTATCTCCGCATTCATGGTGATAAGACTGATGCAATCCTAGTGCTACTCTCTATTAATAGGAATCAGAGGCTAAAAGCTTAGCTAATAGTAGAGAAAAATCAATATGGGTATGGAACATCTTGTTGCCTTTAAGAAAGAGACTTTCAAAAATGCCTCAGGAAGACAAAGGAGGCAGTTTAATGGGGTGTACACATTGCAATAATTCGAGCAACATGGATAGTTATAGTCCATTGGGACAATATGACTATGAAAAGCCTTGATGCATAATAGTACTCAACAGTGAAAATGTGTGACGTGCACAGAAAGGTCATTGGAAAGCAAAAATAAGGGCATATTTATTTTTTAAAAATATGTTTAGTAAGTAGGCTGGAGAATTTATACAGATAGATATGATATAGATGTTCTATTTCTTTTATTTGATCTTTCTAGAGTTGAATTTAAGTCCGACAACTCAAGGAAAGTTGGAGATTTTTCTTGGTTGCCCAGAGGGATCACTCCCTGTGGCCGCACTTAACAGCCAGTAGGAAGTCCACCATGCATCAGGGGCTGATGCAGGAGGCAGCACCCACAGAGAAGAGTCTGCTGCCCAGACTCCCCTTTCACCCCTTTGATGACAAAACCACGGGGCGTTTACATGCCAAAAATACTGAAAGACTAAGACATCACGAAGTAAAGGCTCGCTGCCCAGGACTAAAAACCGGATGGACATGCGAGCTCTTGATGAGGAGGAGGAGGGCTCCACGTTGCTAACAAAAGGGCTTCTGATGGCTTGCTGCCATAGCAACAGAACCTTGGCTCTAAGACAAAACTCAAGCCAGAAAACATCAGCTCATCAACTTTGAAGGGATCCACTAGGATACCGTACGCCAACCAAAAATAAGGGACCAATAACCCAGAATCTGTAGACTCAGCTGGTCTGACACTGCCTTCTGAATTACTACAGCTCTAGGACAGTATAGGCCATGGCACCCACTCCAGTGCTCCTGCCTGGAAAATTCCATGGGCGGAGGAGCCTGGTGGGCTGCAGTCCATGGGTCGTGAAGAGTTGGACACGACTGAGTGACTTCACTTTGACTTTTTACTTTCATGCATTGGAGAAGGAAATGGCAACCCACTCCAGTGTTCTTGCCTGGAGAATCCCAGGGACGGGGGAGCCTGGTGGGCTGCCATCTCAGGGGTCGCACAGAGTCGGACACGACTGAAGCAACTTAGCAGCAGCAGCATCAGGACAGTATAAGCACTGTGTAAGTACGGAATAAGCACAAAGCACTAGGAATGCATAAAACAAGTTTATAAATAAGGAAGAGAAATCAAAACTATAGTAAAATATTTCTTGATCACTTAAAGGTAGGTATAATATATTTTGAATCCTACTGTGATTACTTGTGTGTGTTTATGCACGTATGGGCATGCTGTCTGAATTTCGTGAAGTTTTTCAGTGAAGTTGAGAGAGATTTTATAAAAATATTTAGGAGGCTCCATTTACTTAAATTTGTAATCAGCAATTAAAGACTTAAGATGATTTGACTCCTAAGGTATGTTTTGATTTAGTTGTCCAGTCACTTAGTCATGTTCAACTCTTTGTGACCCTATGGACTGCAGCACACCAGGCTTCCTTGTCCTTCAGTATCTCCTAGAGTTTGCTTGGAGTCATGTCCATTGAATCAGTGATGCCGTCCAACCATCTCATCCTCTGTTGTTCCCTTCTCCTCCTGTCTTCAATCTTTCCCAGCATCTGGAAAGATTGTTTTGATTTATTTAGTAGCAAAAGTAGTATTTGAACAATGAGAAAAACTTTTAATAATGAATAAGATTACAAATATGAGCAAGTAACAAGTTGCTAATATTAACAAGTACTTTCCCTTCATAAAAGATCCTTGGTTGCTAAAGATCCTAGGAGCAGGGTTATTCTCTGATTTTTTTCTTAGCAGGAATTTTGCCTTTCAACATCAGGTAATACACCCAAGAATTGCACTCTGGATTTTCCTTCCTCCCTGCAAAAAGCACAGGGTCGCGTTGGCTTAAACTCAGATCCAGTAGGAAATCTATAAACTAATTATTTTCCATTATCTACTTCAGTTATTCTGAGTAAAGGTGGAACAGTTACCGATCAGGAAGGAAGCCCTGACCTTCGGCATACATTGAAAACAAAGAAGCATATGAAACAGCCCCACGCTCCCAGCCCTCAGCAGGGAGCGAGAAGCGACAAGGCAGACTCTGGTGCAGTCATAATTCTGTTTACATCCCTGATAGGATACACACCAAGTCTTCACTGGGAACCCCAACTCTGGGATCTGATGCCTGATGATCTGAGGTGGGACTGATGTAATAATAATAAAAATAAAGTGCACAATCAATATAATGCAAGTGAATCACCCCAATACCACCCCACCCACCCACCCCCGTGAAAAAGTTGTCTTCCATGACACTATCCCCAGTGCCTAAAAGGTTGGGGGCCTCTGCGAGGAAACGTGGGTCTTTGTGTGTGTCCTCTGCTCAATATCGACAACTAAAGCAAAGGAAGTGTGAAATGAATCTAACAGAGATTCCAGCACATTCTCTCACTGTATAGGGTCTATATTTTCTATGTTTATCCTGACAAGTAGTCCTGGGTCAGCCTGACATGCTTTTTAGACCTTTGTAACTTGAACTTAGAGAATTGGTTTGAGGTGATCACAATGAAGGCAGAGATGAAACCCTGTTTACAAAACTGTGGTGCCAGAAAAAAGCAGACCTCTTGTCTAACAGGCCTGATCAATGCATTAGCCACTTCACGCAATATTCCCTACTCCCCAAAAAGGTTACCAGCACAACAAAGACCTGGACGGCGTGTCTTGGAGGCCCTTGTAACGGGATTTGACAAGAGCCAGGCACTCTGGGCAGGCTCCGTCAGTGTTAATGGAAGCAGAAGGGGCTCAAGGGCAAGCAGGAGTCCTTGAAGGGTGATGGGGCGGGGAATGGGGGAACCTGGGAGTTGTGACCTGTTCTTTTTCCCATTACTCCCTTATATTTAGTTACTCGTTCTAGCCGGTGAGTTGTAATTTTATTTGCCGTCAGGTGACTCTGGCCTGGTCTCCTATGTTAATTGAGTCTTGCACGGAAAGGAAAAATATCCTGTAGCCTGTGGCAGGGCCCCTTTTACAGGAAGGAAATCGCCCTCTGGCAAGTGTCTCCCGTTGATAGGGTTTCCGTTCCTCACCTTGCAGAGGGATTTGTACTTGTGCACAAATTAGCTACTTACTGGGGAGGCAGTCCCAGGAAGCGCTGGCTGAGATGTGAGGTGGGACACAACGCAGCCGACAGGGGAACAGAGGACGTGGACACAGACAATGGCCAGGTGGACACAGCGGGGAGAGGAGAGTTTGGGCCGGACCGACAGAGCGGCAGCGACATGTGCACAGCACCACGGGTAGAGCAGCTGGCGGGGACCCGCTGTGCAGCACAGGGAGCTCAGTTTGCTGCTCTGTGATGACCTAGAGTGGTAGGATGAGGGGGAGGAAGAGGATAAATGTATACACAGAGCTGATTCACTTCACTGTATAGCAGAAACTAACTAACCCAGCATTGTAAAACAGTTACCCTTCAGTTAAAATGTTTAAAAGTGGGTTCAAAAACTAGTTCCCACTGTGGGCCACAAGACTGTCACCTCACTGGGGACCTCAGATCAGCTTAGAACAAACCTCAGTCCATCCATCCAAAAGGTGAGGGAGCTGGGGTGTTTAAACACTAACACTCCTCCTGGTTGAGGGCTAGACTAAGTGGGGTGGGGAATAAGACTCCAGAACCTCTGACCTGGGATGCACAGTCTTCTCTGCCCAAAAAAGCCCTCAGAAACAGGGACAAGGTGCCAATTACATCCGCTAAAATCTGCCTACAAATATATAAACTGCTTTCCATGCTAGTGGTCCTTCAGACAGACAGACAATAACACCACCTCCTGGATAAGCTGTTGGAGGTAACCAGGAACAGATGACTTCCACCTGACTTGACGCTGTCCGTTTGATACAGACTTTAGGAATGAAGGTCAGAGTCAGCATCACTTTGCTGAAGAATCCAACATGGTTGCTGGCTATGGAGGGTGTCCGTTCACTGACTCTGACCCTTGACACAGCTCCTGGACCCAACACTCCCACCTGCGAGGCCCTCCCTTGGGTACAGGGTTCTGGAAGTTCAGAAGGCTAAAAAGAGCTCAAATTCAGCACAAGGTGGGCTGACCCGGACTCTACTCAAAAGTATGTATTTTTTAACTTAAAAAGGGTAATTTTTAAAATAGAACTTTAACGTTTCATATTGACTTGCAGTTGACTGGCAAACATTTGTCAAGCTTAGACAATAATACTGGGAAGCAGTCAGGAGGTTCCAAGTTATAAGGAGGGACACGGAAGTTCCCAAGAGGAGGTTTGAAGTCAAAAGCCAGTGAAGTGGATGGGCGCTGGGACCCATTTATTTATTATTTATTGTCACTTTAATGACTTCCAGGAAGCAAGTAGGCAATGCTCTTTCTACTCTGCAGGGCTTGCAGTCCGGGGTAATATCTAAGGGACTATAATGCACGCCACGGCAATCAGAGCAAACTCCATCTGCCACCCCATACAGACAAAATTATCATATCTCTGATCCGTGCATCACATTTGAAAGCTCAGGAGTGGAGGCAGACAGCACTGGGGTTTTCTTGAAAGTGCTTTCTATTAAAGTGGCAGATCCAGTCTGATGAGGACTGGGCGAGTTCTTACCCATGGTGAATGAGACCTCTGCGTATCATATTTAGAGGGACTGGCCAGCTCTGGGATGGCCTGGGCCTGCTGGTGAAAAGGCATTTCACACACATGAGTGCATGTCAATTTCACTTTATGTAAAGGCAGTGGTGTCGCCCTCAGAGGAGGTACAGCCCTGCCCTGTCCTGCAGGAGGGACCCAGATGTCTGAAAACAAGGTCAAGGCAGGGGCCACAGTCTCCTGCCTGACTTCTGCCCATGAATCTCCACCTCTCCCTCTAAAGGCTTTCAACAAGAAGGCCAAGGAAGACACTCAGAGGCTACTCGGTATTCTCAGCCAAGACCAGCTCTAAGGAATTCAAATGTTCTTTCAATTCTTTATGAAGAAATAAAATCATCTTGTTTATGGTTTCCTTTGCTGTGCAAAAGCTTTTAAGTTTAATTAGGTCCCATTGGATTATTTTTGTTTTTATTTTCATTACTCTAGGGACGGGGTCAAAAAAGATCTTAGCTACTAAAAGGAATGAAATAGGGTCATCTGTAGAGACTTGAATGGACCTACAGACTATCATGCAGTGCGAATTAAGTCAGAAAGAGAAAAATAAATATTGTATATTAATGCATATATGTGGAATCTAGAAAAACAGTACTGATGATTTCCAAGGCTGGAATAGAGACACAGATATAGAGAACAGACATATGGACACAGGGTGGGGAGTGGAGAGGAAGAGGAAGGTGGGACAAATCGAGAAAGGATTAATTGAGATGAACTGACATATATGTCAGTTTACACATGAACTGACATGTGTAAAATAGACAGCTAGTGGGAAGCTGCTGTACAGCACAGGGAGCTCAGCTCAGCTCTGTGATGACCCAGAGGGGAGGGATAGGGAGAGAGGCTCAAGAGGGAGGGGAGTGGCCAATTCACTTTGTTGTACAGCAGAAACTAACACAACACTGTAAAGCAATAATCCACCAATAAAAAAAAAAAGAGAGAGATTAAATGTCTACCACGTCTTGGGGGCAGCCCCAGCCCAGCATGTGTCCAATGTGTGAGGCCCCACCAGTAGATAATCCTGGATAAGTGCCAGCATTGCATCCAGCTGAGATCCCAGGCAGGGTGGCCACTCGCACATCTACCCTGGACCTTCTCACAAAGCCGATGAGGACACAGGACTGCAGGAAACGGACAGAGACCTTGTCGCTGAGTCAACGAAGGTGTTTTATTGCGAGGTGGGCACAGTTACAGAGCACGAGTCAGAAACACCACAGTCCCCGCAAACGCAAACACAGAAGCGGGCCTCCTTCTCCGATTCCTCCAGATGGAGCAGGGTCAACGGCAGGGTGTGGGGAGTGGTCTCCAGTCCCTGCTCTGCCTTAGAGAGTCAGCCACTTACTCTTGGTTAGTTGACATCTGAAGTATTTGAAGCCGCTTTTCGATATTTATACTTTCTCCACCATTCTAGCTGCAGGATCAAACAGGAATTACATTTCCACCTACAAGGTTTGTATTTCTTTGTGAGGTAGCATAAGCCCCAAAGAGAATGCAAGAGCCTCAGGTACAATATGTTTGATTATATTTCAACTCCAAGCGATGCTGCACTGAGATCGCTTCAGTACAGAGGCAAGTGGGACTCGGCCCAATACCTGGATCCAGATGTGAAAACGAGTAAGAGAGAAAATACATTTTTAATCTAAAGATCAGGAATACACACATCAACCATGCAGACCCATTTACTAGGTAACCCAGATGACAATTCAGAAACCCCTAGGGACAATATTGGTTCATAAACAAGGTTAATTTCAGCCACAGAATTATATTTTCCAAAGCAATTCTTTTCTTACACAGTCCCCAAGGCCAAGAAAAAAGAATGAAAGACAGACGAAAAAAAAAAAAAAAGACCAGCCAACCACTCAAAATCATCTAGAACTGCGAGCCAATAGGGTGATGGCAAAGCAAAGACCGTCCAATCAGGAACCGCGGCTCAGGGCGCTCCAATCTGAAGGTCTGCAGACTTTGCATCTGGCTCCGGGCGCTTCTTGGGTTCCAGCTGCTCTGCTCTGTTCTGTGGACCAGCTTGCTCCCCATCATGGTCCTTCAGCGGTTCCCAGGACACCTGAGAAGGCAGTGCATCCTCCGGCTAAAAAGTAGAGCCTGTGGAAGGACACACAGGAAAAGACCCGTCAGGCCAAGGCCAGAACCTTCTGACAGCTAAACGCTGATTGAGTCGAGGGCAGAGGAAGAGCGACTTTCCTCACCTCCTCCAGCCCGGCTTCCTGCCACCTCTCTGGGAGGGTGGCTTCGTTCTTGGGAGCAGCCAGCGGCGTGGCATCTTTGAGACACTGTCGTGAGTGCATCAGGGTACCCGTCATCTCGCAGGCCACGATCTCTGTTGACAAGAACATTAGTCAATTCCCCCACGTCACTGGTCTGTGGAACCTTGAGGAGGAGGAGACACAACAGAGCCACACAGACACACGGAAAGGAAGGGGTGGAGTGCGAGGACAGGAGACAAGAAACTCGGAAAGGATACTCTACCTGCCCCCTGTCCCTGAGGTTCCCCTGGGCAGCCGTGTGCCGACAGAAGGCGTGAAGTGCTTTCTAAGTGCGCCCAGAGGTCTGAGAGGTCAGGAAGCATCCTTCCACTGCCAGGCAGGCGCCTGAGTCCAAGCTCCTCGAGGACCTCAGCCAGCCTCGCCCCAGCTCTCCCGAGTGGGTCCTGCCACTGAGATACTACATAACAAAGAGCAAACCGCAGCGCAGATTAGCAGGGTGGGTGCCTTCTTCCTCGGCCCTGGAGGAGCAGTTCGGGAGAGGCTGGGGTACAGGGCAGGAGGGGCATCAGCTGCCACCTGGGCTGCTCTTTAGCGCGTCCAGTCAGCTGCCAAACCTCCACTTCCCACCAGGTGTCAAGTCTCTAAGAGCATCCCCCAGGCCCGTGTCCTCACTTTGGTTCTCGCAAAGCAGCCTCCGGGTCCGGAAGGGAATGTCTGTCAGAGGCAGGCTCCCTGTCTGGGCAGCAGAGCCCAGCCCTGGAGCGAGAGGTATGCCTGGCTCCTCGTCTGCCCATCCTTCCCCAGCACCCAGGGCCACCCCTCTGTCCTGCTCAGCACCTGTCTCCCCAGAACACTGGGGAGCCATGAGGAAGAACAGGGCTGAGAACCATCGGGACTTGAAGAGCTTCCAAGAAGGCAGGGAGAGGAAAGCATTCCTGAGACACAGCCACACAACCCGAGTTGTCAGGGGGTAGGGGCTGGCGGGAGTGGGCACACGTAATAAGGTGGGCATGTTGTCTGCAGAAAAAGTATTAATAAACTAAGAACCAGTCTAGTTTTCACTGTGACCATGCACTCCTTGGCAACTCTAAGCAATATGTCTGGCAAAACACGGCTTCCTACCCAGACAGATCCCCCACCCCTTGGCCTCATCCCGCCAGCATCTTTGCTTGTGCCCCTCCCTCCTCCAGCCCCTCCACCCTCCAGGGGGCTCTGCTGCCCCCAGACCCACCTGCCACATCCACCTACTTCCAAGCTCCATTTAAATGCTGCCTCTTCAAGGAAGACTCTCACGACACCCCTGGCTGGAGTCATCCCTTCCCTCTCTTAACTCTGAGGACAGTGCATCTATATCTTTCTTTCACTTGAACCCTATATTAAACATGCAAAAGTGTTATCTTCCCTACTGACTGCCATCAAGATGCAGTGGAAAGCATATGGGATTTGGGATCTGGCCTGGGTTAGAAGCCCAGCCCGCACTCTGAATTAGCTGTGGGATGTTTGGCTGGTTATTAAACTTCTGTAGCTTATCTCCTCGTCTATACACAGGGAGACTCTCCCCTCTCTCAGAGGGCTGTGCATTCAGTTAGAAAATACACACGAAACACTGAGCCTGAGCTCATAGACCCTCTATAGCTATTAGTTTCTCTGCTCTCCCTGTAGTCTTTTTCTTCTGTCCTCCTTCCCCACTCCTGCAGGACTCACCAAGATTTCATAACATGTGGAAGGTATAGAAATGAGGAGAGTGTTGAACACCTACCGTATGGGCCTATTTGGAGGTTAAACGGGGTTAAACACTTGTTAGTCTCTCAGATCAGAATCTGGCACAGGATGTAATAGAAATGGATGTGAAATAAAATAATCTTGTGAGTTGACGAACAATTCCCTGACTCCGTGAAGACTCCAGATATAGGTTATCAAGATGTTCCTTGCTCTGCTTCAGACTCCCTCCCACCCTCCCCAAATAAAAACATCAGGGGTAAACACCTTCTGTCCTCACAGGCTGTGCCTCTGCAGGCCAGTCACTTCAGCTCTCTGTGCCTGAGTTGCCGCTTCTGTCAAATAGGCAGCTTCTGTCAGGCAGCTCCTCGTACAGTTCTGAGGAAGGTTAGATAAGACACTCCCGGTAACGTCCTTAGCATGGTACCCGGCGTGTGTGTTCTCAAAACGATAGTTCCCTTAAGGGGGAAACGTCCATTAGTACTAACATTGTGTGATTTTCTAAACACCACACTAAGCACAGAAATAGGCAGTTCTGTGGGTCTGGGTCTTTATTTCCTTTGAAGGCTCCATGCCACATGAAACATACATTACATAAATGGGTATGCCTTTTCCTTGTTAATCTGTTCTTGTCACTTTAATGTTCAGATCCAGCCTGGGACCCTCTGTGGGTTGGGGGAAATGCTTTTCTCCTGCACAAGTCTTCCTACTAATTCTTCCTGCTAAAGTAACCTTGCAGTTTCCGTCTCCTAACCCAACCCAGCCTGAGACACCCTTTCCTCTCCCTCTTCCAGGGACAAATTATGCCACCCCACACACAAGGATGCATGGACATGTCTACTTTTTCCCCACATAAAAACTATCAATAAATTATCTACATATCTTGACATTTCTATGCTAGATCATCTCTGCCCAGCATCTAAATACAGGATAGAAAAAGAAGTTGAGTGCATGAAATCATATAACTTGACAGATTAGCAAGCAATCAAGCCCACCTTCATGGGTGGAGATCACACTGGGCGCTCCTTGCGGGGGTGTGAGCCAGAGCCTGGGCACAGCAACCTTGTCCAGGGACCAGAGTCCTGGCTTCAGTGTCACCCCCTTCAATTCAGGTCACGCTGTGGTGCCCTGACCCTGGACAGTCCTCACTGCCCATCTGCCAACTCTCCAGGGAGGGCGTACATGGAGAACAGGGTACCAGAGGAAACTGTCCTACAGCGGATCCACGTCAGAGGCATGACCACAGCCGCCCCGGCCCACTCCCTCGGCGCTCATTCTCATCCTTTATAGACACAGAAGGACACCCAGGCCAAGTCCCCAGTGCTCAGTGATCACCCCACCTCCCCACCCAGCTGAGAGGCAAGGAGGACACGTTGATCCATCCCCAGCCACATCCCACTCTGGTCCTTCTGCGATGGTGCCTGTGGATGAACCAGGGCTTCATGCAGCAGATGCAGTGGGGATCCTACGATCCATGTGTGGCCAGCCCACCCACCAGCCCCAGAGTGGCCAATGAGTCCTGATGGAGCAGCCACCACCCAAATCCTCCTCAAACTGCCTCTCACCCTTTGGCTGCTTCAGCCAGGATCCTGGACTGTTCCACCAGGGGCTGGGCCCCACACACCCTTGAGAAACCTGAAGAGAGAGTCCTGGCTTCAGTGTCACCCCCGCCAACTCAGGGCTCCATGGACAGTCTCCTCAATGTCCCCTCTCCTCCTCTTTCCAGGCCACCACGCTCATCAGGACCTGTAAAAATGCCTCATCCCTCAGGCCTCTCCCAGGCCAACCTCCAACTTAGCTAATGAACTAACTTTAGTTGTATCTCTTTGCAGGAGGGTTTTCTCCAAAAATCATTTGGGCACAGCAGTCCAGGAATTTCTAGGTATCCTGATGGGCATCCTCAACCAGTGACTGATGGGGCCCAGGGTGGTTTTGAGGTGCATGATTCTCAGCTGCTCCCCAGAGCCAGCCCAGCAATGACCCTCTACTGGCCGCTGTCCTTCCCTGTCCCCCCACTGGTGTTTCCAATGTGGCCCCAATCAACTACTAGCTCTCAAATCCTTTTCTTAGGGACACTCCTGGGGAACTAAAACTCGGTAGAAAACTTCATTTTTCCAGTTCCAGTCACTTCAGCCACTTCAACAAATGCTTCAATTCTATGTACATATAGATCTGTGTATATATAAACATGTGTAATTATAAACCCATGTATATATAAACATGTGTACATATAGATCTGTGTATATATAAACATGTGTAATTATAAACCTATGTATATATAAGCATGTGTACATATAGATCTGTGTATATGTAAACATGTGTAATTATAAACCTGGGGATTCCCTGGTGGCTCAGACGGTAAAGCATCTGCCTGCAATGCAAGAGACCCGGGTTCAATCCCTGGGTTGGGCAGATCCCCTGGAGAAGGAAATGGCAACCCACTCCAGTACTCTTGCTTAGAAAATTCCATGGATAGAGGAGCCTGGTGGGCTACAGTCCATGGGGTTGACTGAGCAACTTCACTTCATTTCATTTCAATTATAAATCTGTGTATATATAAGCATGTGTACATATAGATCTGTGTATATATAAACATGTGTAATTATAAACCTATGTATATATAAATGTGTACATATAGATCTGTGTATATATAAACATGTACATATAGACCTATGTGTATATAAATGTGTATATATAGATCTATGTACACACATATACATATCAGTTCAGTTCAGTTCAGTCGCTCAGTCGTGTCCGACTCTTTGCGACCCCATGAACTGCAGCATGCCAGGCCTCCCTGTCCATCACCAACTCCTGGAGTTCACTCAAACTCATGTCCATCGAGTCGGTGATCCCATCCAGCCATCTCATCCTCTGTTGTCCCCTTCTCCTCCTGCCTCCAATCCCTCCCAGCATCAGAGTCTTTTCCAGTGAGTCAACTCTTCAGG
>NW_011494743.1:2328047-2338398 GCF_000754665.1 Bison bison bison | reverse complement strand
TCGAGTCGGTGATGCCATCCAGCCATCTCATCCTCTGTCGTCCCCTTCTCCTCCTGCCCCCAGTCCCTCCCAGCATCAGGGTCTTTTCCAATGAGTCAGCTCTTCGCATGAGGTGGCCAAAGTACTGGAGTTTCAGCTTCAGCATCAGTCCCTCCAATGAACACCCAGGACTGATCTCCTTTAGGATGGACTGGTTGGATCTCCTTGCAGTCCAAGGGACTCTCAAGAGTCTTCTCCAACACCACAGTTCAAAAGCATCAATTCTTCGGCACTCAGCTTTCTTCACAGTCCAACTCTCACATCCATACATGACCACTGGAAAAACCATAGCCTTGACTAGACAGACCTTTGTTTGCAAAGTAATGTCTCTGCTTTTCAATATGCTATCTAAGTTGGTCATAACTTCCCTTCCAAGGAGTAAGCGTCTTTTAATTTCATGGCTGCAATCACCATCTGCAGTGATTTTGAAGCTCAAAAAAATAGTCTGACACTGTTTGCCCATCTATCTGCCATGAAGTGATGGGACCAGATGCCATGATCTTAGTTTTCTGAATGTTGAGCTTTCAGCCAACTTTTTCACTCTCTTCTTTCACTTTCATCAAGAGGTTTTTTAGTTCCTCTTCACTTTCTGCCATAAGGGTGGTGTCATCTGCATATCTAAGGTTACTGATATTTCTCCCGGCATAAACACATGTACATATAGCTCTATATGTATAAAACACATATATTGCACACATAGGTCTATGTATATATAAGCAGGCACCCCCAGGCTATGTTCACTGGATTTGTAAATAAGGAACGGTAGGTAAGCGTCTGGCTGACATTTGCGCTCCTGTGTATTTTGCATTGTGCTGGTTCTGTCTCTCCTGTAAGCTAATAAGACATGCAAAGGCCAGGAGTGCGTGACATCCTTCTTCGATGATTTTTCATGATTCCTGGCATGACGCTCTGCAGAGTGAATATTTAATCAGGGCCGACAGACAGGAGGCCACGGAGGTCAGCTCTATTTGTCCTCCAGGCTTGTCAAGGGTGAGAAAGCTCCTCAGAGAAAGGAACTGTGATGCTATTTTCAGCTCTTTGAAGGATGAGCCTGGAAGCCCAGAAAGGAAGCTGGCAGTGAGACAGGGCACGAGTCAGGAGAGTGGAGTCAAGTGGCACCTACCACGCCATCCAACCCGTTTCAGACTGAGAGATTCATCCAGGCCAACTGAGACTGGGGAGCTGGACAGACCAAGCTCCTTCCCCAGAAGGAGAAGGAAAATTCTGGGTGTCTTTTGCTGGCGATCATCGTGTATGTGTGTGTTAAATCACTTCAGTCGTGTCCAATTCTTTGTGACCCTATGGACTGTAAGCCACCAGCTCCTCTGTCCGTGGGATTCTCTAGGCAAGAATACTGGAGTGGGTTGCCATTTCCTTCTCCGGAAATCACTAGCCATCTGATTTATTAAGCACCTCAAAGTGCTCAGACAGTAAATAACCTGCCTGCCATCCAGGAGACCCAGGTCCAATCTCTGGGTTAGGAAGATCCCCTGGAGGAGGAAATGGCAACCCACTCCGGCATTCTTGCCTGGAGAATCCCATGGACAGAGGAGCCTGGTGGGCTACAGTCTATAGTGTCACAAAGAGTCTGATACAGCTGACAGGCTTTCACTTCACTTCTTCAAAGTGTATTACAGAACTGGGTGCTAACAGGTGAGAGGCCAAAACGGGGAGAGGAGGCCCTACCTGGACCCACCTTAGACCACAGAACCAGGGAAGACTGGGGGACAATGGTCAGAGGTAGACAGAGCCGAGCACTAACACCCCGACTACAAACACCGCCCTTGCTTGGGGCTCTCACCCCTCTCCTGGCTCTACTATTTCCCTTCCTAACTAAAACAAAGGCTGGTTTATCAGCCATTCTAGACCCAGAATCTTTAACTAGCTCTCCAAGGATGAAAGGATTCTAAAGGACCTTCTGAATCAAAGAGAGGTGAAATGACACTTGGTGTTATTTCAGAACTGAGTACTCTGTTGAATTATTTTCTAAGCCTTTTACATCCAACAATTGAGATAAAGTATTGATTAAACATATCACTCGCATTCCCAGCTTGGCTGCTAGCAGAGGTCACTTGTCACATCCTTTCAGCCCTTCCTGGCTGAGGCTGGAGCCTCAAGACCCAAGGCCGCTGGAAAGCCTTACCCTCAGCCCATCAAAGGGGTTCTGCACCCCTGTAGGCAGCGGGCAGCCTGCCCACAGGATGTATTGTGCACCCGCTCCAGGAGCCTGAAAGAAGATTCCTAAGGCTTTATCTGGGGAAATCACACCAACATATGGCTTCACATAGATCCTGCTGATTGAAGAAAGTTAAATTCTATAGCAGCTTTCTAAAAATAATTCTCTTTGAACAGAAAGTCGGGTCCTTTAAAGGGCCCAGACTGGTTTACTGTTTCCCCCATCACTGGGAGCTTGAAGAAACCACAACAGTGACAAGCAGAGAGGTAATTCAAGGGTAATCCATCCTGGAATGAACAATAAATAGCTGTCACAATGGCTGGGAAGAAAGCAGAATTATAAAGGGTGAGGAGGGACGCACGTGACAAGCAGAGACCTCTACACAGCAAATGTGAAGGCACCCAGCCGGCTTCCTCTACCTGCTGCCCCTTCTGCAGACAGAGGCTCCCTCTGACAGCCAGACCGATTCATGTAGCAAACAAACCATCAGGCACATGAGATGCACCAAAGACACGCACAGCAGTCGGAGCAACTGGGTCTCAGGGAAGGTCTAGATGAGCTGGTCAATTTACAAGGATTCTGCACACTCTTTATGGGACAAAACTGCTAACTTTTCACACCTGAGAAACAAAATGCCCATGTGAGGTTTAATTACCTTGAGAGCTACAAATCTGCTGAAAGACAACCGTGGCAAAAGGGAAAAAGGAAACACATTTCCAACAGGGCTTATTTACTCTCTGGGTTCTCTGCATGCATGCTTTGTGGCCATCGCAGCCTGAGGATGGTATCACATGTTGCCAACAACTTTACCCACAAGGAAGAAAAACTTGGGCACTTCCTTAAGAGTCATGTGAAAAATATGCCATACTATCCCAAACTGTGCTCAAGTTTGCACTGAACTTTTCACTGGCCATTTAGAGTGTAGGGAAGTTACCATTTAAACAGAAGCCCTTGGTAGTCCTGGTAATGTTGAAAGTAGCTGGGTATGGGCTTCCCAGATGGTGCAGTTGTAAAGAATCCACCTGCAATGCAGGAGACGTAGATTTGATCCCTGGGCCAGGAAGATCCCTGGAGGAAATGGCAACCCACTCCAGTATTCTTGCCTGGAAAATCCCATGGATGGAGGAGCGTGACAGGCTACAGTCCATGGGGTTGCAGAGTCAGACACGACTGAGAGACTGAGCATGAATGAGAGGCTTATTTGAAGTCAGTTCTAATTCTGCCTCATATCTAATCTGAAGGCAGTTTAACATCTCCCTACCCTAGTTATAGAGCAATTCTTTGCCTTCACTCCTAAACTGCCCCTGTCCTCAACAGTCTCTGGGTATCAGGAATGGGCAGGGAGTGTTTTTATTAATTATGTGGAGTGTTTTTATGATGCTGATGGCCAGTGCCTCAAAGAAGCCAAAATACTATTTGAACATTTTATACAGTCTTGACTTAAGCAACTAGAGCATAAACTCCCTGAAGGCTGAGGCTTCTTATGCATTTTCCTTTTGTCTCCTGAGGCCTAGTAGGGAGCTGGACATTGAGTTAACATGATTATATTTTCTAATTAAAAAAAAACTCAACAATTAATGTAATAGGACATATCTTTTATTTCCCCTGTGCTATACAGTAGGTCCTGATTATCTATTTTATGTATAGTGATACGTGTCAATCCTAACCTCCTAATTTATCCTTCCTTCTAAGCTTTCCCTTTGGTAACCATAAGTTTATTTTCTAAGTCTATGAGTCTGTTTCTATTTTGTAAATAAGTTCATTTGTATCATCTTTATAGATTCCACACATAAGGGATGTCACATTCTATTTCTCCTTCTCTGTCTGATTTACTTCACTCAATATGACAATCTCTAGGTCTATCCAAGTTGCTGCAAATGGGATTGTTTCATTCTTTTTTATGGCTGAGTAATAGTCCATTGTGGGCTTCCTCAGTGGCTCAGCAGTAAAGAATCTGCCTGCAACACAGAAGATGTGGGTTTGATCCCTGAGGCAGGAAGATCCCCTGGAGAAGGAAATGGTAAGCCATTCCAGTATTCTTGCCTGGGAAATCCCATGGACAGAGGAGCCTGGTGGGCCACAGTCCATAGGGTCACAAAAGAGTCAGACATGACTCAGTGATTAAACAACAACAACAATATTCCATTGTCTGTATGTACCACATCTTGTCCATTCCTCTGCTGAAAGACATTTAAGTTGCTTCTATGTCCTGGCTATTGTAAATAGTGATGCAATGAACACTGGAGTGCAACTATCTTTCTAAATTATGGTCTTCTCTGGATATATGCCAGGAGTGGGATTGCAGGGTCATATGGTAGCTCTGTTTTTAGGTTTTTAAGAAACCTTCATACTGTTCTCCATAGTGGCTGCACCAATTTACATGCCCATCAACAGCAAGTAGGTTTCCCCTTTCTCCCCATTCTCTCCAGTATTTATTGTTTGTAGGCTTTTTAATGATAGCCATTCTGACCAGTGAGAGGTGGTACCTCAATGTAGTTTTGAGTTGCATTTCTCTAATGATTAGTAACATCAAGCATCTTTTCCTGTGGTTTTTGGCCATCTGTGTGTCTTCTGTAATCAGAGCTATCTTGCAGTGCTACCAGACTTGGGTTAGGCTTCCCTCAGTCTCCCAAGGGTAGGTCCCAGAGAAGTGTTCTTAATGAGGATAGTCCCAACAAGCCTCCTCCCAGGACTCCCCATTTTTTCTCACTTACATCTCTCCCACTTCTCCCTGTAATCCGCTGATTAGAGACAGAGGCTGAGAAGGAGATCGTCAGTGTCAGAAAGTCACATGTGCAGCTCCCTGAGGTCGATACTACAAGACTCTACCCCATCACAAGGGGAAAGAGGCCCTCGGAAGTGTCAGTGGCTGCCCCTGGGCAAGGCAGAGAGAAGACTCAGGAGTGTTCAGTCTTCTAAGCCAGATCCCTTCCCTCTTGGTCCGTGCATACCATGACTTCCGAGATACAGAAGACAGGTAGCAGATGTGCCTCCTCAGGAGTTCTAGAAGTGGAGCTAGCTGACTTGCCTGGGAGAGGTACCCAGGAAGCAAGAGGGAATTCTACCCATTATTGAGGTTCTAGTGACACATCCGGGAACTTACCTAGATAGCGTAACCTTAGACCATTTCGGTTTTGATTGCCTCATCATACTGAAAGGGAATAACGAATGTCTTAACAACACAGGAAACCTTGTATCCAGATGTGATGTTCATGCAATTGCTCTACTCCACGGATGAGACAGGCTTCTTTGCTGTTGCCCAACGAAGGTTATTAAGGTCAGCTCCCAAAACGGGTTCAAGTGAGTTTCTGCCTCCAAGTCTACACTGGTAAATTTCCGATCTATCAATCTTTCCAAAGCTGTGACCCAAAGGAATCAAGCTGCCAGGCAGGAAATGAACACAAACACAGCTCACATTTGTCTGTGTGTGGTCCACCCAGATGCAAACAGATTACTCAACCAGAGTAAACACTCAAGGTGCCAGTACCAAACCCAAATAGTGACAGGGCCAATTATTACTTGGCTCATCATCCTGACTTGGAAATGTCACTGATGCTGGAGAAATGCTCTGTCTATAAAAGCTTCACGGAAGAGGAATCACACCACTATGCCTGGCATTCCCATGGATGCCCAGAGCAGGAGGCTACGTGGAAGAGGCCACGTGCTACAGTATGCAGCAGACCTGTCAATGGCTTGATTCTGAAGAAGAAATCTTCCATCTAATCCAGAAACCACAAACTCAGGTTAACTCCAAGGCCTTGGAAGTGATACAGAAAACAAAAAGGGGTGGGAGGGGCTTATAAAAGCCAGGGTCACCTGACTCCATTTCACTGGTCACTGGTCACTGGCCATGGCAGGATTAGGATCAGGAGATGCTTCATTTTTCACAAGAAGCCAGAAATCTAGATTACTTATGGGAAGCCTCCTCAAATTAAAATGTTGGCCATTACAAAATATTTTAAATCCCATGCAGGCAGACAAGACATATGGAGAGGTCAGCCTTGGTTTGTAAATTGCCAAAATTCCTAGGTGTCCTCTACAGATAAAATTATAGATGTAGAGAGTCAAACTGTGATGTTCAGTGTAAACATGTTTATAACCAAGAAACAGTCTTTAAACCCTAAATTTTACTGATGTGCACACAGAGACCCAGAGGAAAAGGCAGTGTGGTCACATCCCAGCTGGTAGGAGGCAAAGTCAAAATCAAAAGGAGGTTTCCTGGTTCCTGCCCAGAAAATTTTTCCATGAAGCTCTAGTTCATCTTTTAGGATTTGAAATAGCTCAACTGGAATTCCATCACCTCCACTGGCTTTGTTCGTAACGATGGTTCCTAAGGCCCACTTGACTCACATTCCAGGATGTCTGGCTCTAGATGAGTGATCACACCATCATGGTTATCTGGGTCATGAAGATCTTTTTTGTATAGTTCTTTTATGTATTCTTGCCTCCTCTTCTTAATATCTTCTGCTTATGTCCATACCGTTTCTGTCCTTTATTGTGCCTATCTTTGCATGAAATGTTTCCTTACTATCACTAATTTTCTTGAAGAGATCTCTAGTCTTTCCCATTCTATTGTTTTCCTCTATTTCTTTGCACTGATCACTGAGGAAGGCTTTCTTAGCTCTCCTTGCTGTTCTTTGTAATTCTGCATCAAATGGGTGTATCTTTCCTTTTCACCTTTGCCTTTTGCTTCTCTTTTTTTCTCAGCTATTTGTAAGGCCTCCTCAGACAATCGTTTCGCCTTTTTGCATTTCTCTTTTTTTCTTGGCGATGGTCTTGATCACTGCCTCCTGTGCAATGTCACAAAGCTCTGTCCATAGTTCTTCAGGCACTCTATCATATCTAATCCCTTGTATCTATTTCTCACTTCCACTGTATAATCGTAAGGGATCTGACTTAGGTCGTACCTCAATGGTCTAGTGGTTTTCCCCACTTTCTTCAATTTAAGTTTGACTTTGGCAATAAGGAGTTCATGATCTGAGCCACAGTCAGCTCCTGGTCTTGTTTTTGCTGACTATATAGAGCTTCTCCATTGTTGGCTGCAAAGAATATAATCAATCTGATTTCAGTGCTGACCACCCATATGTAGTCTTCTCTTGTGTTGTTGGAAGAGGGTGTTTGCATTCTCTTGGCTACACTCTGCCCTGCTTCATTGTGTACTCCAAGGCCAAATTTGCCTGTTCAGTTCAGTTCAGTTCAGTTGCTCAGTCGTGTCCGACCTTTGCGACCCCATGAATCGCAGCACACCAGGCCTCCCTGTCCATCACCAACTCCCGGAGTTCACTCAGACACATGTCCATCAAGTCAGTGATGCCATCCAGCCATCTTATCCTCCGTTGTCCCCTTCTCCTCCTGCCTCCAATCCCTCCCAGCATCAGAGTCTTTTCCAGTGAGTCAACTCTTCGCATGAGGTGGCCAAAGTATTGGAGTTTCAGCTTTAGCATCATTCCTTCCAAAGAAATCCCAGGGCTGATCTCCTTCAGAATGGACTGGTTGGATCTCCTTGCAGTCCAAGGGACTCTCAAGAGTCTTCTCCAACACCACAGTTCAAAAACATCAATTCTTCGGCGCTCAGCCTTCTTCACAGTCCAACTTTCACATCCATATATGACCACAGGAAAAACCATAGCCTTGACTAGACAAACCTTTGTTGGCAAAGTAATGTCTCTGCTTTTGAATATGCTCTCTAGGTTGGTCATAACTTTCCTTCCAAGGAGTAAGCGCCTTTTAATTTGCCTGTTACTCCAGGTATATCTTGACTTCCTACTTTTGAACTCCAGTCTCCTATAATGAAAAGGACATCTTTTGGGGGTGTTAGTTCTAGAAGGTCTGGTAGATCTTCCTAGAATCATTCAACTTCAGCTTCTTCAGCATTGCTGATTGGGGCATAGACTTGGATTACTGTAATACTGAATGGTTTGCCTTGGAACCAAAGAGAGATCATTGTGTCATTTTTGAGATCGCACCCAAGTACCGCATTTTGGACTCTTTTGTTGACTATGAAAGCTACTACATTTCTTCTAAGGGATTCTTGCCCACAGTAGTAGATATAATGGTCATCTGAGTTAAATTCACCCATTCCAGTCCATTTTAGTTCGCTGATTCCTAAAATGCTAATGTTTACTCTTGCCATCTCCAGTTTGACCACTTCCAATTGACCTTGTTTCATGGACCTAATATTCCAGGTTTCCAAGCAATATTCTTCTTTACAGCATCAGACTTTACTTCTGTCACCAGTCACATCCACAGCTGGGCGTTATTTTTGCTTTGGCTCCGTCTTTTTATTCTTTCTGGTGTTATTTCTCCACTTTTCTCCAGTACCATACTGGGCACCTACCGATCTGGGGAGTTCATCTTTCAGTGTTATATCTTCTTGTCTTTTCATACTGTTTATGGGGTTCTCAAGGCAAGAATACTGAACTGGTTTGCCATTCAATTCTCCAGTGGACCACGTTTTGTCAGAAGTCTCCACCATGACCTGTCTGTCTTGAGTGGTCCTTCATGGCATGGCTCATAGTTTCATTGAGTTAGACAAGGCCGTGCTCCATGTGATCACTTTGATTAGTTTTCTGTGATTGTGGTTTTCATTCTTTCTGCCCTCTGATGGGTAAGGATAAGAGGCTTAGGGAAGCTTCCTGATGGGAGAGACTGACTGTGGGGGAAACTGGGTCTTATTCTGATGGGCAGGGCCATGCTCAGTAAATCTTTAATCCAATTTTCTGTTGATGGGTGGGGCTGTGTTCCCTACCTGTTGTTTGACCTGAGACCAGCTATGGTGGGGGTAATGAAGATAATGGCGACCTCCTTCAAAAGGTCCCATGCACGCACTGCTGAACTCAGTGCCCCTGACCCTGCAGCAGGCCACTGCCAACCATGCCACCACTGGAGATTCCTGGACACTCACAGCTCACAGGCAAGTCTGGGTCAGTCTCTTGTGGGGTCATTGCTCCTTTCTCTTGGGTCCTGGCGTGCACAAGGTTCTGTTTGTGCCCTCCAAGAGTCTGTTTCCCAGTCCTGTGTAAGTTCTGGTGGCTCTGTGGTGGGGTTAATGGCGACCTCCTCCAAGAGGGCTTATGCCACACCCAGGTCTGCTGCACCCAGGGCCCCTGCCCCTGCGGCAGGCCACTGCTGACCCGTACCTCCTCAGGAGACACTCAAACCCTCAAAGGCAGGTCTGGCTCAGTGTCTGTGGGGTCTCCTGGTGTGCACAAGGTTTTGTCTGAGCTCTCCGAGTGTGTCTGGCAGGTATGGGGCTTGATTCTAAACAGTTTTGCCTTTCCTACCGTCTTCTGGGGCTTCTCCTTTGCCCTTGGACATGGGGTATTTTTCTTTGGCAGGTCCAACATTCTCCTGTCAATGGCTGTTCAGCAGCGAGTTGTAATTTTGGAGTTCTCACAGGAGAAAATGAGTGAACTAACCAGTAGCCTGGTGCTATTTTGTGGTTGTTAATGACTGATGAAGTTGATATGACCCTGTTTTAATTTACTGATTAAAAGGGAAAGAGACAAGAAGAAAAGACAGAAAAGACTTTCTCTCTTATATAAAATCCAAAAGATAATTTATACGTTTCAACAAAACCCAAGAGATCAACTGTTTTCTTTTTTTTTAAAGAAAGAAACCTACATGGGGGGGAGTTCCCTGGTGGTCTAGTGGTTAAGAATCTGCCTTGCAATGCAGGGGACACGGGTTCAATATCAGGTCAGGGAACTAAGATCCCACATACCATGGAGCAACTAGTCCATATGGCCAGTGATAGATCCTGATGATGCAACAAAGATCTCGAGTGCAGCAGCTAAGACCTACACAGTCAAATAAATAAATATTTAAAAAAAGAAATGTACATGGTGTACTGAAGAAAGAGTAAATGGAAATAAATGTGAGGAGGCTCCCTTTCTTTTTTATTAATTCAGGAATGGAAATACCTCAAAATATAAGTAGGGACAATGCTGAGCCTTGGGGAAAAGATTGAGTTTCAAGAGATCAATAAATAAAATAGATAAAAGTAAAAACAAACAAGAAATAAATGAAAAATCTACATGAAATGCCCTGCACTTTGATTCACTGTCTAAAATTAGAGCTAGATTTTCTTTTCTTGTGACAGTCTTGAAATCAAGGGTCGTCAGAGTCACCAACAGT
>NW_011494743.1:2307377-2327947 GCF_000754665.1 Bison bison bison | reverse complement strand
AGGACAGAATGCTACTTAGGTAGATAAATACAATTATCCAGAGTCACTATGTGGGTAAATAGGGCTTAGGATATCAACACTGTCAAGGTAAAACACTCAGGGAACCAATATTATCTTCCACAAAAGCACAACTGCATGCAAATGTTTGGACTCCAAGGTAAGAGTCAGTACTGTAATGACTCAGCAGCATTGATGGCCCTCAAGCATGAATTTCCCTCCAATGCAGGCCTGAAAGGGGGCCTATGTGTGCATTGCCCACTTTCTTTCATCTGCGCTTCCTCTCTTTGTTCTCGTCTGTTCTTAACACCTTGCCTCCTGTTAGGACCCGATGATCTAGAACCCCACTCCTCTCTCAGGCTCCCATCTCAGTTCCAAGGCACCAAACTGAGATGAGCCTCTTCAGAATGTCTGTGTGAATGACACTCAGCACCGCCACTGGACAAGCCTCTGAGAACATCCTTCTTTCAGGAAGCTCCCTCCTCTGTTTCCTCAAGCTTCTCACTTGCTTAAAGACTTAATGAATACTCTTAGGGTTAAACATTGACACTAACTGTTCGGGACCATTCATCCAATAAATGGTCATCTTGGGTGGCCTCTGTCATCTCTAAGTAGACTTTTATCTTTAAAAGTGCAGAAATAGCAACAGTCATGACTTTAAGTACTCAAGGCTTACCTCAAATCATCTTCTCTGTCTACATAAACCTGATTCTATCAAACACAGCTAATCTCTCCTTGGTAGTACAGTCTTTTGTCCCAGTTTATTTTCACTGGATTAAATATGTATTATTACCTCCTAAACTACATTTTAAGCTCTTTGAGAGATCAAGCACTGTTGGCATTTGGACACGTTTTCCCCAGTAAAGACCTCCTAGAATGTCCTGTACTTAGTAAGTGTCGTTGTAATAACTTGTCTGATGAAATCAGGCCTGTTCATGTCTGGTCATCACTTGAAAACATTTCACCCTTTGAAGACTCTTCTCGGTGCTCTCAAGGACAAAGGGGGAATGAATTCATTACTAGACTGGGCAACATGAAAGCCAAGTAGGATCTTCTTGCTGTTTCAAGTTTGTTACACAACTGGAATGTGAAGCTGATGAGCTATCACATCCATCCAGGTGGGTAGATCCATCGGGACCCCGTGAGGATGTTAACACATGAGCCGGGCAGATGGGAGTTGACATTTCCATCTGAGGTAACACGTGAGAAGGGACCTGTCACATCACAGGGCCCATTTGTCTGCTTATAAACAGGGTTCAATTGAAACAATTATTTATACATGTTCTGTAGACCTTGAAGAGCTTCCCATGTGGCTCAGGGGTAAAGAATCTACCTGCCGTGTGAGACATGGGTTCAATCTCTGGATTGGGGAGATCCTCCGGAGAAGGAAACTGCAACACCAGTATTCTTGCCTGGGAAATCCCATGGACAGAGAAGCCTGGTGGGCTGCAATCCATGGGGTCACAAAGAGTCAGACACAACTGTGCAACTGAGCACACACAGAGAGCTTGAAGGACACCATTCTTCACATCCCCTTGGAGTTCTGGAAAAGAGTGTGCCCATTTTTGCAGGTGAAGCAGAGTAACTCAGTGATAATCCCAGATCCCTTAGAGATGTACGCTCTGTCTCTTGAACTCAGACAATGAAATGTTTAGGCCACAGATTTAAAGATAAATATACTTTGGCAGGTTTATCGGTCCCTAATCACAGTGTAAGAGCTAATGACAATGATGCTTACCGTCATTTTCTAGACACAGCTTCACAGAATGAGGCTCTTTATGTCTTCCTAAATACAGATTATGATTTAGATATTCCATAGTGGCGTAACAATGATTTCTTAGGCTAAAACAGATATAAATAGCACAATAATCCCATTTAGGTAAGGTTTGCTTTTTTTTCCCCCTAAAGTGGACCTGCTTATTTAAACAATTATGTCTGGGGTTTTTTGTTTGTTTTTTAATATATTCACTTGTTGGCTTATCTATTTATTGGTTGCATCTGGTCTTAGTTGCAGCACTCAGCATCTTTTACTGTGGCGCTCAGCTCCTCCAATCGTGGTGCGCAGGCTTCAGCAGTTGCAGCGCGCAGGCTGAGTTGCTCTATGGCATCTGGGATCTTAGTTTCCCAGCCAAGGATGGAAACTGAGTCCCCCGCATTGCAAGGTGGATTCTTAACCACTGGACCACCAGGGAAATCCCTGTCTTTCTTTGCATTTAGTCTAACAATATACACAGCAATAGCAAAAGACATTCAAACACTTAGTCCCATTAGGTGCCCTATTTACAAATCTAACACTGTTAGGAGTCATTGCTCATGCTAAGTGTGATCACAAGCAAACCTGAGTAGGCCTCCTGCTGCCGAAGTTTCTTGTTTCTGTGTGTATGCGTGTTGGTGTATGTCTGCATGCGTCTGCGTTTTGAGTGGCCCTCTTTGCTCGAGATCACCTGTCCAGCATCATGAGAGTCTCACTCTGTGTGGCCATTCTTCATATTTAAGTCTTCACTTTCTCTAACACTGAAACTAACAGAAGCATATAACGCTCCTGACTGCCACACTACTCAGTACAGAATACCCCCTTTGCCCTTTCCAGATTTCCTGGTTCCTCTTCTTAGCATGGCTTTGGCAAAAAGGATAAAACAGGCGGCCTAGAAATATGACCAATTTTGTGAACTCTCTTATAGTTTATTTCTAATTTAGAAAATCGTTCTAAATAAATTAAGCACTCACTCTGTGTTACTCTAAGGTTTATCCTTCAACCCTCTGTAGTTGCTCACAGATACTACACTATTTTAAAAGGACTTGGAATTACTTAAATACCAACCTATTTCAAAACTTTCTGAGGAGTGGGAGGGAGGTCCAAGAGGGAGGGGATGTATGTATACACACAGCTCATTCACTTCATTGTACAGCAGAAATGAACAAACACTGTAAAGCAATCATACTCCAATAACAATAGATACATAAAATTTATAATTCCCCATGGGGGGAAAAAAACTTGTAAACAAAATATTTTCTTTATACACATACACCACACACAAGCACACACAGTATTTAAGGGCCCAGAGGAACTACACTGTATTAGATCATCTGATTTTTTTTTCCTAGCAAATTATAGTAAAATAGGTCTTACTGCCTGGGAGAGACAGGCAGTGGGCCCCCAGCACACACTACCTCCATCGCCAGACGGTGAAGGACAGTGAAGTGCCCGTTCCATACACCACAGCCCCAGGGCTTCTGAGCTGGGGAGCAAAGTGAGATGTAGAACTGGGGAACACGTTCCAGTACCTGGCGACACTCATTTCCACCAGGGTAAGGAGGCTGCAAAACCATAGTTCTAAGCTTGTCGACCAAAACAAACAGAACCGCAACATCCTGGCTTGAGAAATTGAAAAGGGAGATGGCTCAAAGGAGGCAAGAGATGATTAAAGGGGAAAATTCTACTAATGCTATCATGAGATCCAAGTGAGATCCGCTGGATCATCGAAAAAGCAAGAGAGTTCCAGAAAAACATCTACTTCTGCTTTATCGACTATGCCGAAGCCTTTGACTATGTGGATCACCACAAGCTGTGGAAAATTCTGATAGAGATGGGAATACCAGACCACCTGACCTGCCTCTTGAGAAACCTATATGTAGGTCAGGAAGCAACAGTTAGAACTGGACATGGAACAACAGACTGGTTCCAAATAGGAAAAGGAGACTGTCAAGGCTGTATATTGTCACCCTGCTTATTTAACTTATATGCAGAGTACATCATAATAAACGCCGGGTTGGATGAACACAAGCTGGAATTAAGATTGCTGGGAGAAATATCAATAACCTCAGATATGCAGATGACATCACCCTTATGGCAGAAAGTGAAGAGGAACTAAAAAGCCTCTTATGAAAGTGAAACAGGAGAGTGAAAAAGTTGGCTTAAAGCTCAACATTCAGAAAACGAAGATCATGGCATCCGGTCCCATCACTTCATGGGAAATAGATGCGGAAACAGTGGAAACAGTGACAGACTTTAATTTTGGGGGCTCCAAAATCACTGCACATGGTGATTGCAGCCATGAAATTAAAAGACGCTTATTCCTTGGAAGAAAAGTTATGACCAACCTAGACAGCTTATGAAAAAGCAGAGACACTACTTTGCCAACAAAAGTCCATCTAGTCAAAGCTATGGTTTTTCTAGTAGTCATGTATGGATGTGAGACTTGGAGTATAAAGAAAGCTGAGTGCCGAAGAATTGATGCTTTTGAACTGTGGTGTTGGAGAAGACTCTTGAGAGTCCCTTGGATGGCAAGGAGATCTAACCAGTCCATCCTAAAGGAAATCAGTCCTGAATATTCATTGGAAGGACTGATGCTGAGGCTGAAACTCCAATATTTTGGCCACCTGATATGGAGAGCGGACTCATTTGGAAAGACCCTGATGCTGGGAAAGATTGAAGGCAGAAGGAGAAGGGAATGACAGAGGATGAACTGGTTGGATGGCATCACCGACTCAGGGGGCATGAGTTTGAGTAAACTCCAGGAGTTGGCAATGGATGGGGTGGCCTGGCGTGCTGCAGTCCATGGGGTTGCAAAGAGTGGAACATGACTGAGCGACTAAACTGAACTGATTGCGTGGTTGCCCAAAGAGCTCTGATGAGCTTAGGTTTCCAAAGTATGAGAATCAACAAAGGAAGCATGGATGATGTGCAGGACACACCGGGTTAGAAAGGCTGAGAAAGAACCAAACAGAATTCAGAAAAATATAAAGAAACACAAGCACCTTTTTCTTCTAGGAGACCTACTTATTCACTCAAGGTGAAAGGAAAACAAAGCTAGGGCCACTCCAGCTACCCACAGCAGAACAGATGCTCACAGCAGACAAGGAGCAGAATAAGTCTGTTGCTGTCCTTTTCTCTAACAAGATGGTTTTCAAACAAAAGGTGTCTAGCATGGCAAAGAGAAAACTTACTCATTTAGTTACATACCAGCGGATTGATCGTTTACTAAGTCACTCCCACATGCGAGGAATTGTTCAATCTTTGGAATTTCTGCAAACTTTGGAGAAGACAACAACATGGTCTATCTGCGTGGAACTTGCATGCTGGTGACATGAATACTGAAGGGAAACTGGAAGCTTCTTTGATACAAGCACACAGAACCTCCAAGGTTAGCAAGAAAGTTGTCCATCACTCCTCTGCCAACTGTGGAATATGGAAGATTCGCTTTACTGATGGAGCTATCAGATTGCTTTACAACGTCTAAGAGATGAGGAGGAGATAGTCATGAACTACTTGACCGGTCATGAGACTCTAGAAACCAGTAAATTAGATCCTAAAATACTGCAAGGCTTTATAGGATGATCGTAGAACACTCAGGAAATCTCATCCATTAACAATTTTTATAAGAATGTTAAAACCTTTAAAAGTATTAAATGCCATTTTAAAACAAGTCTAACAATACAGAGAGAGAATCCAGAAGACAAAGATGTGGGATTACAGCAATCTTGCAGCACGACCGTATGATCATGTGCATCTTTTCCCAAGTCTACATGTTCTCAGTTTGAACTTGGCCTTCATGGGAGTTTTGACAGCATGGAAACTGGCAAGTGCTACAAATGAGAGATTTTCATCCTTCTTTTTCTTTCTTTCCTCACCTCCTTTCTTCCCTTTCTTCCTCTCTTTTTCTCAAGAGCCAGTAGTTAAACATTTTCCAGGACACCAGTGTCTTGACATAATACACTGTGACTTTGACAGAACTTGTTTCTCAGTGGGTTTACTGGGTGTGTACTGTTTCAGATGCCGGCAACTGTGGTGGGGGCAGAGGAGGGTAGGGGCAGGCGGGAGGGTGGCAGACATCTGTCCAAAGGCCAATTACCACCCCAAAAAGCAGGGGCTGAGAGTTTTTATAGACAGAGTTTTTACAGACAGATTGAGCCCAAGTTCAATCCCTGGGTTGGGAAAATCCCTAAAGGAGGAAATGGCAACCCACTCCAGTACTCTTGCCTGGAGAATTCCATGGACAGAGAAGCCTGGCAGGGATCCCAAAGAGGAGAGGACATGACTGAGTGATTCACTTTCACTTTTAGCTGAAAGGCTAGAACATTTTATTTCAGTGTTAATTTGTGCCATCAGATTACAAATGAGGTGAGTGACATTTTTGTAAGTTATTGGCAATCTGCTTTCTTTCTTCTATGACCAGCCTGTTCATAGACTTTGCTCACTTTTTATTTTTATATCAGTTGGTGTGAGCACACTAATTATATTAACTTTTGTCCTGCCCTGTGATGTGTACTGTTTCCCAAGTTTGCTTTTGATCTTTAAGTTCTGCCTTTGGTATCTTTTGTTAAACACTTTGGTTGACCCATGTGTCTCTCTCTCCTCTGTAGCTCCTGGTTTTGGTGTTTTACCTAAGCAGCACCTTCCCCTACCCAGATGCTATGGTCTATAAGTTCATGCTTTCCCCAAAGTTTGTATGTTGAGATCCTAATGCCCAGTGTGATGGCCTGAGGAGGTGGGGCCTTTGGGAAGTGACCAAGTCTATAAAACCAGGAGGAATAAAGTCTGCTGTTTATGAACCACCCAGTCCATGGTATTTTGTCATAGGAGCCAGTACAGACCAAGACACCCAGGCTTCAAGGAAAGTCATATCATCAGGTAACTAGACCATGTTCTATCCCCAAACCTTCAGTTCCAACTTGCTCAATTCCAACTCAGCCACTCTGGATGCCAATCTGCTCGAAGTATCTGTCATCCCAATTATAAATTTGGGGGGAGAAAAGCCAGTAACACATTTATAGAGTAATTTTGATGAGAAAAGTATTTAACCATATGCTGTGAAATTCACTGTTGATCATTGTCCATCTCCATCTTGAAATGTTCAGTTTTCATTTGGTTATGTTATTCCATCCAGCACTTTCACACAGAGAGTGCAAGAACAGATGGCAGCTTGAGACTGTGCATGTCTCCTGTCTGGTTGGTGAGTGAAATCTCAATGGTCTCCTAGCATTTCACTGCCTTCTAGCTTCAGTGGTCTCAGGCTAGCGCTCGTCTGGTTCTCTTCCCCAACTGGAAAATATAGTCTTTCTCTCTTGAATCTTAGAAAAATATCTTTGTCTCCTTGAGCTTCCAGAATTTCACCAGGAGATAGAGATTGTACATATATTCCATATATTCTTCTACCTACACACAGCCCCATGTATGTATAGACTTTATTTGTACATAGTACTAAATATCAATATATAAAATACACAATCGAAAGGTATTCATGGATGTGTTCACATGAGTGTATATATTAATGTGTGTATAAACAGGTGTAGATATATGTGAGTGTGAGCATATACATGTGTGGAAATCTGTATGGATGTGTATACACATACTTTTGTTTTTTCATGAAACTAGGCTGGACATGGACCATATTTTTCAAACATTTTCTTTATCTGAAGGTAACTTTAAAAAAAAAATCATTATTTCTCCTCCATCTATTCCTTCCTTCTCCTAGAAATTTTTTATTTGCAAATTAAATGTCTTGGAACTACCTTCTACATCTCATATTTTCACTCAGTATATTCATTTCTTTGTATTTTTGCTCTGTGTTGTGAAATAATCATTATACAATCTTCTAAGAACTGTATTTGATCATCATGACAGACTACTCTTTATTTTTTTTGGAAAGCATTTTTTCTTAATTCTAGAATTTGGAGATTCTAATCTGGCATCACTTGAAATATGACTGTCCCTTAAAGCCCTGCTCTGAAGTTACACATCACACGTTCCTCATTTAATGGCAAAAGCAAATCACATGGACCTTCACATGGGCGGAAGTAGAACCCCACGATGTGTCTGGAAAGAGAGAGGACTGAAATGTGCATGGATGGCCAAATGATCAACTGGAAAGGTGTTCTTATTAATGTAGAAGTAATGGAATTGACAGATGCAAACTATCAGAGCAGGGCTTTAAGGGACAGTCACACTTAGTACCAGCAAGTACTGCTATTCCAGAGAGCAGATTTTCTATCACCTGAGTCTCACAGGAAGAACAAGCATGCAGTGGAGAAGAGCCCTTCAACCAGGCTTCAGTGAACACAGAAGGTGGGAGAAAATTAAGCTTATTTTAAGCCACTTAAGGGCTTCCCTCATACCTCAGTCAGTAAAGAATCTGCCTGCAATGCAGGAGATCTGGGTTTGATTGCTGGGTCAGGAAGATCCCCTGGAGAAGGAAATGGCAACCCACTCCAGTATTCTTGCCTGGAGAATCCCATGAACAGAGGAGCTTGGCAGGTTACAGTCCATGGGGTTGCAAGAGTCAGACATGACTTAGCAACTCAACCGCCACCAAGCCACTTAGTTTGAGGGTCTTTAGTTATTGTCACAAAGTCTCACATATCCTACTGTACAGCCTGCTTAGTCTTCCTCTCTGATAAAGTGTGCTTTTCTAATCACTAATAACACATTAATAAGTATTTTTTATCCAAACATTATTGACCAGAGATGTATCAATACATTTTTAGAGAGTGATACAATTAACATTCCTATGCAAAGTTCATCTAGTCAAGGCTATGGTTTTTCCTGTGGTCATGTATGGATGTGAGAGTTGGACTGTGAAGAAGGCTGAGCGCCGAAGAATTGATGCTTTTGAACTGTGGTGTTGGAGAAGATTCCTGAGAGTCCCTTGGACTTCAAGGAGATCCAACCAGTCCATCCTGAAGGAGATCAGTCCTGGGTGTTCATTGGTAGGACTGATATTGAAACTGAAACTCCAATACTTTGGCCACCTGATGAGAAGAACTGACTCATTTGAAAAGATTCTGATGCTGGGAGGGATTGGGGGCAGGAGGAGAAGGGGACGACAGAGGATGAGATGGCTGGATGGCATCATTGACTCGATGGACATGAGTCTCTGTGAACTCCAGGAGTTGGTGATGGACAGGGAGGCCTGGCGTGCTGTGATTCATGGGGTCGCAAAGAGTCGGACACGACTGAGCGACTGATCTGATCTGATCTGATGCAAAGTTGGTAGGGCTTAAAATTGATTGAGGATTCATTACACAACTTATGATTGTTGTTATCATTCACATTTTGCTCTCTTAGGTCTTTCTTCCAACCCTGTGCATATTATAAACATAAAATTTTCAAAAGTGATTCATCGCAAAATTTTTGAGTGAAGAATTTTTTGGTGAGTTTTATGTAGGCTTTCTCAGATTGTTCAAGCAACATATATACTAGTGTCTCAGAAGATGATAGCTCTTCAGAATATAGTTCTGACTCAGATGATGTGAATATTAGACCAACAAAAAGACAACAAACTTTAGTGACTGATTCTGACACAGAAAGTGAGAATGAAACTCACAGTGCTGGAGAATGTTCCTTTGCTTCTACAGAAGAGTGGATTGAGGACAACATTTCACGAAAATTAGAAGACTTTACAGGTGCGTCCGGGGTAACTATTGAAAGCAATGATCTGCAAACTGTTAGTGAAATACCAGAACTAATTTTTGGCCAGCCAAAATATAAACCTCCAGCCATAGGTGCTAGTTCCTAAAAAAATCCCCTGGTCAGTAGCGAGTTAAGTAACGTGCAGATGAAGATGTAGGATGTTCTCATGCAGAGAGGGCAAGTAGAAAGTGGTATTTCTTACACTAATAGGCCAGCTCTGAATGAGCTGGTTCTTCTCAGATGTGACGAGTCCTTTCCGATCTCAAGTTCTCACAGCACCGATGACACTTGTCTTGTACTTCTGGAGACTGGGAGGTGCTCGCTTCCTCGTGGAATAAAACACCGTGTTTAAGTGGAGTCAGCTTTTGCGGACCCTTCAAAGAGCAGAAGCCACAGGTGGGAAGAGGTGGGTTCCCCACAAACCCCGGAAGTCAGCATCCTGACCAACCCCAACACTTATGTGAGGTAAAGCACCTTCATTGTTGCTTGTCCCTTTCCTCTGCCCGGTGACTCTGAGACTCCATGCCAGTTCTCTTGGGAATCTCTGGGGAATGCGCCCTAAGGGCCCTCCAGACTTCTTCCTCTGGTTGTGTAATGCCCCAGAAGAGGAGTTAACAGGGATAGGTGGGCAAATGAATGAGTGGGCAGTCAGCTTCACAGATGTCACCCTGAAGAGTAAGAGGAAAGAGAGAGATGCCAGATGCCCAGCGAGAAATATCCTGATTTACAAAAGGAGTGGGGTGAGCAATGAAGGGGTAAAACAGACTCCAGAAACTGGTGAGCTTGATATAAAGCCTTAATTAAATTCTAATATGCATCTACTAACCTCAAACTACTACATATAAAGTGGATAAATACCAAGGTACTACTGTGTAGCACAGGGAACTCTGTTCAATATCCTATAATAAACCAGAATGGAAAAGAATATAAAAAAGAATGTGTGTGTGTGTGTGTGTGTGTATATATATATATATTTCTGTATAACTGAGTCACTTTCCTGTAAGCAGAAATTAACACAACAATGTAAATAAACTATGTGAAGTGAAAGTGAAAAGTGAAAGTGTTAGTCGCTCAGTCGTGTCTGACTCTTTGCGACCCCATGGTCTGTCCATGGAATTCTCCAGGCAAGAATACTGGAATGGGTTGCTATTCCTTTCTCCAGGGGATCATCCCAATTCAGGGATTGAACCCAGGTCTCCTTCATTGCAGGCAGATTCTTTACCATCTGAGCTACCAGGAAGGGAGAGATCAACTATACTTCAATAAAAAATAAATTTAAAAAGCTCTAATGTATATTAAATAAACTGTGGCTGTTTCAAAAGAACACATGATTGCCAAGAATTAATATCTGTTTACCTAGATAAGGTTACCAAATCTGGCTGATTCAGGGACATGAAATGACAAGCTCAGCGAAAGATTTTACCATTTCAAGATATCCTTTTAAAAAAGATGGAGAAATGACTAGGAATGAGATGGATTAACTGTTGGTTGAAAACAATATTCCCAAAGAGTGTTGATTAATGACTTCAGATCAATGTGGAAGAAAGTCTGTATAAGTAGCAGAAAGTTTTTATCCTTTTCAATGACATATATCAGTGTCCGATACAAAAGAAGGAATCTGGCTGAACAGAAGCTCCCATGAAGAGACCCAGGGACTTTCAGTAGCCACAAGGTCAAAATGATGCTTGAATGATATGCTTGCCCAAACACAGTAGGAAATTTTAGGCAGTATTTTAAAGATGTACAGAGTCTAGAAGGTGGGCAAGGTAAGAAGGGGTCAGAGTTGGTATTGGCAGGCCATACCATGTCTTCCTGTTGATAAAATGGAGGTGCTGCCTCTGTGAGGATGCAGCCCACAGCCAGAGCACATGACTGAGAGGGGAACGCAGGCTGGAGCTTGGCCTCCCTCCACCACCTTTGGCAGCATCATCGTGCAGTTTGCAGCCTGCACAGCTGGATGGCAGCCTTGGCAATAAACTGCTATCAAGAGCATTGCTCAGACCTCACCCAGCAGATTTTGCTGTGAATGGCGTGACCCTTTAAATTATGTTTTTGATTGAAGTATAGTTGATTTACAATGTGTTAGTTTCAGGTATACAACAAATTGATTCAGTTATATATACATATATATATATATATACACACACACACACACACATATATATTCTTTTTCAGATTCTTTACCCTTTATAAAATATTATGAAACATTAAGTGGAGTTCCCTGTGCTATACAGCAGGTCCTATATCTGTTTTATATATAATCATGTATATATTGATCCCAAACTCCTAATTTATCTCTCCCTGCTACATCCCCCTTTGGTAACTCTCTGCTTTCTATTTCTATGAGTCTGTTTCTCTTTTCTAAATAAATTCACTTATGTAATATTTTAGATTCCACATACAAGTGATATCATAAGACATTTGTGTTCCTATGACTTATTTAGTATGATAATCTCCAGGTCCATTCATATTGCTGCAAATGGCATTATTTTATTCTTTTTATGTCTGAGTAATATTCCATTGTATATATGTACCACACCTTCTTTATCCATTCTTCTGTTGATGGTCATTAAGGTTGCTTCCATGTCCAGGCTATTGTAAATAGTGCTGCAATAAACACCGGGATGCATGAATATTTTCAAATTATAGTTTTCTCTGGATAAATGTCCAGGAGTGGAATTGCAGGATCATATGGTAGCTCTATTTGTAGATTTTTTAAAGAAACCTCCATACTATTCTCCATAGCAGCTACACCAATTTACATTCCCACCACCAGCGTAGGAGTGTTCCCTTTTCTCCACATCCTCTCCCAAAGTTACTGATTGTAGACTTTTTAATGATGGCCATTCTGACTGGTGTGAGGGTATCCTTTTTTAAGAAAGACTTTCAAAGGGAGATAATTTCAAAGATGAACAGATTGGCAATTAAGCCTAGAAAGTAAGTCTTAGGAGAAAGAATTTGAAGCCCTGGTAAAGCCAAGGCTTTATAAAAGCAAACTCAGTAGCCCATGACAGCAGACTTCAGCTACTTGAAAAGAAGGGGATAAGGTTTATTCTCGGTAGATTCAGAAGGGCAAGTGAAGATTAGTGGATGGATTCACCATGCCGTGTATTGGTAAGCATTCAAGAAACATGTTAGATCAAATCATAGCTATAACAAGGTGTAGTTTTCATTCAAGTTAAAGAGATGTTTTCCCATACATAGAGCAATTAAAAAATTGGATGGCTTCTTTTGTAAGTTTCTCCTGAGTGGAGAGTTCCATCAGTCAAGAATTTTATAGAAGAAGCTTTACTGAGCATAGATTGAACTAGTAAAATCTTCCAAAATTCCACACAATTTCCCAGCGCAGTGTTTCACTGTTGTACAACATATGTTGTAAGAGACACAAACATAAATAACAGGGACATCACTGGTGGGCCAGTGATTAAGCATCCACCTGCCAATGCGGGGAACACAGGTCCAGCTCCTGGCCTGGGAAGGTTCCGCGTGCCATGGGGTAACTAAGCCCACGTGCCAGCACCACGAAGCCTGTGCTCTAGAGGTGGCAAGCCACAGCTACTGAAGCCTCCGCACCCTCCAGCCTGTGCTCCGCAACAGGAGGAGCTACCGCCGTGACAAGTCCACACATCGCAACTAGAGAAAAGCCTGCAGAGTAACGAAGACCCAGTGCATCCGTAAGTAAATAAATATTCTAAAAAACATAAATAACAAGCACTTTCTGCTGGGAAGTTGTTCTTCATCTCGTTACAGAGACAGACATGCACACAGCCATCATGTTAAGCTATAAACAATTATTTCCTGAGGGCAGCCGGTATACAGTGTAACCCAACACAACAGAAACCACACATCTTATTTGTATTCTCACCTGCCAGGCTGGAGTCTGAACAACCCCAAAATTTGCTTTCCATGTTTATTCGCTTGTCCTTCAGTGTATAACTCTAATAGAAATACTAAGAACCATGGATTCAAAATATCCCACTCAAGTCTGTTCTTAGGTATCAGAAAGCAGAACCAAACACAATGACCTCTGCACAATCTCATTCACATTTCAATCTTTATATATGTATATATAATTTTTATTTATTTACTTATTTTTGATTGCACTGAGCCTTTGTTGTTAGGCACAGACTTTCTCTCGCCACAGCAAGTGGGGCCACTCTTCTTTGAGGCGTGCAGGCTCCTCATTGTGGTGGCTTCTCTTATTGTGGCTCTAGGGTGCACAGGCTGCGGTGGCTGTGGCAGGGGGGCTCAGCAGTCGCAGCTCCCATGCTCTGGAGCACAGGCGCGACAGCTACGGCACAGACTCCGTTGCTCCGCAGCATGTGGACTCTTCCTGGACCCGGGATCAAACCATGTCCCCTGCATTGACAG
Organism: Bison bison bison; assembly: GCF_000754665.1. Classification (NCBI taxonomy): domain Eukaryota; kingdom Metazoa; phylum Chordata; class Mammalia; order Artiodactyla; family Bovidae; genus Bison; species Bison bison. The sequence continues at coordinate 2,314,170 of NW_011494743.1, read as the reverse complement.
GTGGATTCTTATCCACTGAGCCACCAGGGAAGTCCTTCACATTTCAGTCTTATTTAAACCACAGTTATTTGTGCTTCCTAAGAAGCCCAGACATCTGGTTTGCCCAGGAGGGTCAAGGCTTATACCTGCTGTCCAGCGTAATTTCTAATACTACTCCTTTGCTCTCAATCTGTCTGGTTTGGTCTATAAATTATATGGTCACCTGCTGCTAACCTACCTTCTAAATGCACTGTGCTCCACACTGTGGAATACAAAGAGGCATAAAAAACACCGTCTTGGTGTTCTTTGCAATTGTATTAAAGTATAGTTGATTTGCAATGTTCTGTTAATTTCTGCTATAACAGCAAAGCGACGCAGTTATACAGCTATATATTCTTTCACATATTCTTTCCCATTATGGTTTATCACAGGACATGCAGTATAGTTCCCTCTGCTATACAGCAGGACCTTGCTCTTTGTCCATGCTATGTATAATAGTTGGCATCTGCTAACTCAAATTCCCAAACAATCCCTCTCGCACACCCCTCCTACTCGGTAACCGGAAGTCTGTTCTCTCTGTCTGTGAGTCTGTTTCTATTTCATGGATAAGTTCATTTCTGTCATACTTTAAATTTCACACAGAACTGGTATCATTTGGTGACTGTCTGTTTCTGACTTAGCATGATCATCTCTAGGCCCATTCATGTTGCTGCAAATGGAATTACCTCACTCTTTTTTACGGGTGGGATATATCTTTATCCGTTCATCTGCCAAAGGACATTTAGGTTGTTTCCATAGGTCCTTTCTAGCGACCACTAACACTACTTAAATACCTTGAGTAGAAAGCAGATTAAAATAGCTACCTGAACAAAATACAGACCTGTACGGAAGTGTGGTTTAGAGGGAGCCCCGCCCACCGCAGCAGGGAGCCTCTGAGAAACTGCGAGTGTCCTAAACCCTGAGCAGCAGGCAGGGCCTCCTGTCAGCAGAAGGGCCTCCCTACTGGAACACAGCGGCACTGTGGCTCACGCTTATTCAGTCATCCCTTTCCTCATCTAACAAATAAGAAAATAAGTGAAATTGGTTCCAGGAATACTGCATAATGGAGGTAATAAAATAAAGAAATGGAAATATTGGGTTAGTCATTAGAATATCTCTTCCTGTATCAACATTCCTTTTTGGTTGTTGTTAGCAACAGAAATCGAAATGGAAGAAAAATAAGAGTAAATGGCTTTTCCCAGGTCTTTTGCATATTATTGTTAGCAAATGTGGTTCTGTGTAACCATCTTAAATGGTAATAGTCTGTCCCACAGTGGTTTTCTTCATAGAAGTCATTTTTTCTCTTTCTCCTGCCTGGGGATTTATGACTTAACAGGCAGTAATAGGCAAGATAAAGCCATTCATCATGCAGGCTTAATGCGGGAAAGTAAATTTAACTTGGTGAGCTTGATATATAAATATTGGCCTTTTGGGGAACACACAGAGTGTGTTTACTTGAGTGTACAATCCAGGCTACATACTATGTCCAACAAATTTCTCAGGTCTGAGGCTTAAGTGTCTCTATAGGTGGTGGGGACCAGCGAGGATATGGCTGTGGAGGGATGGGGAGGAAGAGGCTACGTGTTCCCCACCCCTGCTCTCCTTCCACAGAATTTTAATAACAGTACATTTTCCTCAGTATTTACATCTATACTTACATTTAAAGGACAACGGAAATGAACATCTTGTCACCTTGATATTTGAGGGTGCGTCTGTTCTTGGTGGATTTATTCTCAGAGATGTATGGAATGTCCCTGACCATGGCAGGGCAAATGAAAAATCACATTTTATGAGTTTTAACACCATGTCACAACACTGTTCATAAGCCACCACCAACATCATGTTCCAAACAGGCCCTGGACAGTAAATGTTGGGACCATCACCAGAGGGAGGATGCAGGCTGGGTATCTACCAGTCAATGTAGAGAAATACTGTCAGGCTGATCAGTCAAATGACTTCACATTTATTCTCTTTTGGCCAGTGAGTCTAGCATTCTCTAGATAAAGCTGAGAGTCAGACTCAGAAATGTGGAAAGGCAGCTGCACACGTCCATGTGAAGATTTCATCGTAAGAGCCATGGTTGCAGCTCTCAGTTGGATCTGCCCCTTTCATAGGATTTAAAGTATCTTGGGATATTTGTCATTTTATTTTAAAATATTTAAATTAAGCTGGGAGGCTGTGTACATGAATAATGCAACTCTCATTAGAATGGGTGATTAAGTCAACCCACCATCAATAGCCTAAGGTTTTGCCGATGCCAAAACAGAAGCCATCTCAGCTAGGACAGCTTCAGTAACACACAAATAATGTTCAGAAGCCAAGTCATCAAGGAAGGCTATGAAATATCTTTCCATAGCCTTTTCATAGGCATGTGAAATATGATTCTTTCTCAATATCTTTAAAACAGGCATGTATATCCAGGTACTAGAGATAATTCAGCTTAGTTCAACACACAGTGTGGAGTGCCTACAGCATGGTAGCATCTGGATGCTGAAGAATGGTGGCTCAGACGGTAAAGCGTCTGCCTGCAATGCGAGAGACCCGGGTTTGATCCCTGGGTCGAGAAGATCCCCTGGAGAAGGAAATGGCAACCCACCCCAGTATTCTTGCCTGGAAAATCCCATGGATGGAGCCTGGTAGGCTACAGTCGATAGGGTCTCAAAGAGTCAGACACGACTGAGCAACTTCACTTTACTTTACCGTGGTCCCTGTCCTCAACAAGCTTATAATCTTCCGGTTTAGGGTATCAGGCTCACATAAAGGTAAAGAGATGGACTCAGATTAATAATTTTCAATTTGCCCAACTGCTTCAACTATATATAAACACGCACTGGATAAGGAAGTGATGTACACAATTGTGGTAGGAACCTGCCTTTGAGAAGCTCAGAAGTGCAAACTTGGATTACAACAGAACAGAGAAACAACAGGACAAGACAGTCCGGGTGCTGAGAACACAGTTTTAGTTCAGCCAAGGTGGTCCCTAAGCTGGTCAGGGAAGGCTTCAGAGAAAGGGTAGGACTTGTGGGTGTACTGGATTTGGGAGGACAGAAGCATTTCAGGAGGTCAGAATCAGTGGGGAAGAAATCACAGCAAAGACAGCTGCAAATTTTCTAGAGATTGAAGTGCGGCAGGAAAAGCGAGGATACAGATGCTATGGCTCAGTTAATGGGACAAAGGACTTGAATGTTAAGGCCAAAAATATGTATGGTGGCCTTACAGTAACTCAGCATAAGGGGGCAGGGAAGAAGTCAAGAATCAGCATTGCATAACCTTTCAACAAATCTCTGATGCACACACCAGGCCATTCACAGTTGAGACAGGTGACCTCATCCCCGCTGAGAAACAATGCTGAACGGCAGGTAGTTACTCTGAGAAATGCACCCAGAAACAAAATACCCTGTACACCAGGAGGAAAGCCTTCAGTACCTAGGGGATCCAATCATGCATTCACTATTCTGCACAGGAAAATAAAATCCCGGCTTGTCTTGAAAACAGAGTTTGAGTGTGCAACTAACTCACTATAAACTGACTTGTCACCCCAAGGAGATTAGTTCTTTCCATCAATTTTAAGTACATTAGAGCTTTCAAGCAGCAAAACACATCCTGTGTCATCAAGGACATCATTAGTCAAGTGTGTCAAGCCCTGAAATGTCAAAAATGATTCTAACATCCTCTTAGACTGTTCAAAGTCCTGCACCACTTTGTTTACTGATAATGGTAAAGAACAGTGGGGAAAAAACAAACTAAAGAGGTGAACATATAAATTACAACGATATGTGTTTATTTCATTTAGGGCTTGAAGTTATTACCCCAAGTGATAACATGAGTGCATACATACTAAGCTTTTGATATAATTCTGACAAACGACACCAGAATAAGACTCGGGGGTCTCCGAATGTCTAGTTGAATGGGTTAAAAAAGGCACACAATTCAGGAAAATTATCTGGCTTCAAAATATATGGTTCTTATAATTGTTCCCGTACAGATAATGATATACAAAATAACATGTTCAAGTTACATTTCGAAGAGCAATTTTCATTCTCAGCTTCTTAGTTGAAAATCTAATTGTGTTTAAAAGCCTGAGAAAGTGTTCTCTGGCCCCAATTGTTCAGTCTTTTAAAATATCCTTCTATAAATAAGGCTAATAGCTTCATTTTCTCCACAATAATGGGATTAACTATTTCTGGGCATAACGACAGGTCAAAAACCAATCTCCATTATTTGCCAGATGAAAACAATTCAGTAACTGCTTCCGGCTTTTTCTTTTAATGTGCTGGATATAACACAACATTATTTGAGATACTTATTGACCTTTGTCAGAATACTATTAGGACCAACCTGTCCTGAAGCTAACAGGAGGATGAGATGCAGCTCCTGCAAATTCAAGGGGCTGGAGGACTCGGGCAGCGAGCGGAGCCCTGATCACGGGTGCTGCTGCTGGTGGCAGCTGCTTACCAGAAGATGCTTTATGACATCAGCATATCCTCTAACGGCTTCTGTGCTCCTTCTCTAATGTTGTCTGGTCCTTCAAGGAAAAGGGCCCTACAGTACAGTAGCTACTGCTAGCCATAGGTGAGAATGAGCTGTTTGCTGCTGTTAAGACTGATGAACCTATTTGCAAGACGGGAATAGAGACACAGACAGAGAACGGACTTACAAACACAGTGGGGGAAGGAGAGAGTGGGACAAGCTGAGAGAGAAGCACTCACGTGTTAATATATACACTCCCATCTGTAAAATAGGTAGGGGAAGTTGCTATGGCCCAGGGAGCTCAGCTCGGTGCTCTGTCTCTGTGATGACCTAGAGGACTGAGATGAGGGGGTGGGAGGGAGGCTCTGGAGGGAGGGATATATGTACACGTATAGCTGATTCACTCATCAGTGGAGACTATTAATAATACAACATTGTAAAGCAATTATACTCCAATTAAACAAATAAATACATGCCAAAATTTTTTTAAATGGGTTTTCTATTAAAATAACATTGGCAAAGATAAAATTATAGGAATCATTAATAGATTATTTTAGTCATTCTAAACTCCACTGAAAGTTCTTCTTAAAAGGCACTCTCATTATCAAGTTGAGAGGAGGTTTATGCTGTTTCCTTCATTTTACCTAGAAGACCCATTCAACTTCCAAGAAACTGTGGGGTCAGCATTCTGAGCTACAGAAAAGAGTCTTTGGTCAGCACCGTATTTTGTCTGCCTGCCGATCCTCTCTTCCTGCTTTCCTAACCCAGCATCGTCAGTAACTCACCCTACAGTTGGCTCAGAAGGAGTCACCTGGCTCTTCACCATCACCCTGCCCTTCCTTCCCTTGTTCACCTCGGGTCCTCCTTACACCATAATATGCCACTGAGAGAACTCATTTCATTTTTACCAAAACCCTGTGAAGCATTTCAGTACCTCCTTATGGGTGCCAGTCTATTAAAGCATCTTTACTTTGCTGGAACTAAGAGAGGGTGAGTCTCTACATTACCCAATCCAATAAATCAAATGCCAACACTGAGCTCATAACCTATATGAATTAAGCAACATGTGACTTACTGGGGACATCACATGTAGTGCTTCCTTCCAGGACCTTAGTCCATTTCCTATTTCGTCTCCATGCCACTTTAGGAAGCTGGTGGTTCAGTGAGTCAACATGAATTTGGGGACTCCTCTTCTAAACAATGTGTGCATGAGAGTAACAAGATTTTGGAGATACAAGTGCTAATTGCACATCATCAAATCACATTACATACAGATTACTAAGCAAGTACAGTATGTTTCTCAGTTAATTGGAAGCATAAAATAGAAGTGTTGCTTTGCTTTTCATCATCAATCCTTCCCTATTACAGAGATGATAAAAGTCAGAAAATCCTAAGTTGTTAAATCTAGAGATCACTCCTGGATCATTAGCCTTCAGCCACCTTTGAACCAAACCTACACCCTAAGCAGGCCGCTCCCACATGCCTAGAATGTACAGAGGACGAGGGAAGACCCCTGAGTGTAGTCCATCCGCTCTGCTTGGAACAGGACAGGCACATGGCTGGTCTGAGAGGCAGTCTGCTCTCCTGGTTCTCTCTCTGTGTCCTCCACTCCCTTTCCTTTCACCCCCCTCCTCTTCCTCTGCTTCCAGACCAGTTCCATTTGCCTCAAGCCAAGTTTCATTTCCTCCTGGTTTCCTGCCTTCTTGCCCGTTTCTTGCACCTACTCTCAAGACCACATTTTCCCATTTGGAAATGAGTTTCCCTGTGCTTGGCTCCTTCCGCTCCACCCTTAGCCTTCCAGAAAAATAGTGTATTATTCATGGCTTATTTCTTATATAACCCTGAGACGTCTTTCTGCTCTAACTTATTAAATAGAAAGAGCAATTATTTCTCACTTTCACATGGATGTGAGAGTTGGACTGTGAAGAAAGCTGAGCGCCGAAGAATTGATGCTTTTGAACTGTGGTGTTGGAGAAGACTCTTGAGAGTCCCTTGGACTGCAAGGAGTCCATCCTAAAAGAGATCAGTCCTGGGTGTTCTTTGGAAGGACTGATGCTAAAGCTGGAACTCCAGTACTTTGGCCACCTCATGCAAAGAGTTGACTCATTGGAAAAGACTGATGCTGGGAGGGATTGGGGGCAGGAGGAGAAGGGGACGACAGAGGATGAGATGGCTGGATGGCATCACTGACTCGATGGACGTGAGCCTGAGTGAACTCTTGGAGTTGGTGATGGACAGGGAGGCCTGGCGTGCTGCAATTCATGGGGTCACAAAGAGTCGGACACGACTGAGCGACTGGACTGAA
>NW_011494743.1:2306092-2307277 GCF_000754665.1 Bison bison bison | reverse complement strand
AGGGTGGTGTGCTGACAGAGGGCTGCTCAACCAGGACCTTCCAGAAGAGTCTGCCTGGTTTTAAAGAAATATTTCAACCGAGACACAACTTCAAAAGTGAGTTTCTGATGGCAATACCAGACTGTTCTCAAAAAGGAGAGGAGGAGCTAAGATGGCAGAGGAATAGGACGGGGAGACCACTTTCTCCCCCACAAATTCATCAAAAGAACATTTAAACGCCAAGTAAATTCCACAAAACAACTTCTGAATGCCGGCAAAGGACATCAGGCACCCAGAAAAGCAACCCATTGTCTTCAAAAGGAGATGTTTTATCAATGGTGCTGTATAGAAGGAGAAGTTTTGAGACTACTGTAAAAATAAGACCGATAACTGGAAGCAGGAGGCTTAAGTCCAAACCCTGACTCCAGGGAACTCCTGACACCAGGGAACATTAATTGACAGGAGCTCATTAACGCCTCCATACCTACACTGAAACCAAGCACCACACAAGGGCCAACAAGTTCCAGGGCAAGACATACCAAGCAAATTCTCCAGCAACACAGGAACACAGCCCTGACCTCCAAGATACAGGCTGCCCAAAGTTACTACAAAACCATAGACATCTCATAACTCATTAGTGGACACTTCATTGCACTCCAGAGAGAAGAAATCCAGCTCCACCCACCAGAACACCGACACAAGCTTCCCTAACCAAGGAACCTTGACAAGCCACCTGTACAAACCCACACACAGTGAGGAAACTCCACAATAAAGAGAACTCCACAAACGGCCAGAATACAGAAAGGACACCCCAAACTCAGCAATATAAACAAGATGAAGAGATAGAGGGATACCCAGCAAGTAAAGGAACAAGATAAATGCCCACCAAACCAAACAAAAGAGGAAAAGATAGGGAATCTACCTGATAAAGAATTCCGAATAATGATAGTGAAATTGATCCAAAATCTTGAAATCAAAATGGAATCACAGATAAATAGCCTGGAGACAAGGATTGAGAACATGCAAGAAAGGTTTAACAAGGACCTAGAAGAAATAAAAGAGTCAATATATAATGAATAATGCAATAAATGAGATCAAAAACACTCTGGAGGCAACAAATAGTAGAATAACAGAGGCAGAAGATAGGATTAGTGAATTAGAAGATAGAATGGTAGAAATAAATGAATCAGAGAGGAAAAAAGAAAA
>NW_011494743.1:2305457-2305992 GCF_000754665.1 Bison bison bison | reverse complement strand
GATGGACAGGGAGGCCTGGCGTGCTGCAATTCATGGGGTCACAAAGAGTCGGACACGACTGAGCGACTGGACTGAACTGAACTGAACTGAATGAGAAAAGACTGATTTCCTGGGACAAGATCTCTAGAAAGACTATTGCTTCAGGACAAGAAAATTTCTTTTGACAGTGTTTTTGATTTATTCCCCTCTCGCTCTACCACTTTTCAGTATTTCCCTCACAGCTAACACTAAGCAGCAGTACTTCAACTGATGCTACTCACATTTGTGAAAAAGAGAAACTGAGCATGGCTTCTTCAGTCGTGCCCCACTCTCTGTGACCCCATGGGCTATACAGTCCATGGAATTCTCCAGGCCAGAATACTGGAGAGGGTGGCCTTTCCCTTCTCCAGGGGATCTTCCCAACCCAGGGATCAAACCCAGGTCTCCTGCACTGCAGGCAGATTCTTTACCAGCTGAGCCACAGGGAAGCCCAAGAATACTGGAGTAGGTAGCCTATCCCTTTTCTAACGGATCTTCCTGACCCAGGAATTGAACC
>NW_011494743.1:2303471-2304311 GCF_000754665.1 Bison bison bison | reverse complement strand
TGAGAGAATTCAGCACCACCAAACCAGCTTTCCAACAAATACTAAAGGATATTCTCTAGACAGGAAACACAAAAAGGGAATATAAATTCAAACCCAAAACAATAAAGTAAATGGCAACGGGATCATACTTTTCAATAATTACCTTAAATGTAAGTGGGTTGAATGCCCCAACCAAAAGACAAAGACTGGCTGAATGGATACAAAAACAAGACCCCTACATATGTTGTCTACAAGAGACCCACCTCAAAACAGGGGACACATACAGACTGAAAGTGAAGGGCTGGAAAAAGATTTTCCATGCAAATAGAGACCAAAAGAAAGCAGGAGTAGCAATACTCATATCAGATAAAATAGACTTTAAAACAAAGGCTGTGAAAAGAGACAAAGAAAGTCACTACATAATGATCAAAGGATCAATCCAAGAAGAAGATATAACAATTATAAATACATATGCACGCAACACGGGAGCACCACAGTATGTAAGACAAATCCTAACAAGTATGAAAGGAGAAATTAACAATAACACAATAATAGTGGGAGACTTTAATACCCCACTCACACCTATGGATAGATCAACTAAACAGAAAATTAACAAGGAAACACAAACTTTAAACAATACAATAGACCAGTTAGACCTAACTGATATCTATAGGACATTTCATCTCAAAACAATGAATTTCACCTTTTTCTCAAGCGCACACGGAACCTTCTCCAGGATAAATCACGTCCTGGGCCATAAATCTAGCCTTGGTAAATTCAAAAAAATTGAAATCATTCCAAGCATCTTTTCTGACCACAATGCAGTAAGATTAGATCTCAACTACAGGACAAAAACTATTA
>NW_011494743.1:2302374-2303371 GCF_000754665.1 Bison bison bison | reverse complement strand
CCCTATCAAGCTACCAATGGTATTCCTCACAGAGCTAGAACAAATAATTTCACAATTTGTATGGAAATACAAAAAACCTCGAATAGCCAAAGCAATCTGAGAAAGAAGAATGGAACCGGAGGAATCAACGTGCCTGACTTCAGACTCTACTACAAAGCCACAGTCATCAAGACAGTATGGTACTGGCACAAAGACAGAAATATAGATCAATGGAACAAAATAGAAAGCCCAGAGATAAATCCATGCACATATGGACACCTTCTCTTTGACAAAGGAGGCAAAAATATACAGTGGATTAAAGACAATCTCTTTAACAAGTGGTGCTGGGAAAACTGGTCAACCACTTGTAAAAGAATGAAACTAGAACACTTTAACACCATACACAAAAATAAACTCAAAATGGATTAAATATCTAAACGTTAGACCAGAACCTATAAAACTCCTAGAGGAGAACATAGGCAAAACACTCTCCGACATACATCACAGCAGGATCCTCTATGTATGACCCACCTTCCAGAATATTGGAAATAAAAGCAAAAATAAACAAAAGGGACCTAATTAAATGTAAAAGCTTCTGCACAACAAAGGAAACTATAAGCAAGGTGAAAAGACAGCCTTCAGAGTGGGAGAAAATAATAGCAAATGAAGCAACTGACAAACAACTAATCTCAAAAATATACAAGCAACTCCTGCAGCTCAATTCCAGAAAAATAAATGACCCAATCAAAAAATGGGCCAAAGAACTAAATAGACATTTCTCCAAAGAAGACATACAGATGGCTAACAAACACATGAAAAGATGCTCAACATTACTCGTTATCAGAGAAATGCAAATCAAAACCACTATGAGGTACCATTTCATGCAGTCAGAATGGCTGTGATCCAAAAGATTACAAGCAATAAATGCTGGAGAGGGTGTAGAGAAAAGGGAACCCTCTTACACTGTTGGTGGGAATGCAAACTAGTACAGCCACTATGGAGAACAGTGTGGAGATTC
>NW_011494743.1:2300939-2302274 GCF_000754665.1 Bison bison bison | reverse complement strand
CATTAGCCAGACTCATCAAGAAACAAAGGGAGAAAAATCAAATCAGTAAAATTAGAAATGAAAATGGAGAGATCACAACAGACAACACAGAAATACAAAGGATCATAAGAGACTACTATCAACAATTATATGCCAATAAAATGGACAATGTGGAAGAAATGGACAAATTCTTAGAAAAGTACAACTTTCCCAAACTGAGCCAGGAAGAAATAGAAAATCTTAACAGACCCATCACAAGCACGGAAATTGAAACTGTAATCAGAAATCTTCCAGCAAACAAAAGCCCAGGTCCAGATGGCTTCACAACTGAATTCTACCAAAAATTTAGAGAAGACCTAACACCTGTCCTACTCAAACTCTTCCAGAAAATTGCAGAGGAAGGTCAACTTCCAAACTCATTCTCTGAGGCCACCATCACCCTAATACCAAAACCTGACAAAGATGCCACAAAAAAAGAAAACTACAGGCCAATATCACTGATGAACATAGATGCAAAAATCCTTAACAAAATTCTAGCAATCCGAATCCAACAACACATTAAAAAGATCATACACCATGACCAAGTGGGCTTTATCCCAGGGATGCAAGGATTCAATATCCACAAATCAATCAATGTAATACACCACATTAACAAATTGAAAAATAAAAACCATATGATTATCTCAATAGATGCAGAGAAAGCCTTTGACAAAATTCAACATCCATTTATGATAAAAACTCTCCAGAAAGCAGGAATAGAAGGAACATACCTCAACATAATAAAAGCTATATATGACAAACCCACAGCAAACATTATCCTCAATGGTCAAAAATTGAAAGCATTTCCTCTAAAGTCAGGAACAAGACAAGGGTGCCCACTTTCACCACTACTATTCAACATAGTTTTGGAAGTTTTGGCCACAGCAATCAGAGCAGAAAAAGAAATAAAAGGAATCCAAATTGGAACAGAAGAAGTAAAACTCTCACTGTGCAGATGACATGATCCTCTACATAGAAAACCCTAAAGACTCCGTCAGAAAATTACTAGAACTAATCAATGAATATAGTAAAGTTGCAGGATATAAAATCAACACACAGAAATCCCTTGCATTCCTATACACTAATAATGAGAGAATAGAAAGAGAAATTAAGGAAACAATTCCATTCACCATTGCAAAGAAAAGAATAAAATACTTAGGAATATATCTACCTAAAGAAACTAAAGACCTATATATGGTAAACTATAAAACACTGGTGAAAAAAATCAAAGAGGACAGTAATAGATGGAGAAATATACCATGTTCATGGATCGGAAGAATCAATATAGTGAAAATGAGTATACTACCCAAAGCAATT
>NW_011494743.1:2277162-2300839 GCF_000754665.1 Bison bison bison | reverse complement strand
AGCACCAGTACAGTATACTAATGCATATATATGGAATTTAGAAAGATGGTAACAATAACCGTGTATATGAGACAGCAAAAGAGACACTGATGTATAGAACAGTCTTTTGGACTCTGTGGGAGAGGGAGAGGGTGGGATGCTTTGGGATAATGGCATTGAAACATGTATAATATCATATATGAAACAAGTCACCAGTCCAGGTTTGATGCACGATACTGGATGCTTGGGGCTGGTGCACTGGGACGACCCAGAGGGATGGTATGGGGAGGGAGGAGGGAGGAGGGTTCAGGAAAAATTAAAAAGAAAAAAGAAAAAAAATAAACAGTATCCTTTTAGTGAACAAAAGCAACTGGAAGCAAAGGTGAAAGAAAAAGAAATAGATCCAACATGGAATCATAATTGGGTTTTCCTGGAACACAAAGAGATTCAGTATTTTTACAGATTATACTCCATAAGTTATTCCAAAATCCTAAAAGATGATGCTGTGAAAGTGCTGAACTCAATACGCCAGCAAATTTGGAAAACTCAGCAGTGGCCACAGGACTGGAAAAGGTCAGTTTTCATTCCAATCCCAAAGAAAGGCAATGCCAAAGAATGCTCAAACTACCGCACAATTGCACTCATCTCACACGCTAGTAAAGTAATGCTCAAAATTCTCCAAGCCAGGCTTCAACTGTGAACCGTGAACTTCCAGATGTTCAAGCTGGTTTTAGAAAAGACAGAGGAACTAGAGATCAAATTGCCAACATCCTTTGGATTATTGAAAAAGCAAGAGAGTTCCAGTTTCTGCTTTGTTGACTATGCCAAAGCCTTTGACTGTGTGGATCACCACAAGCTGTGGAAAATTCTTAAAGAGATGGGAACACCAGACTACCTGACCTGCCTCTTGAGAAATCTGTATGCAGGTCAGGAAGCAACAGTTAAAACTGGACATGGAACAACAGACTGGTTCCAAATAGGGAAAGGAGTCCGTCAAGGCTGTACATTGTCACCCTGCTTATACACAGAGTACATCATGAGAAACGTTGGGCTGGATGAAGCACAAGCTGGAATCAAGATTGCTGGGAGAAATATCAATAACCTCAGATATGCAGATGACACCATCCTTATGGCAGAAAGTGAAGAACTAAAGAGCGTCTTGATGCAAGTGAAAGTGGAGAGTGAAAAAGTTGGCTTAAAGCCCAACATTCAGAAAACTAAGATCATGGCATCTCGTCCCAACACTTCATGGCAAATACGTGGGGAAACAGAGGAAGAAGTAACAGACTTTATCTTTTGGGGCTTCAAAATCACTGCAAATTTTGACTGCACCCATGAAATTAAAAGACATTTACTCCTTGGAAGAAAAGTTATGACTAACCTAGATAGCATATTAAAAAGCAGAGACATTACTGTGCCAACAAAGGTCCATCTAGTCAAGGCTATGGTTTTTCCAGTAGTCATGTATGCATGTGAGAGTTGGACCATAAAGAAAGTTAAGCACCGAAGAACTGATGCTTTTGAACTGTGGTGTTGGAGAAGACTCTTGAGAGCCCCTTGGACTACAGGGAGATCCAACCAGCCAATCCTAAAAGAAATCAGTCCTGAATATTCATTGGAAGGACTGATGCTGAACCTGAAACTCCAATACTTTGGCTACCTGATGTGAAGAACTGACTCATTTAAAAAAATCCCTGATGCCGGGGATGACTGAAGGTGGGAGGAGAAGGGGACAACAGAGGTGAGATGGTTGGATGGCATCACTGACACAATGGACATTAGTTTGAGTAAACTCCGGGAGTTGGTGGAGTTGCTAGACAGGGAGGCCTGGCGTGCTGCAGTCCATGGGGTGGCAAAGAGTCAGACATGACTCAACAACTGAATTGAACTGACCTGATGGCTGTAATTCCCTGAGCTGTATAATATATCCTTGTAGCTTATCTACTTTATACATAACAGTATGTATCTCTTAATCCCAGAGCACTAATTTGCCCCCCAACCACCCCAGTCACCACTAGTGTGGTTGACTGCTCTTAGAACCAATGGTGGTCCCATCTACCTGATGACCCAGCCAGCTCATGGGCTCACTCATCATTCTTAACTCAGAAACTGCCCAAGGTGTCCTGCCTAAGATATGATGAGATTGATCAGCATCTCCTTCAGCCCCTATATATGGCTGGTATTACCAAATGCTATTGACTGACTGAAAGTGAGGAAAGCACTCTGATTAAACTATTCATATTGTTGGGGTTCAGTCACTAAGTCATGTCCAACTCTTTGTGACCCCATGGACTGCACTGTCCTTCACTATCTCCCTCTCCCTGTTTGCTCAGATTCAGGGCTGTTGAGTCTGTGATGCTATCTAACCATCTCATCCTGTCACCCCCTTCTCCTCTTGTTCCTCAATCTTTCCCAGCATCAGGGTCTTTTCCAGTGAATCAGCTCTTTGCATCAGGTGGCCAAAGTATTAGAGCTTTAGTTTTAGCAGCAGTCCTTCCAATGAATATTCAGGATTGATTTCCTTTAGTATTGACTGGTTGGATCTCCTTGCTGTCCAAACTCTCAGGCGTCTTCTCCAACACCACAATTCGAAAGCATCTATTCTTCAGCACTCAGTCTTCTTCATGGTCCAACTCTCACATCCATACATGACTACTGGAAAATCCACAGCATTGACTCTACAGACTTTTGTTCGCAAAGTAACATCTCTGCTTTTTAATATGTTGTCTAGGTTTGTCATAGTTTTCCTTCCAAGGAGCAAATGTCTTAGATTCAAGGGACTAGATCTGGTAGACAGACTGCCTGAAGAACTCATAGTAATATGTGAATTAATGTTAACTCTTTATTATTTTAACAACTGTTGTATAAGTCAAAAAGATCAAACTTGTTAAACTCAAATTTCAACATTTTTGAGACACAGGGTCCTATGAATTGGTGAGCCAGATCTGTCAAAATTGAATTTCCAAGACAGCTGTATTCCTGGTTTCAGTCTTTTATGAATCCCCAGAATTCTAAAAAGCTTTGCATTTTTGCGCAATTGCTTCTCTCCCAGGGCTCCAGCAGCAGGTAAACACATACACAGATTCTGATGATCAGTTTGTGAGAAGGGATTGCCAACTGTACCTTGGTCCATGTATGTGTAACAATAACGTTGTGAAACTGCTTCCTCAAACATCCATCAACCTTCCATCATCCAAGTGTGACTCTTATTTCACTGAAGGATCACAAAGAGAGAACCTGTTTTATGCTTTGTCGCCTCAACAGCTTGAGAGATGCACCCAGATTCAGCTTTCGGTTTCAGAGGGAGAGGGAGCAGACAGGGAAGTGACCAACATTTATGAAAATGTCTCTTAGGGCCAGCCACTCTGCTGTATGTTCTATTTACATCCTAAAATATACAATCTGGCCTATTTTTTGGTAATTGACTCATTCATTCACTGCATGTGTGTGGATTATCTATGATACATCAGGCTTTGTGAGTGGCACTGTAGATAAAAGAGGAAATAAGACAGAGGTGGGAGGAAGTGCATATGTTAGAACCACACATGTTATGGCAGAGTTATTACGCTCACTTTTCAGATAAAGAAATAAGGCTCACCGAGCTTAAATAACTTGTCCAAATCACACAAATTTCAAGTCATAAGTCTCAGAGGCAGAATTCAAATCACCTAGACCTCAACCCTTTTATGCCACTACTCACCTTCCCCTTCATTGAGCAATTTCTACTCAAAATATACGGTCCTCAGACAAGCACCACCAGCATGACTCTTAGGCCTTTCCCCCACTAGACCTACTGAATCAGAAACTGCACTTTGCTTTTCACTCAACTGTAGCTGATTTCCATTATGTTAGTTTCAGGTGGTACAGCAGAGTGATTTGGTTATACATATATATGTATTTAGGCTTCCCTGCTGGTTCAGACAGTAAAGAATCTGCCTGCAATGCAGGAGACCCAGGTTCAATCCCAGGGTTGGGAAGATCCCCTGGAGAAGAGGATGGCAACCCACTCCAGTATTCTTGCCTGGGAAATTCCATGGACAGAGGAGCCTGGTGGGCTACAGTCTATGGGATCGCAAAGAGTCAGACACAACTGAGTGACTAACTCTTTCTTTCAGTTTTCATATATGTATATATCTATGTTTTTTTATATTCTTTTCCATTATAAGTTATTACAAGATATTGAATATAGTTTCCTGTGCTATACAGTACGTCCTTGCTCGTTATCTGCTTTATATATAGAAGTGTGCATCTGTAATCCCAAATTCCTAATTTATTCCTCCCCATTTTCCTGTTTGCTAACTATAAGTTTGGTTTCTATGTCTGTGAGTCTGTTTCTGTTTTGTAAGTTTATTTGTACCATTTTTTAGATTCCACATATAAGTGGTTGAAGATTGCATTTTGAATAATCCTCAAGTGATTTGTATATACATCAAAATCTGCACAGATCTAGGTGAAGAAACCCTATGGTGAGATAAGGGAAGAAAGACAAAGAATTACAGCATTTTGTTAAAACTGTACTAAAGCTGCTGTAATTTCACTAATGTGATCTGTCCTTTGAGATGAAAGATGGAGGCTAAGCCTTCAAGTTGATAACCTAACTTGGCCAACAGCTTATACACTTACATTTGAAGAAAAGCACAAGACACAAAATCAAAAGTTGCACTGAGACCCTCAGAACACATACCAGCTCCTGGAAAGCTTTGACTGGAATATGCCAGTTTGCTAAGAGTCTTCAGGATACACCAGACTTAGACCACTTCTGTCTTCATTCAGTAAATCCTCTTAATTAGAATGATCTTATATTCCCTCCAAGTTACCAAGCTAACGTATATGTCTTCAAGACACAAGTTAACTACTACTTCCTCAGACATCCACTTATCGAATTATGGAAAGTCCCTTGCATCTGAGATAGGTCACTGGCAGGAAGGCTTTCGAAAGATGTCACTCACTTGCAAAACTTCTCTGCAGGAACTTTTCCTACCTGCTGGCCAAAAACCTCTCTCCATCCCATTCTTTTGGACTTGACCTGCTTCTTCCTGTTAGTCTCAGATTCTCCACTTTAATTGTGACAGCTGTCTTCTGAGCTGAAGTGACTGAGACATGGTCCAGCGTGTGGTCTTCTGCCATCACTCTGGAATGTCCCACTGCCTTTCCGTAGTCACTTAAAACTTCCTATCTAGAAACAGCTAACCAACAAACCAGTAACAAAGCCCTCTGAAAACTGTATGGATCTTGGTCTTCACACATGCCTTCCTCCAATGTCAGAAGTCATCAATAAACTCTACATCATCAAGTCTAATGACTGCTTTTGGCAGGTTACAGTATTTTAAGGCATTATTCACATGGAATTCCTTCCTCAGAACTTCTAGGGCTCTTTCTAGAATATGAATGAGTCACTTTGGGGGAAATCTGAAAACAGACTGCAAAACTACTTCACTGTAAATTCAAAAGCTACAAAGTCAAAATGTACAAACCATGGGCATAAATGAGCATAAGACGAAGGAGAGGAGATGTGTAAGCAGGAAGGCGTGAGACTCAGAAACCAACATCCTCCCTGAAGCACGCAGCATCTGTGACCAGAATCTGGGGCTTTGAGAGGCCAGAATCTGGACATCTCTTCCTTGATGCCACCGAGGACACAGGAGGCCTGCTGATGTCCCTCAGTGATGACATTCGTTTGGTCCTGTAACTTTGCTTCTGACCCCCTCTTCCCACTCCACATATAAACCCTTGTTTAATGATTAGGACATTCATTAATCCCTACAGGGTGAAGGATTCTTGAATACAGGAGGAGACAGTGGGAGCATGATGAGAAAATTTGCACATCTAGCCAAAGCAGGATCAGATGGAACCAGTTCAAGATTTCCTCTTCCGTCGGGACCATGTTGTAATTCGCATCCAGTTTTCTTTTCCCAGACTGGTTATTCTTGAATATAACTTTACTGGCCATTGTTGTTTTTGTTGTTCAGTCACTAAGTTGTGCCCGACTCTTTGCAACCCCATGGACTGCAGCCCACCACACTCCTCTGTCTTCCACCATCTCTTGGCATTTCCTCAAATTCATGTCCATTGAGTCAGTGACGCTACTAACCATCTTATTCTCTATTGCCCTCTTTTCCTTTTGCCCTCAATCTTTCCCTGCATCAGGATCTTTTCCAGTAAGTTTGCTGTTCACATCAGGTGGCCAAAGTATTGGAGCTTCGGCCATTAACCTTTCTTAAAACATTCTCTCTCACTCATGGATCTACATGAACTCAATGATCACTCCTCTCCCATTAAGGACTTCCCTGGTGGCTCAGACAGTAAACTGTCTGCCTACAATGCCGGAGACCCATGTTCAATCCCTGGGTTGGAAAGATCCCCTAGAGAAGGAAATGGCACCCCACTCCAGTACTCTTGCCTGGGAAATCCCATGGACGGAGGGTACTGGCAGGCTATAGCCCATGGGGTCACAAAGAGTTGGACACGACTGAGCAACTTCACTTTCTTTCTTTCTTTTCTTTCTCCCATTAAAGGTCCCTTCTGAAGCACTGACCGCTTATGCATCATTTCACATCCTACACAGCTTCTCCCAAAGTTTCCATTCATGGCCTTCTGTTATCTGCTTGCCTCCTCGGAGGCTCTTTCTCCTAAAGCCTCCCCTTTGTAATAGAGTATGATTTCTCCCAATTCTTCAGTTTGGGGTCTTTCATTCCTGTGTCTCCCCTCCTTTGTGTGTTGTGTGCTTCAACAGTGGTTCTTGATTGATTTAAAGTTGACATTTGAACAATTTAGGCTGTAGGTCAAAAGAACCAAGCAAGTAGATGGATAAACAAACATGAATCCTACACTGAACACACTTACACTTTAGGAACAGACCTCAATTGAGTAACAACCACATGCAAAATTCCAACAGACCGAGCCTTCAGTGGTAAGATAGATTGGAAAATTGGAGTAATTCAGAGTAATTTAGTAAAAGCAATAAATAAATTCCAGCAACAGGGGGAGCATTTTTTTAAAAAGACAAAAGGCATCCAGTCTGCATTGATCAAATTGATGAGAAAATTGCTCAGTTCTCCATTTCACATTTCCTGGTAAAGCCAGTGCAAGACAACCAGATGACTGAGCAATTTCATAAAACAACTAAAGTATATACACTATACTTGGGTCTTAATGCAATCAATGTATGTGTGCACAAATGCCTTGTGTGAGCTACCATGGAGAGATGAGTCTGTGTTCACATAACGACCTCCGCCAACAGTGGCCCTGTAGGTAGTATTTCAAAGAATACAAAATGATCAACTTTACGTGTCTCTCTTAGAGGCTGAAAGCTGGATTAGGCTCTCCTTGGGGACTTCTTAGGTACAGTAGACAGCACAGAATTTTCTAAAGGCAGCCTTATATCTCTCTCAGGCAATATAACTAAATTTTCCCAAATCAAAACAGATATTTTGTGACCATGTAGATCATAGACACTCTAAACTCTGCAGGCTACAGTTTCTGCTGTGAGCACTCAATCCAGCCACTGCAGCACAAAAGCAAGACACAAGTCAATGGCACATCTGTGTGCCCCTGTGTGAGAGCTCAGTCCTGTCTGATTCTTTGTGACCCCATGGACTGCAGCCCACCAGCCTCCACTGTCCGTGGGATTCTCCAGGCAAGAACACTGGAGTGAGGTGCCATTTCCTACTCCAGGAGATCTTTCCCCACCCAGGGATCCAACCTGTATCTCTTGCATCTTCTGCACTGGCAGGCGGATTCTTTACCACTAGTGCCACCTGGGGAGCCCAAATCTGTGTGCCAGTAAAACATGATGGCAGAAACTGGGGAAAGATCAGATTGGATCTCTTGGTTACAGTTTGCCTACTTCTGGTTCAGATTCTAGGGTATAAAACAGACAGAGAAATAGTTAATCACCCATCATCCTACTCAGTGTATTCCTCATTATAATCCTTGTAATCATCATTCTCATTTTATAGATGCTGCTGCTAAGTTGCTTCAGTTGTGTCCGACTCTGTGCGACCCCAGAGACGGAAGCCCACCAGGCTCCCCCATCCCTGGGACTCTCCAGCAAGAACACTGGAGTGGGTTGCCATTTCCTTCTCCAATGCATGAAAGTGAAGTCGCTCAGTCGTGTCCAACCCTTAGCGACCCCATGGACTGCAGCCTACCAGGCTCCTCCTTCCATGGGATTTTCCAGGCAAGAGTACGAGAGGGGTTGCCATTGCCTTCTCTCGAGAACAGATCATCAAGGTCCCAGTTCAAACACTGTTAAGTGTCTCTATGAGGAAACACCAAAAGAGATACTTACAAAGCCATTTACAGTGTTTGGACTGGGACCTTGATGATCTGTTCTCAAGTCTAATTTTCTTTCCAGTTGAACACACTTTATTTTCTAGATAACATAAAATAAAGCATTCTAAATGAAGTATAAAAATAATAAAAGAAAAAACTAAACATTGTATTAGTATTCAGTCCCAGAGTAGAAGAAATGGCAAAAGAAAGTGGTGGGAAAAAACTAGATTTAAAGGAGTAAATGAAAAGAGTGTAAATTAACTGCACACATCAATAACAGGAGTTCACTGGAAAGAGAGAGACAGAGCTGTCAGAAGGAATTCTCACCTGCCTACTATGAACCGCATTCATTTACCTCTTACTGGAGCTTCTTTTATTGTCTGTACTTCATCATGAACTTGGCTCTTTTGAGTTTTAGTTCATAATTGGAACTGTCATGGTACAGATGATCTTATTTTCAAAACAGAAATAGGCACAGACTAGAGAACACCAGGTAGGGGAAAGGGGTATGGGAAGAACTGGGAGATTGAGATTGACATATATACATTGCTAAGTCACTTCAGTCGTGTCCAACTCTGTGCGATCCCATAGACGGCAGCCCACCAGGCTCCCCCATCCCTGGGATTCTCCAGGCAAGAACACTGGAGTGGGTTGCCATTTCCTTCTCCAATGCAGGAAAGTGAAAAGTGAAAGTGAAGTCACTCAGTTGTGTCCGATTCTTAGCGACCCCATGGACTGCAGCCTACCAGGCTCCTCCGTCCATGGGATTTTCCAGGTAAGAGTACTGGAGTGGGGTGCCATTGCCTTCTCTGATATATACATTACTGATACTATTATAAAATAGATAACTAATGAGAACCTACTTCATAGCACAGGGGACTCTACTCAGTGCTCTGTGGAGACCTAAATGGGGAGGAAATCCAGAAAAGAGGGGATGTATGTACATGTATAGCTGATTTACTTTGCTCTACAGTAGAAACTAACACAACATTTTAAAGCAACTATTCTCCATTACAAAATAATTCAAAAAACAAAAAACAGGGACTTTCCCGGTGGTCCAGTGTTAAGACCTCACCTTCCAATGCAGGGGGTACAGTTTTGATTTCTGGTCGAGGAGCCAAGACTCCACATGACTCATGGACAAAAAACCAAAACATAAAAATAGGAGCAATAGAAGCAAAATAACAAATTCAAACTCTTTGCCACCCCATGGACTGTAGCCCGCCAGGCTCTTCGGTCCATGGGGATTCTCCAGGCAAGTTTACTTCAGTGAGTTGCCATGCCCTCCTCCAGGGGATCTTCCCAATTCAGGGATCAAACCCAGGTCTCCCACACTGCAGGCAGATTCTTTACCATCTGAGCCATCAGGGAAGCCCAACAAATTCAATAAAGACATTAAAAAAACACAAAAAAAAAATACACAATAGAACAAAAATACAGCCCATTATAAAAGCATGTTACATCTACTAAGTTAAACATCTTAAGTTTGAATGATGCTTAGACATGTCAACACAGGTATTATCAGTACTTAAGCCTTATTTTGAAAGTATGATGAAATAAAGTGCCAATACCATAAAAAAGAAGTATCAGAGTAATAGATATACAATGTTAGTGTCACGAAGGGTCAGCTTCTTTTGAGGTCAGTTTTCTAAGTTCAGTCATAGACTCCATGCGTGAGTCTACCTGAGCACATGGCAGGTGAAGAACAGCTCACAGAAGCAGGTACAAATATTCAGGATAATTTTAGTGATGCTGTTTGTTGTCTGAGCACAGATATTTGAGTCGGTTCATTGATAAAAGATAACAAGTTCAAGAGAATATTTTTCCTCAGTTCTCATACACATTTGTTTAAAAAAAAAATTCATGTTATCAGACAAGACATGTGGATTTAAACAGAAATATTTTTTCTTGCTCTAAAGCATTTGACTCAAACCCCCTCAAATTTTCATTAGTTACTACTGATTATTCTAGTAGCACTTCGATTTAGCAAAATAGTTTTTCTTTTGAGATTGCTTTGTTCAAAGTGAATGGATTGGTGAAAAGCAAACACACTTCTTGAATTTTTGAGCCACACGTTAGATTGATTAAAATTAAAATACAGATCGTGTTTTCAAAGAGTAAACTTACTGCATTTGCCTTTCCCTTCTCTCTGAGCGACTAGGTAGATACTGTTGGTTCACCGTGATGTGTCCGCCCCCCGACTTCCTGGGTACCGAGGAGCCCTCCCTCCAGACTCCCTGTAGCCAATCAAGGTGACCAGCTCTCACCAACAAAACATGAGCAGAAGAGAGACATGTCACCTCTGGCCTGAGGCCGTGAAAGCCCCAGCGTGGCCCCCTAGCCTTGTCGCCCAGTCTTGGCAAATATGGAGCAAGTTTGTGGAGATGGCAGAGCCGCAGACTAAGGCTGCTTGAATCACTGAGTTACCCAGGAGAAGAAAGCTTCTTGGAGAGACCCTTGGACCCTCTGTCCCCAGGGCCAGCTTCACCTGCACACCAAGGCTATTACAGAAAACCTCACGCTCTGTGCTGGGCTTAATGTCCTGCTATTAATGTTCTGAAATTCTGAATAATTGTTAGAAAGGGGGGCCGATGTTTTCATTTTGTACCAAGCCTCACAAATCAATACCCAGTCCCATTCATGGAGCAGACTTTGCATGTGGGGTGTGTGTGTGTATGTGAGAGAGAGAGAGAGAGAGAGAAAGAGAGAGAGAAGCATTGAGATTTTGAAGCTGTTTTTGCATCACATCCCTCTCTTATATTGACTAACATAACCATGAAGCACTTCAAGCCTCTGTAAGTACAGCCCTAAGCCAACGTTGCCTGAATGCCCCTCCTCCTTCCTAGACCGACGCCTTCACTTACTGGAGACAATACGTCTTCTACATTTGAACCTTCAAGTTGTGAACTTGCAAGGATGAGAACACGCGCTCGCCTGTCCAGTCATGTAAGTAAGTTCACGTGTCTGGCGTACACTGTCACACGTGAGCATCCTCTCCACGTGGCTGTGCTTCTGTGCACTGTGCTGTACAGAGAACAGTAGCACAGGATCTGTATTTCCAGCCCAGGATGTTTGGAAGCACACGTAAAAACAATGATGAGGTAGCTGGTACTGCGTACTTTTCAGTACTCACTGTACTTTTCAGTTCTCACTGTACTATAAGATTAAAATGTTTACTTTTTGTCTTTGTTCTTTATGTATTTTTTGCAAAAAGTGTTACAAACCTATCACAGTACAGTACTCTACAGCCAACTGTGCTAGCTCGATACCAAAGCTAACTTTGGTGACGTATGAACAAATTGGACTTAGGCATGTGCTCTCAGAACAGAACTCGCCCATGTGTAGGGGACTTACTGCACCTTGGTTTCATTTTCTCCACATACATGTCAGCCTTTCTAGTCTAACTTCCTACCTGGCAGAAACTGTAAACCCAAAAACTACATTTCCCAGATGACTTTGCAGGCTAGATGGCCACTGTGGATTAGACTTCACCAAGAAGATGCACTCTGCAAACCTTTGGAATGAAGAAAGCAACACAAGACCACTGACGCTCTTGAGGAGAAGGGCATTCCCAGCCTGGCATCGGGGTTCTCTCCAGTGGCAATGACGGCAGAGGTCTTGGCTGATGTCATGAGCAAGGCTATGGATGGGTTCCCACCCCTTCCAGCTCACTTGGCTATGGTGCATCCGAATGGGGTTCCCGGGGTTTTCCTAAGACCTTGTCAGCTACCTAACACCCTCAATAAATCTTTTTTTTTTTTTTTCCTTAAACTCTGCTGTCTGAACAACAATGTAAACTTAGAGTGTAAGGTCTTTGAAGATAAGAACCGAGTCATCTATTCTCAAAATCACCTTCCTTTTCTGCCTCCCAGGACCAGCTGAGCGGTTTGATATTTTAGGAAGAAAGGCAGACAAGTAGACAAGCAGGAAGGATTGAAGGAAGAGAAACATTCTTTTGGAACATTTATAGAACTGGAATGCAAATCTGTTCACAAATGACCCTCTTAGTTTAAACAGATTATCAATGTAATATATTGCTCTGATACCTAGCACTTCAAACAACCTTGCAGCAACAGAAAAACTGAGCATCTCAAAAGCCCTGGTGGGTGGATCTTTCTATTTGCTCTGGTGTAAAGGTAAAGGTGAGCATCTGTTCCATTTGAGTTTCTGTCAAGTATCTATTTGACAAGCTCTTTGCTGCCACTCTGTTTCCCAATTAGTGAAATTCTTTAAAAACAAAAATTATATAAATGCAAAAAACTCTGTGATTTTCCAAGACTTGCAAGCCAGGTTTCTAACAGGCACAGGTGTAGGGCATGGCCTGTACAGAGGTGGCCGCCACCCTGGGGACGGCGTCCAAAGGAAGCTCCTCCCTTTATCCAGGTTCCTAAGACCTTTGCTCCCAGTCCTCAAGGCAGCTCCTTCAGTGGGAGCAATACCTTGGACTGCCCCATATTTTTCTAAAGATCTGAAGTCAACATATTCGGCAAGTAAGAATCAGGGCCACCCAAGCAAATGCACTCTCTGCTCCTCCGTACACGCTCCTCAGCGTGGAATCCAGCGCTACTTCATCCGCTCTCAGCTGCCTATTTGTCATCATACAGTCACCACAAACTAGGTCAAGACACATCAGCGCTTTCCTGTTTCCCCCGTACTCTATGCTGGCCATGAAAGCTGAGACTTCTCGGGGCTGGAGGACAGGAGAGGAGGGAAAAACAAGCAGAGGGGAAGAAGAAATGCAATCTATTTCCCACCAAGCCCCTTCATAAATCTTCATCGCCTTTCCAGCAAGAGCCAGGAAAATCACAGCTTCACGAAGACAGGGATGCTCATTAGCCAAGTTCAAAACCTATGAAAAATAACAGTAGAAAAATCATTCACGACTGATTTATGGGGAAATGGAAAGAAGTGGAAGTTTTGGACCAATTGCCTGCTTTGTAAATATCCCTCAATCTCAAACTCACTCTAGAGCTTGGCTCCAATCTGCTTCTATAATTAGAGCACCAAAATGTGAGGCATTAATACCTCCAAGAGATCATTAATCATCCCAGCTTGCTCATGATGGAGGCCCAGCCACAGGCCAGAGGGAGGGCTGAGAAAACAAAATAGACATTGATCGCTATTTGAAGACCCTAGCAAGGCCATTTACTCCATGTGTGTTTGCTGGCGTCTATCATACCAGAATTGCTACATAGTCCATCAACAACAACATGGTTTCAACTCAGACTGAAACAGAGAAATGATGCAAGTGTCCTGGTAATAAGCAAACTAAGATCCATTTGAGGTGCTTACATTTGGGTTGCAAGTGGTCCCTAATAGGTGATTAAACAGCAACGTCATCATCTCTCATTACCTCACTACTGAGACAATAATCAATAAATTGATGAATATGAAATAAAAGAGTCCACAGTCTTCTGGAATCCATGAATCCACATCTTTTCTGAGAGGAGTAACACCTCATTAATATGAATAGTGTAGAGAGCACACCCTCTAAACAATGGAAAAAGTGGTCCTTGTTGCTGTTGTTTAGTCACTAAGTCATGTCTGACTCTTTGTGACCCCATGGACTACAGCATGCCGGGCTTCTCTGTCTTTCCCTATCTCCCAGACTCTCCTCAAATTCATGTCTATTGAGTCAGTGATGCTATCTATGTCATCCTCTGCTGCCCTCTTCTCCACCTGCCCTCAATCTTTCCCAGCATCAGGGTCTTTTCCAATGAGCCAGCTCTTTGCATCTGGTGGCCAAAGTATTGGAGTTTCAGCTTCAGCACCTATCCTTCCAATGAATATTCAGGACTGATTTCCTTTGGGATTGACTGGTTTGATCTCTTTGCAGTCCAAGGGACTCTCAAGAGTCTTCTCCAACACCACAGTTCAAAAGCATCAGTTCTCTGCCACTAGTCTTCTTGATGATCCAACTCTCACATCCATACATGACTATGAAAAAACCTTCGTTTTGACTATACAGACTTTTGTCAGCAAAGTGATGTCTTTGCTTTTTAACATGCTATCTAGGTTTGTCACAGCTTTCTTTCCAAGGAGTAAGCGTCTTTTAATTTCATGGCTGCAGTCACCATCTGTGGTGATTTTAGAGCCTAAGGAAATAAAATCTGTCACTGCTTCTACATTTTCCCCTTCTGTTTGCCATGAGGAGATAGGACCGGATGCCATAATCTTAGTCTTTTGAATGTTGAGTTTTAAGCCAGCTTTTTCACTTTCCTTTTTCATTTTCATCAACAGGCTCTTTAGTTCCTCTTCACTTTCTGAAATTAGAGTGGTATCATCCCCATATCTGAGATTGTTGGTATTTTCCCCAGCAATCTTGCTTCCAGCCTGTGATTCATCCAGCCCAGCATTTTATATGGTATACTCTGCATATAAGTTAAATAAACAGGATGACAATATACAGCTTTGTCACACTCCATTCCCAATTTTGAACCAGGGAGCATTCTATACCTACTTAATTCCAGCATTGCTTCATCCAGGAATCTTTACCTGGTCTTAACATTTAGGAAAGGATCCTTCCTATGAGGACCCAAGACTCTTGCATTTTCTTGATTTAAATATCTTCTTCCTCTCATTAGACCTTTGATATCCTGTTTCCCAGTGCACCCCAAGAATTTACGCCTAACACACAGTATAAACTCATCAAAGAAGGAATGAATGAGTGAATCAGTGAGTCATGAGGGCTTGATTTGTTCCAGCCAGCAAGTGTTCACATTCTGGTCCCTTTAAGAACTGGGTCAAAGCCATTCATATCACAATTCCCAAAACCTATCAATAAGGTTACATTACACAGAAGAATCAAGATAGAGATGGAATTAAGTTTGCTAATCAGCTGACCTTAACATAGGGAGTTAATCTTGAAATATCTGGATGCGCCCAATGTAATCACAGGGGTCCTTAAAAGGGAAGAAGCATTGGAGAGCCAGAGAGAGAGGACCCACAGAAGGAGGTTGCAGCAATATAGTGTGAGGAGGACAGGGCTCACAGATGCTGCTTAGAAAAGAAAGGAGGGGGCCACAACCCAGAGAATGTGGGTAGCTCCAGAGTCTGGAAAAGGCAGGGGCACCTTTTTCACCAGAATCTCCAGAAAGGAATACAGCCCTGCTCACTGACCTCTTGATTTCAGCCCAGTGACACCTGTGGCAGACTTTTAACCAACAAAAGTATAATATTATTTTTTTTTACTTTAAGCCAATAAATTTGTCATAATCTGTTATAGCAACAATAGAAAACAACTGACTTGGGTAGTTTAAAAAAAATATGAATGCCTGGATCCCACCTCCAAAAGATTCAGATTTGGTTAATCTGGGATGCTGCTGAGACATTAGGATTTTTAAGAGTGCAGATGGTTACATGTGAAGCAAACCTTAAGAACCATTCAGTTATCCAACAGTGTTTGGATATTCTCCCTCTCGCTCTCTCTCTCTCTCTCTCCCTTACACACACACACACACACACACACACACACACACACTTGCCCAGGAAAAAAACATCAACCAATTTCCATGCTCTTCTTGAGAGAAAAAGTAAAACAAGCAAATTAATATTCCATTACAACACTCCACGTAAATCAGTGGGGGAAAAAGCCACAGCCTAGTTCATATAGGAAAGAGATATGAAGACAGGCGCTGAGACATTCAGTGGATTCTCCAATCTGTGAGTTAGTAAGTGAAGAGCCCATCCTGAGAACACTTAGTGGCCAGGATCCTAAAAATCAAAGTGCCTTCAAAGACAGAAATATAGATCAATGGAACAAAATAGAAAGCCCAGAGATAAATCCACATACCTGTGGACAACTTATCTTTGACAAAGGAGGCAAGAATATACAATGGAGAAAAGACAATCTCTTTAACAAGTGGTGCTGAGAAAACTGGTCAACCACCCGTAAAACAATGAAACTAGAACACTTTCTAACACCATACACAAAAATAAATTCCAAATGGATTAAAGATCCAAATGTAAGACCAGAAACTTAAAACTCATAGAGGAAAACATAGGCAAAACACTCTCTGACATAAATCACAGCAGGATCCTCTATGACCCACCTTCCAGAGTAATGGAAATAAAAGCAAAAATAAACAAATGGGACCTAATTAAACTTAAAGCCTTTTGCACAACAAAAGAAACTATAAGCAAGATGAAAAGACAGCCTTCAGAACGGGAGAAAATAATAGCAAATGAAGCAACCGACAAAAATTAATCTCAAAAATTTACAAGCAGCTCATGCAGCTCAATACCAGAAAAAATAAATGACCCAATCAAAAAGTTGGCCAAAGAACTAAACAGACATTTCTCCAAAGAAGACATACAGATGGCTAACAAACACATGAAAAGATGCTCGACATCACTCATTATCAGAGAAATGCAAATCAAAACCACAATGAGGTACCATCTCACACCAGTCAGAACGGCTGCTATCCAAAAATCTACAAGCAATAAATGCTGGAGAGGGTGTGGAGAAAAGGGAACCCTCTTACACTGTTGGTGGGAATGCAAACTAGTACAACCACTATGGAGAACAGTGTGGAGATTCCTTTAAAAACTGGAAATAGAACTGCCATACAACCCAGCAATCCCACTGCTAGGCATACACACCCAGGAAAGCAGAATTGAAAGAGACTCGTGTACCCCAATGTTCATCGCAGCACTGTTTACAACAGCCAGGACATGGAAGCAACCTAGATGTCTATCAGCAGATGAATGGATAAGAAAGCTGTGGTACATATACACAATAGCTGAGTATTACTCAGCTATTAAAAAGAATGCATTTGAATCAGTTCTAATGAGGTGGATGAAACTGGAGCTCATTATACAGAGTGAAGTAAGTCAGAAAGAAAAACACCAATACAGTATACTAATGCATATATATGGAATTTAGAAAGATGGTAATGATGACCCTATATGTGAGACAGCAAAAGAGATACAGATATAAAGAACAGACTGTTGAACTCTGTGGGAGAAGGCAAGGGTGGGATGACTTGAGAGAATAGCATTGAAACATGTGTGAAATAGATTGCCAGTCCAGGTTTGATGCATAAGACAGGGTGCTCAGGGCCAGTGTACTGGGATGACCCTGAGGGATGGGATGCGGAGGGAGGTGGGAGGGGGGTTCAGGATGGGGGACACATATACACCCATGGCTCATTCATGTCAATGTATGGCAAAAACCACTACAACACTGTAAAATAATTAGCCTCCAATTAAAATAAATTACTTAAAAAAAATCAAAGTGCCTTGAACCCTTCAAATTAGGAACCCTCCTTTCATTGAACACTCCTGTGCACCACACTCAGGAGTAATTAAATAAGGAAAAAAATGGTATGAGTGTAAATCATGAAAACCATTTCCACATCCGTTAAAGAAGTTGTGGTACATATACATAATGGAATACTACACAGCTATGAAAAGAATGAAATAATGTCATTTGTAGAAACATGGATGGGCCTGGAGATGATCATACTAAATGAAAGACAGACATCATATGATATAACTTATATGTGGAATCTAAAAATTGATACAAATGAACCTACCTATGGAACAGAAATGGATTAATGAACACAAAGATCAGATTTGTGGCTGCCAGGTTGGGGATCTAGGGAGGGATGGATTAAGAGTTTATATACACATATTCTTTTTTATATTCTTTTCCATTATGGTTTATTATAGGATACTGAATATAGTTCCCTGTGTTCTATATAGTAGGATCTTGTTGTTTATCCATCTTATATATAATAGTTCGCATCAGGTAATCCCAAACTCCTAATCTACCCCTCCCCTCAGCCCCAATTTGGCAGCCATAAATCTGATCTCTGTGTTCATATTCTATTTCTATTTCATGCTGCTAATGCTAAGTCACTTCAGTCGTGTCCAACTCTGTGCGACCCCATAGACGGCAGCCCACCAGGCTCCCCTGTCCCTGGGGTTCTCCAGGCAAGAACACTGGAGTGGGTATTTCTATTTCATAGGTAGGTTCATTTGTATCAATTTATATATAGACAAAAGAGAGAGAGGCTTCCCTGGTGGCTCAGACAGTAAAGAATCTGCCTGCAATGTGAGAGACCTGGGTTCAATCCCTGGGTTGGGAAGATCCCCTGGAGGAGGGCATGGCAATCCACTCCCGTGTTCTTGCCTGGAGAATCCCTATGGACAGAGGAGCCTGGCAGGCTACAGTCCATGGGGTCGGAAAGAGTCAGACATGACTGAGCAACTAAGCACAGCACAGCATAAATATTACTGAATCACTTTGCTATACAGCAGAAATTAACACAACATTGTAAATCAGCTATTGTTGTTCAGTCACTCAGTCGTGTCCGACCATTTGTGACCCCATGGACTGCAGCATGCCAGGCTTCCCTGTTTCACCATCTCTCAGAGCTTGCTCAAACTCACGTTCATTGAGTCGCTGATGCCATCCAACCATCTCACCCTCTGTCATCCCCTTCTCCTCCTGCCTTCAATCTTCCCCAGCATCAGAGTCTTTTCCAATGAATTGGTTCTTCTCATCAGGTGGCCAAAGTACTGGACCTTCAGCTTCAGCATCAGTCCTTCCAATGAATATTTAGGGTTGATTTCTTAAAGGATTTTCCTAAAGAATTGACTGGTTTGATCTTCTTGATTTCCTGAAGGATTTTCCTAAAGGATTGGCTGGTTTGATCTCCTTAATGTCCAAGGGACTCTCAAGAGTCTTTTCCAGCACATTTTGAAGGCATCAGTTTTTCGGCACTTGGCTCACACATGACTACAGGAAAAACTATAGCTTTGACTATATTTCAATCCAAAAAAAATTTTTTTTTTCACATTCTTGACTTTGAAATTTTGTCTCTCTTGCCATGGGTTCATTTTAGTAACATATTCCTGATTCAGTTCATGAGTAGTGCATCACTGGAATTTAGTTTTATCTCTTAGATCCATGTTAGCAAAACACAAGCCAAAGGCCAAATCTGACCCACTTTTGTTTTTATAAATAAA
Source organism: Bison bison bison (assembly GCF_000754665.1). NCBI lineage: Eukaryota > Metazoa > Chordata > Mammalia > Artiodactyla > Bovidae > Bison > Bison bison. The sequence continues at coordinate 2,281,612 of NW_011494743.1, read as the reverse complement.
GTTTTATTGAAACGCCACCATGATTATTTACTTTCATATTATCTATGGCTTCTTCCTTGCTACAACAGCTGAGTTGAGTAGTTGTGACAGTTGTGACAGAGACTACATGGCTCACAGTATTGAAGACATTTTTACCATGTGGCCCTTTACAGAAAAAGTTTGCCAACCTCTGACAGATTAAGTATAGGTCCTTCACTCTCCCATTGCCACCATGGTTATTCGTCAGTCTCTCAAACTCATAAGGACAATTTAAAGAGCCTGGTAGATGCAGGCAACAATAACAGCTCATGAATGTGCACAGAATTACCTGACTGACTTTTTTTGATGATAGTTTTGATTTACCCAATGATTTAGTTCAAAGAAACTCAATATTCTTTGAACATTAACTCATTTTTTTCTGACAGCTTTTATTAGCAAAAAATAATGGGGATAACCAATACATTAAAAACATTATTTTAATCATGTAAGATATTATCAGTTCCCTAGTGCTTTCTCCCACTGTCAGTGTTTTGAAAATTAATTGCTCATTTGTGCATAACACTGTACAATGCAATCTAAAAAGACATGCATTTGTCTTCTGAGAGCTCAAACAATCTAAGGCAGACAGGGATGGCAGAAAAACAGTGCTGCTCAGGTAAGACGCCAAACAATCCATAGACAAATAATCCTTAGTGTGATGCGTTCACAAAACTTGAGTTCAGATTTAATGGGAAGCCAATAAACAAATGTTCATAAAAGTCACCCAACTCTCCTAACAAACTCTTCAGTTATTTGATGGAAGGTTTCTTGGAGATGAAGCTGCAGATGGAGTGATCAAGGTGACCTCAGAAATAATTCTAGTAATATGGCTTGAAAGAAAGTGAAAGTGAAAATGTTAATTGCTCAGTCATGTCTGACTCTTTGTGACCCCACAGACTGTAGTCCACAAGAGCTCCAGGCCTGCCTCCCTCTTAGGGCCCCAAATGTTCACAGGACACACCTTTGCAGTCTTGACCCCACCGAAGTGAAAGTTGCTCAGTCGTGTCCAACTCTTTACGACTCCATGATTGTAGCCCACCAGGCTCCTCTGTCCATAGGATTCTCCAGGCAAGAATACTGAAGTGGGTTGCCATTCTCTTCTCCAGGGGATCTTCCCGACTCAGGGATCAAACCTGAGTGTCCCACATTGCAGGCAGATTTTTTACCATCTGACTACCAGGGAAGCCTAGTAATATGGCTTCATTGCACTTAAAGGGGATAAGCTGATGTAAGCATGGGCAGAGAAATTTACCCAGGAAGACTGAGAGTCAAAAGCATGCTAACATCCACCACTGGAAAGAAAGACCAGGCTCTACATATGGGATGGAAAACACGGTGCCTGAGGGTGCCGCCCCCTGCCACGCCCCCACCACTAAGTGTCTAATCTCACATGGCAACCACCTCTACCTGACTACAGCCTTTTCCAGGCCAGGCACAGACACAGTCTTAAATTCTTTTTATCTCAGAACTCTAAGTAGACTTCATACTGACAAATGATCAGAAGCAGTCTTTAAATTTAAAAAGGAAAGATACCATCTCTACTTTAAGTCTTTGTTCATTGGACAATAAGAAACAAATAATCAGTTGCCCTGTTCTCTCTCCCCCAACCCAAGGAAGAAAGAAAAGAAAGAAAATGAAGTCGCTCAGTCGTGTCCAGCTCTTTGCGACCCCATGCACTGTAGCCTACCAGGCTCCTCCATCCATGGGATTCTCCAGGCAGGAATACTGGAATGGGTTGCCATTTCCTTCTCCAGGAGATCTTCCCAGCCCAGGGATTGAACCGGGGTCTCCCGCATTGTAGGCAGACACTTTACCGTCTGAGCCACCAGGGAAGTCCACCCAAGAAAGGGTTGACCAATAATAAATGGTAACTATACAGAGTCCTTAGACATCAACTCAGAAGGCACATCACAGGGATTCTTGGTCCCCAGAGGAAAAAGGGACTGCTACTCAGAGTGAAACCCGGTGCTGTTGAGAGAGTCATTTCCTAGGCGGGTTGATAAGAACTCTAGGGGTCCCCAAGGAGAGAGGGGTCTGGAATTCTCAAGGAGGAAGAAAGGACAAACTTTTTTACCCTCTACATTCCTTAGGATTATATAACAATAACGTATCCTGCCTGAGGACAGTCTTTGGATTAAACCTTCTAGCTAAACCTGTTATCTTAAAATGTAAATTATGGGAGTAGGTCTGGTGAGGTCTTTACAAGGATTATGTAACAATAATGCATCCGGAAATGGCAACCCACTCCGGTATTCTTGCCTGGAGAATCCCATGGACTGAGAAGCTTGGTGGGCTACAGTCCACAGGTCGCAAAGAGTCAGACACAACTGAGCGACTTCATTCACTTTCAATGTATCCGAGGTCAGGGGCAGCGGCTGGGAGGAGCTACCACCCCGCCCGAGGCCAGGGGTGAGGGCCGAGACAAGCAACCCCACGTCCAAGGAGTGGTGGCTGCCCGGGCACAGGAGGGCCTAGAGGAGCTATTCCACGTTCAAGGTCAGGAGGGGTGGCGGTGAGGAGATACCGCTCGTCCAAGGTAAGGAGCAGCGGCTCCGCTTTGCTGGAGCAGCAGTGAAGAGATACCCCACGTCCAAGGTAAGAGAAACCCAAGTAAGATGGTAGGTGTTGCAAGAGCGCATCAGAGGGCAGACACACTGAAACCATAATCACAGAAAACTAGTCAATCTAATCACACTAGGACCACAGCCTTGTCTAACTCAATGAAAGTAAGCCATGCCCGTGGGGCAACCCAAGGTGGGTGGGTCATGGTGGAGAGATCTGACAGAATGTGGTCCACTGGAGAAGGGAATGGCAAGCCACTTCAGTTTTCTTGCCTTGAGAACCCCATGAACAGTATGAAAAGGCAAAATGATAGGACACTGAAAGAGGAACTTCCCAGGTCATTAGGTGCCCAATATGCTACTGGAGATCAGTGGAGAAATAACTCCAGTTATTTCTTTGCTTTGGATGGAGCCAAAGCAAAAATAATACCCAGTTGTGGATGTGACTGGTGACTGTATAGACCAAGGTCTGATGCTGTAAAGAGCAATATTGCATAGGAACCTGGAATGTTAGGTTCATGAATCAAGGCAAATGGGAAGTGGTCAAACAGGAGACGGCAAGAGTGAACATCGACATTCTAGGAATCAGCGAACTAAAATGGACTGGAATGGCTGAATTTAACTCAGATGACCATTATATCTACTACTGTGGGCAGGAATCCTTCAGAAGAAATGGAGTAGCCATCATGGTCAACAAAAGAGTCTGAAATGCAGTACTTGGATGCAATCTCAAAAACGACAGAATGATCTCTGTTCGTTTCCAAGGCAAACCATTCAATATCACAGTAATCCAAGTCTATGTCCCAATCAGTAATGCTGAAGAAGCTGAAGTTGAACGGTTCTATGAAGACCTACAAGACCTTTTAGAACTAACACCCAAAAAAGATGTCTTTTTCATTATAGGGGGCTGGAATGCAAAAGTAGGAAGTCAAGAAACACCTAAAGTAACAGGCAAATTTGGCCTTGGAATACAGAATGAAGCAGGACAAAGGCTAATAGGATTTTCCCAAGGAAATGCATTGGTCATAGCAAACACCCTATTGCAACAACACAAGAGAAGACTCTACACACAGACACCACCAGATGGTCAACACCAAAATCAGATTGATTATATTCTTTGCAGCAAAAGATGGAGAAACTCTATACCGTCAGCAAAAACAAGACCGGGAGCTGACTGTGGCTTAGATCCTGAAGTCCTTATTGCCAAATTCAGACTTAAATTGAAGAACATACAGAAAACCAATAGACCATTCAGGTATGACCTAAATCAAATCCCTTATGATTATACAGTGGAAGTGAGAAATAGATTTAAGGGACTAGAACTGACAGATAGAGTGCCTGATGAACTATGGACTGAGGTTCCTGACATTGTACAGGAGACAGGGATCAAGACCACCCTCATGGAAAAGAAATGCAAAAAAGTAAAATGGCTGTATGGGGAGCCCTTATAAATAGCTGAGAAAAGAAGAGAAGTAAAAAGTAAAGGAGAAAAGGAAAGATATAAGCATCTGAATGCAGAGTTCCAAAGAATAGCAAGAAGAGATAAGAAAGCCTTCCTCAGCCATCAATGCAAAGAAATAGAGGAAAACAACAGAATGGGAAAGACTAGAGATCTCTTCAAGAAAATTAGAGATACCAAGGGAACATTTCATGCAAAGATGGGCTCGATAAAGGACAGAAATGGCATGGACCTAACAGAAGCAGAAGATATTAAGAAGAGGTGGCAAAAATACACAGAAGAACTGTATAAAAAAGATCTTCATGACCCAGATAATCACGATGGTGTGATCACTCACCTAGAGCCAGACATCCTGGAATGTGAAGTCAAGTGTGCCTTAGAAAGCATCACTACGAACAAAGCTAGTGGCTGT
>NW_011494743.1:2273953-2277062 GCF_000754665.1 Bison bison bison | reverse complement strand
AGCAGGCATCACTACGAACAAAGCTAGTGGAGGTGATAGAATTCCAGTGGAGCTATTTCAAATCCTGAAAGATTATGCTGTGAAAGTGCTGCACTCAATATGCCAGCAAATTTGGAAAACTCAGCAATGGCCACAGGACTGGAAAAGGTCAGTTTTCATTCCAACCCCAAAGAAAGGCAATGCCAAAGAATGCTCAAACTACCGCACAATTGCACTCATCTCACACACTAGTAAAGTAATGCTCCAAATTCTCCAAGCCAGGCTTCAGTAATATGTGAACTGTGAACTTCCAGATGTTCAATCTGATTTTAGAAAAGGCAGAGGAACCAGAGACCAAATTGCCAACATCCGCTGGATCATGGAAAAAGCAAGAGAGTTCCAGAAAAGCATCTATTTCTGCTTTCTTGACTATGCCAAAGCCTTTGACTGTGTGGATCACAATAAACTGCAGAAAATTCTAAAAGAGATGGGAATACCAGACCACCTGACCTGCCTCTTGAGGAACCTATATGCAGGTCAGCAAGCAACAGTTAGAACTGGACATGGAACAACAGATTGGTTCCAAATAGGAAAAGGAGTTCGTCAAGGCTGTATATTGTCACCCTGCTTATTTAATTTACATGCAGAGTACATCATGAGAAACGCTGGGCTGGAAGAAACACAAGCTGGAATCAAGATTGCCGGGAGAAATATCAATAACCTCAGATATGCAGATGACACCAGCCTTATGGCAGAAAGTGAAGAGGAACTCAAAAGCCTCTTGATGAAAGTGAAAGAGGAGAGTGAAAAAGTTGGCTTAAAGCTCAACATTCAGAAAACAAAGATCATGGCATCTGGTCCCATCACTTCATGGGAAATAGATGGGGAAATAGTGGAAACAGTGTCAGACTTTATTTTTTGGGCTCCAAAGTCACTGCAGATGGTGACTGAAGCCATGAAATTAAAAGACGCTTATTCCTTGGAAGAAGTTATGACCAACCTAGATAGGATATTGAAAAGCAGAGACATTACTTTGCCAACAAAGGTCCATCTAGTCAAAGCTATGGTTTTTCCAGTAGTCGTGTATGGATGTGAGAGCTGGACTATAAAGAAAGTTGAGTACTGAAGAATTGATGCTTTTGAACTGTGGTGTTGGAGAAGACTCTTGAGGGTCCCTGGACTGCAAGGAGATCCAACCAGTCCATTCTGAAGGAGATCAGCCCTGGGATTTCTTTGGAAGGAATGATGCTAAAGCTGAAACTCCAGTACTTTGGCCACCTCATGCGAAGAGGTGACTCATTGGAAAAGACTCTGATGCTGGGAGTGACTGGGGACAACAGAGGATGAGATGGCTGGATGGCATCACCGACTCGATGGACGTGAATTAGAGTGAACTCCGGGAGTTGGTGATGGACAGGGAGGCCTGGCACGCTGCAATTCATGGGGTCGCAAAGAGTCAGACATGACTGAGAGACTGAACTGAACTGAACTGAATGTACCCTACCTGAGGACAGTCTCTGGATTAAACCTTCTGGCTAATCCTGTCATTAAAATGTAAATTATGGGAGTAGGTCTGGTGAGGTCTTTACAACCTCCAGACATTCTTTTGATTCATTGCAGAGCATATAACTCCACTGCTAACACTGGCAAGGGGATACTCTTTCTGCCCCCTTCTGATGCCTGTGTCAGAAGCTTTCTCTATCTCCTTTATACTTTAATAAAACTTTATTACACAAAAGCTCTGAGCGATCAAGCCTCGTCTCTGGCCCCAGACTGAATTCTTCTCCTCCAGAGGCTGAGAATCCCGGCTTTTTTCCATGGTTCAGCAACAACCTTTCACTGTTGGAGCAGAAAGGAAGTAGATGCAGAGGGCAGGGCTGACCAGCGCCCCATCACCAAGCAGGTGGTGGGCACCGTGGCTGCCCCCAGCTCCCTCACACCAGGCACCCAGTCCTCAGCTCCCAGGAGCACTCCTGCTGGCAGCACCCAGCTGTATCTCTCCCTGGCAGACTACACTGTTCCCCTGGGGAGCCCCCTCCCAAGGACTGGGTGATACAGGAGCAAAGACTGGGCCTTCTGCATGATTCCCAAGGATCATTCTGACTCCAGGCTCCCCTGGGGGCTGACCGAGCCTTCAGTCTCAATCGCCTTGTGATTTAATTCCTTCTTCTGTGTAATCCCACTACCCTCACTTCCTTACAAATGTTCCTCAGGAGACCACTGTCCCTAAAATCTTCTGCATGTAAATGTCCACCTCAGAGTCTGTTTCCAGGAAAACCAGCTGAAGACAGAGCACATTTGAACAGTGGCTGCTCTCAGGTACTTCTGTTAGGTCTCACAATCACTCAACGAGATGATTATTGCAGTGACCGTTTGAAACATGGTTGAGCCTCAGGCAAGTTAAGTCACAGGCTTCATGTACATGCCACAGCCGGGAGGTGAACCCAGGAAAGAGCCACACTGCTGAGATCCAGGACTAATTGGCAGACTGACAACAAAGAGCCCAAGCATTCAGGGGACCAGATGACACTGGGAAGGCAAAGGTTAAAAAGTTCAGAGAAGCCACAGTGTGAATGAATACAACCTCAAAGCAAGACTAATTCTGAGACAGGAAAGGTTGCCCCTTGAGTACGTTATTTTTCTTACCCACGTGTGATCCCAAGCTGATGCTTGTACACACAAAAAAGCAAATAACAATAACAGTAGTAGCTAACATTTATGAGAAAGCAAACTCCAGCCTTCTTCAGCAACTTCCAGTGCTACTGTTTTATCTGAAACACTCATACACATGTATACTGTCTGTGTCACATACACCACTCACATACATACACCAGGCACAGACATGTATTAGACAGCTGAGTACAGTCTCATGTCACTGTTTTGCAGATGAGTACAAAAGAAACTCAGAAAAGCCAAGTGACTTTTCCCTGGTCACACACCTAACTGGAGAACCCAGTATTAAGGGAACATTGCTGCTGCTAAGTCACTTCAGTCGTGTCCGACTCTGTGCGACCCTATAGACGGCAGCCCACCAGGCTCCCCCGTTCCTGGGATTCTCCAGGCAAGAACACTGGAGTGGGTTGCCATTTCCTTCTCCAGTGCAGGAATGTGAAAAGTGAAAGGGAAATCG
>NW_011494743.1:2263509-2273810 GCF_000754665.1 Bison bison bison | reverse complement strand
TGTGTCCGACCCTCAGTGACCCCATGGACTGCAGCCCACCAGGCTCCTCCATCCATGGGATTTTCCAGGCAAGAGTACTGGAGTGGGGTGCCATTGCCCTCTCCGTAAGGGAACATTACTCAGCCATAAAAAAAAATGAAATCATGCCACTGGCAGCAACATGAATGGACCTAGAAATGATCATACTTACTGAAGTAAGTATGGAGAAGGAAATGGCAACCCACTCCAGTGTTCTTGCCTGGAGAATCCCAGGGACGGGGGAGCCTGGTGGGCTGCCATCTATGGGGTCGCACAGAGTCGGACATGACTGAAGCGACTTAGCAGCAGCAGCAGTGAAGTAAGTCAGGCAGAGAAAGAGAAGTATCACAAGATATCACTTATACGTGGAATCTAAAAAGTGATACAAATGAACTTATTTAAAAAATGGAACTAGACATAGAAAATAAAGTTATGGTTACCAAGGAAAAGTGGGGAGGAATTTTTTTAAAGTCAGTATTAAAACCCAGGTCTGTCTCAGTGTCCAATCCATCATGTTTCTCCAACCCTAGAAAAAGTTAGTTCTAGTGGAATTCTATGAATCTAATATTTATAATAACAATAGCTAATGTATTTCGAACACTTATAAACCAGATATTTTCTGCCTCTTAAATCTTTGCAAAATCTTTAGGAGATAGATACTATTATTATTATTTTAATTTTACAAAAGACAAAAGAGAGACATGGAAAGACAGAAACAAATTTGCCCAAAGTTGCACAGCTAGTAAGAGAAAAAGCAGAATTTAAACCTGGCCATCTGACTCCAGTGTCCTTGGGTCACCCACCAGAAGCTGGGGTAAAGGAACTGGGCTTACATACAGTCTGTTCAAATAAATAATGAATCAAAATTGCTCTTGAGTTTATAACTTGAAATCTCAGAGGTACAAGATGGTGCCATCCACTGGGGTAAAGAAACTGGAATTATGGAAGAATTGTGGATGGAGATGAAATAAGTACTTTTGCCCAGGTAATTTTGAGTAGATGATAAAAATAGTGTTACATTTCATATTAAGATGGTATTTAATATTTTCAAAGGATTTCTCCTATGTTACAGAATTTCTATTTTATATGATCATATACATGATTTACACCAGACTGGGTTAAGCCAGTCATTTAGGAGTGGCCAGGAGATGGTCAAAAGGAGAAGAGGGTGAAATAGGATGAGATGGTTAGATGGCATCACTGACTCCACGGACATGAATCTGAGAAAACTCCAGGAGGTGGTGAAGGACAGAGGAGAATACATGCTGTAGCCCAAGGGGTCGCAAAGAGTCAGACACGACTTCACGACTGAATAACAACCAGGAGACTCGGGCATCACCAAAGCATGATTAATAGGGAAACCTAGAGGAGCAGGAGCTGGGGAGTGATGGATGTCCCTCCAGCTACTGACAGCAGATAGGACACAGGAGCCCCGCTCTGGCTGGGGAGGGGGAAGCTGCTAGAAGACACTTCACCTGCGCCCGGACTATCCACTGATAAACAACATTCTCCATAAATATTCAGAAGCAGTTCTCATTCCTTCAAATGTTTTCTTCCAAGACAAGCCTGGGGTTGTTCCCCTCCCAGGCCTGGTACCTTCGTCACCACAAAGGAATATCAGCTGGGAGCTGCAACTGAACCTGCCCTAGGCCGCCCTTCAAGCTGCTCTGGGACCTGTTTTCTTTGTGGCAGAGACTCTGAGTGGGTGGCCCTCTGTCTGGCCTCTGACCCTTCTGTGGAAACAAAGGAGGGAACACCCCATGAGAAGCTGCGTTGTCACTGACTTTCCCTCGATCCAGCATTCTCCTTCTCTCTCAGATATTCATTACTCTGGGACTGCAAAATACTGTCTCCTCCTCTTCTTGGCCTCCTCAGGGTGGGGTCCTCAAGCCCAGGACTCTCCCCCTAAGAACTCCTGCTCCTCCTCTGCGCTGGGACTGGTCTTCTCACCCTCACTTTAGGGCCCTTCAGTGCTAGCCCCTGCCCTAGACTCACAGGCCCCACCTTAACCCATCCTTTTGTCCAGAAAGATAGCAGACACCTCAGCTTCACTCACATCCTCCTACGATCCTGAGAGCTGGAGAAAGACCTCTGTTGCGTTTACCGTGAGACCTGACTCAGAGGAGTCCAGTGACTCGCTTCCCTATCACCAGTGCTGCAATGGCCCAGACAGCCTGGCTCCGGCTCCATCAGCCTCTGGACCAAGGCCCACTTCCCCTCAAGGATGGCAATAAATACATTCTCATCTTTATTCAGGACAACATCCTCTCTAGGAGCAAATAGCTTTACCTGCGTGAGCAGTGGCATTCGGTAAGATCTCTCTATGTGCATATCTACAGCACAAATCCATTATCAAGCACTGCTGGCAAAGAAGCACCAGCACCTTCTGAGTATAAAACGCTGTGCCCTGTTTCTGCTGAGTCACCCATGACGAATGAGACAGGTTTCTTGGTTCATCAAAGATGAAGTCACCAAGTGGTTAGAGGCATCTCTGGCTCTGGTTGTCTCTGGTCTCCGTGCCACAGCAAGTTCAGGCACTTACTCAAACTGCATAGGAGCAGCTGCCTGCTCGCTGGGCGGTCCATTCGCCCAGTCCCAGTCCCTCACAGCTGTTCAGATGAAGATGGACTGTAATGGGAGACAGGCTGGTCCCAAGGTCCCTGCTGATGGGAAGAGTGGGGATCAACCCGGGGTCACCTTTCAGAACTAATGTTTCAGAGGAAATTGCCAAATAATGAGCTTCCTATTAGATTAGAAAAGGGATATGTGTATGCATGCTCAGTCGCTAAGCCATGTTCGATTCTTTGTGAAACCATGGACTATAGCTCTCTAGAGACAGACATAGCCTGTCCATGAGATTTCCCAGCAACAATAATGGAGTGCGTTGCCATTTCCTTCTCCAGGGGATCTTCCCGATCCAGAAATCAAACTCACATCTCCTGCACTGGCAGGTGGATTCTTTACCCCTGAGCCACGTGGGAAGCCCGTAGGAAAGGGATGGGAAGTCTCAAAATATGGAAGTTGAGGGTTAGGGGAATCTTCAGTGAGAAAATTATAATAAGACAAAAATCAGTCTTTGAGCTGAGTGACCGTGACTTGGTTTGGCCACTGATTTACTCTGAAAACTAGGGAAAGTAGTCACAAAGCGTACCTTCTGCTGAAAGGCCTAGAGAGCAACTTAAAAAAAAAAATGAGTGTTTACCGTTCTACTGTAAATTACATTGAACTTGAAGAGAAAACAGACCCTAACCTTAACCGCTCTCTTTCCACGCTCCCAGGGCCCCCACCACTCACAGACACTCCCACCACATGTCCAGAAAAGCCCCTGGATCTTCAGCTGGAGTGTGGAGGAGAGAAAACAGCAGAATGGATGAGCAGGTACCCAAAGGAATCAGGACAAAACCAGTGTCTGGGAACCAAATCAAACAGGTCCAGCACCTCCTGCATCTTAAATCACCCCAGCATTTAGGTTAACATCAGCCAGGACACTGGGGCCTTGTTGAGTTGAAACAAAAATCAATGTGTTTTGCAGAACATTTTCCAGAAAACAATGAATCTGTAAGAACAATCACTCATGGGGAAGGTGATGAGGGGAGGTGAGAAGTCTTTGGCTCTGCAGAGAGAAACCAAATGAACATGGAATTAGTCTCATATTTAAAATTTAGGAGAAGCTGAAGAAACTAAACTTGTTTATCTTTTATAAAACAGTACTCCAAGGTAGGGCATGATAGATAACCCCATATAAATCCCGGAAAGTAAACAATGCTGAAGAAAAAAAAAGACTCCCTCTACCAATATTGGCTTTAAGACGAGAAAACGGCTGAGGCAGACAAAAGATTCTCCCTGCAGAACCACGTGTATTCCTGCTCCTTCCACTAAAACCAAACAAGGCTGTCGGTCATAGGGGTAGGTGTGCGGCTCACCATCCAGAAAATCAGGAGGCCTCAGTGGTCTCAGACCTGCTTTACCCCTCCCAACAAGGCTGATGCTCAGGTAATCAACAATTGCCCCGACCCAGCAGACACCAGAATGTGAAAATGAAAGAGTTAGTCATTCAGTCATGTCCGACTCTTTGTGACCCTATGAATAGTAGCCACCAGACTCCACTGTTCATGGGGTTCTCCTGGCAAGAATACTGAAGTCAACTGCCATGCCCTTTTCCAGGGGATCATCCTGACCCAGGAATCGAACATGGGTCTCCCACACTACAGGCAGATTCTTTAATGTCTGAATACTTGAAAGCAAAACAAAACTTCCAACCTAGTTGGAAAATGGCTCTAATCCTGAATCTCTCTGTGTGGCCCCCAACCTGATAGTCCTTGGTCTATCTTTGGGAACTTTCTGGAACCTCCCCACGATCCAGCATCTAAATGCTAACAGTAGGACTTCCCCAGCGGTTCAGTGGCTGAGAATCTGCTGCCAATGCAAGGGACACAGGTTCGATCCCTGGTCCAGGAAGATTCCACACACCCCAGAGCAACTAAGTCCACGTGCCCCAACTAGTGAGCCTGTGCTCTGCAGTCCGAGAGACCACCACAGTGAGAAGCCTGTGCACCCCAACTAGAGAGCAGCCCTGACTCGCTGCAACTAGGGAACGCCGTGTGCAGCAACAAGACCCAGCACAGGCAAGATAAATAATTTAAAAAACAGTAAAAAAAAAAAAAAATAACAATAATAATTGCTAACAGCAGCCACATCTGGGGCCTCCAAGAGCCTGCTCCAGGCTTAAGGCCAGGATGGTTAGGGTGAGTGGTCCCCATGCCTTACCACTTAGTGAATATTAGCATCTCTTCATCCTCTTTCCTCTCCTTGTGCTGCTCAAGCAAGAGGGTTTACTTCAGGGTTACTTCTCCCCAGGCAAAACCATCAGCACCCATCCCCATATCAGCCCTGCAGAGATACAGTTTCCAAAGTACCCTTTGAAGTGCCTTTCCTTTCTCCCCGAGAACGTAATACATAGCACTTCAAGAGTGCAGAAAGCTTGGACTTGGCCTCAGAGAAACCTGGGTTTAAACAAAGCTCTTCCCCTAGTTCCGTGGCCATCATGCAGCCAAGCTCCTGAGCCTCAGTTTTTCCACCTGCAACGCTAAAGTTCAACCACGGACTCTGGGGGGTTGGGGGTAACGTGACAAAGTGCCAGGCACAGCACTGGGCATCTGCTGGGAACTTAATGAAATGCTCTAAGGTGATGCTCGCCCTAGGACAGGCAGTAGGAGGAACCCTGGAGTGAATATTCGTGTCTGTCTCTGTACTCAAGATATGCTCCTTTCATTTCCTGAAATTTCTGTCTACTGTCTATTTTATGCAATAATGATCAACATCCTGCTCTCAGAGCCCACCTGGGTCCAGGCCAGGGGTCAGCAGTGCACCTGTATCTCTTGCTTCCATGACAGGACAACCCCAGGACCTCAACGACTATGGACCATCCATAACCACCTTCTCACATGTGAAAAAGGACTAAAGTAACACCCAAGACACACTCACCTGACTTTGGCTTTGGAAATCCTGATACTGGGACTCCATTGAATTAACATCTTGCCCTGAGAACTGGCAGCCACGAAACACCAAGGTCGAGCAAGACCCCCCACCCCTGAAGCAGAGGGCCTGGTGCTCGCTGGGTCCTGCCAGCAAGGCCAGCCTCGTGGCTCTGGCTCCCAGGCCCTCCGCAATGCCGCCGTCAGGGCCAACGGCCCGAAATTTCACTAAGAGGCCAGGGTATGATGAAGTGCTGACAGCTTCCCCTTGTCTAGACAAGCTCAAGGCCAGGCCAACACATACTGAATTTTGAAATATGGTAAGTTTGAGAGTCAGGATATGCACTGATATAAGAACGTCCTCAATGAGAGCAGCTACTGCGCACTGAGCATGTTTGGGGCGCCATGCACTGTGCTCAAGATTCTCCACGTCATTTACAACCATTCAGAACAAAGCCACTCCCTCAGTTACACATCTGGGGCCACTGAGGCCCAGAGAAGTAAAATGATTTGCCCTGAGTCACACAGCTAAGAGAAAAGCAGGATGCAAACAGGTCTGCTTTTCCTCCAAAGCCCCGGTATCCTTCAGGGGGCCATTCCTCCTACTCATATTTAATTCTGACACTGGGGTGGAAATTATCATCTCCATTTTGCAAGTGAGGAACAGGAAATGTAGAAAGATCTACACTTGTAAGGGTGAAAAGAAAGAAAGTCGCTCAGTCGCGTCCGACTCTTTGCGACCCCATGGACTGTAGCCTACCAGGCTCTTCCGTCCATGGGATTTTCCAGGCAAGAATACTGGAGTGGGCTGCCATTTCCTTCTCCAGGAGATCTTCCCAACCCAGGGATTGAACCCGGGTCTCCCGCATCATAGACAGACGCTTTACCATCTGAGCCACCATGGAAGTCCAGTATAAAAACCCAATCACGCTGTTTCCCTCCATCTAAAATGCATGCAAGTGTGCAGACACTAAAAGAAGAGTCAGCCTTTATTTCTTAAGAAAAAAAAAAAGAAATTGGGGGGACTTCCCTGGTGGTCTAGTGGTTAAGACTGCCTTCCAATACAGGGGATGAGGGTTCAATCCTTGCAGGGAAATAAGATCCCACGTGCCTTGTGGTCAGAAAACCAAAACATAAAACAGAAACAATACTGTAACAAATTCAACAAAGACTTTAAAAATGGTCCACATCAAAAAGTCAAAAATAAAAACAAAAAAGTGTGAGGCAGCCTTGGGGATGGGTGGAGAGAGAAAATGAGTGACGATGATTCAGGATTGAAGGTGAGTCAGGCCGCCTCCATGAGGTCTATCAGCTCCATCTTCCCTGGAGACCGACTCCATCTCCAGGGAAATAGTAACCTGGGCCTGTGTGCTAAATCCCTTCAGTCGTGTCTGACTCTGGGTGATCCCATGGACTGTAGCCTGCCAGGCTCCTCTTCCATGGGATTCTCCAGGCAAGAATACAGGAGTGGATTGCCATTCCCTTTTCCAGGGAATCTTCCCAACTGAGGGATGGAACCCATGTCTTTTACATCTCCATCTCTTGCATTGGCAGGAGGGTTCTTTACCACAAGTGCCACCTGGGAAGCTCAAGTAACCTGTGGGTTTTCCCAAAATCAAGTTTGCCCTGTCTTTTTTTTTTTTAGTATCCAAAATCTTTTTCATAGCAAGGTAGAACCTAGGGTTAGTTCTGTAGTCCCAGCTGGCTCCTAGGCATCTGGTGCACTCAAACTTCTGGCCCTCGGAGTTTACACAGTATTTGGTGTGGCTCTTCGGGGTTCATGTACGAAACGCCTGTACACCTCTCGGCCTTTGCGAGGACCAGAGAGGATAGTGCCACAGCCCTTGGGGAAGTCCAGAGACAGCTGTTCGAAGGTAAGGATCTTGTCCCCAGCCTTGAGGATGCAGCTCTGAGTGCCGCTGCTCACTCACAGGGCACACACCTTCAATTTGGGCACTTCCTGGACATACACTTGGGTTCCCTGGTGGCTCAGACGGTAAAGAATCTGCTTTCAATGCAGGAGACTCAGGTTCCATCCCTGATTGGGAAGATTTCCTGGAGAAGGAAATGGCAACCCACTCCAGTATGCTTACCTGGAAAATTCCATGGACAGAGAAGCCTGGTGGGCTACGCTGGGGTTGCAAAGAGTTAGTCACGACTGAGCAACTAACACTTTCATTTTCTGGACACATGCACATCATGGGTTATAGTCCCCACAACCGCAGCTGTTTTGCCTTCCCCTGCAGGAATCTTCGTCTTCAGTATCATCCGGGAAAGGGCGGAGGTGGCCAGTTGGTGCCACTCCTGAACAATCTCTTCAGAACAACTTGATTGAAGGTGTAGTTGGTTTGTCTGACCAGAAACCTGCACAGCTTGACCAACAGCCTTAGGTAGATGTCCTGGCTCTTAGGTTTCTTGCCTCAAACCTTTCACCCCTTGCTGTGGAGGATGTCAGCCCCCATGATGGTGCCTCCTACTTAGCCAGGTCCAGAAACGGCTTGCCCTCAGTCTTTGTGTTTTTTGTTTTTTTTTTTAAACAGGCCTCACATTCAGCTCAACAGCGTGGTGGAAGAAGTATATTTGTCGCCTCCCAGCAGGGCTGCCAGACTTCAGATCATCTCCTATTCTCCTGCCTTCAGGGACTTGAACCCAGATCTTGCCATTTATTTTAATCGTGCAAAGTGCTCTCTTCCCTTGCTTTCTGGTCTGATGAGTTCAAGGAGTTTCCTCTGATCAGCCCAAAAGGTGACATGTCTCATCTGATAGGAACTGCTGATATTTGGCAAAAGGCGGCCATATGACTCGAACAGTCAAGGAGAAACTGAGACTGCAGTTAGCAAATGCTGCCTGCTGCAGGTGCCCCGCAGAGAGCTCTCTGGGGCTCGAGTTCAACGCCTTTGTTTCAAGCAAGCAGCACAAGCGCCATTGCTGGAGAATATTAAAAGAGTAAATGATGACGCCTTTACAGACTTGGCAGGCTCTCGCACCAAGGGGCTTCAGCATAACTGCTGGGAAACCATCCCAGACAGAGCGAAAGGAAGCAAAACCCCTGCTCTGACCAGCAAAATGCATCTGCAGGCAGTCCTCCCAGGGCATTTCAGCAGAAGCTAATATGATGTAAAATTTTAAAAAGGTGAAAAAGCACAAGACAAAACTTTCTTCAAGATCAAAAATTTCACAGACAGAGAAGGTGCTGGAGCAGCTTCGCTGGTTCACATGGTTGAGGACTTCTCTGCCTGGGCTGTGATGGGAGACACAGGCTCTGGGCCCACATGACCTTGGCGTTCCAGCTCTCACTCACAAGGGCGAGTGTACAGAACACAGCTCAGAGCTTTGTCACCCCTTAGATGTTGTAGCCCTTCTGAGCCCCTCATAAGAGTGGCTGCCTTAACTAAATGGGTCTCTGAGACCAATTTCTAGAAAAAGTGTATAATCTTATACACCTTCAGAGATGATCAAGTTCATCTGCCTCTGTGCTTCAAATAGAAAAACAGGAAGGCACGTGTGGGGAACCACTTGCAAAGGTGCTCTTGGAACGTTTTAAAAGATCAGTTTAATAACTATGAGGGAGCTCAGAGTGAACCAGAGTGTTTAGAGGAAAAAACAATTAGATTTTCCCCCATCTTCTTAATGAAAGAAGCCTATCTCAATTAGGGAGATCTTTAATAGGCCTTGATAAAGATTAAAATTAACTTCTGCCTAATTACAAAGTGAAAGTATTAGTCGCTCAGTCGTGTTAGACTCTTTGTGACCCCAGGGACCACAGCCGGCCAGGCTCCTCTGTCCACAGGGTCCTCCAGGCAAGAAGACTGGAGTGGGTTGCCATTTCCTCCTCCAGGGGATATTCCCAACCCAGAGACTGAATCCAGGTCGCCTGCATTACAGGCAGATACTTTACCATCTGAGCCACCAGAGAAGCCCATCCGCCTCATTAGGTACTTGATGGTTTTCAAATTTACACCCAATACCCACTTCCTCCAATATTCATCTCAGAAAGCATAGACCCCTATGGGGCCCCTACACTCTCCCGTTTAGAGGGACTGGACACATGGGAGACACGGTCTTTCCCATTCCTTCCACAGAAGTGCGTGACCAGGGCCTTCCCAACCATCCTCTGCAGCTGACTGACGCCTGTGCCAGGGCGCTGTCCTCCTCCCTGCAGTCTGTCCGTCCCTCACTCGGCCTTCCTCGTCACAGCAGGGGCGCCACCAGCATCCCAGCTGTTCAGTCAAGGAACACTCCCCATCTTTCCAGTAACATGCTTCCAATTACCTCCGACCCCAAAAAACAGATCAAAAATCTGTTAGTACCAGTTGCAGTGTGCGTATATATGCTTTGAATGAAGACTGAAGTAAGTAGCTCGTGTTTGGGGCTTAATTTTATGCTCATTTAGCTGCTCTGGACACTGAACCTCCCATCATATTTATAGGTGTGCTGTATGGAGCTTGCTATAGGGAAAAGCACCTCTGGAAAAGTAGTCTAGTGGTACTAATAAATTTAATAATAATTCATAATCATATCAATTCATATTTATTGAGCTCACTAATTGCCAAGTACTTTCCTAATTGCTTTATATATTTTAATTCACTCAATCTTCACAATGATCTTCTGAGGTAAGCACTACCGTTACTGCGCTGATTATGCAGACGCATAAACTGAGGCACAGAGAGGTTAAAGCGGTAAATTGTCCGAGTGAAACAGTTAATTAAAAATGAAATGAAATGTTGTTAAAAACAATGATGCCTTAAAATAATTTATGACCAACAACATATAAGTCCATCAATCACACTCTGTGACTTGTAGAAATAT
>NW_011494743.1:2243320-2263409 GCF_000754665.1 Bison bison bison | reverse complement strand
AAAAAAAAAAAAAAAGAATAAAAGGACAGATTTTTAAAAAGTGAAAAAGCCGATTGCAGAAGCAAGAAGGTTGAAATAGAAATTGTACACACACAGTCATGAACTAGAAGAATCATGACTTAGAAGAAATACTTCTGTTGTTCAAGATGGAAAAAATACCACCACCACA
This sequence comes from Bison bison bison, assembly GCF_000754665.1. Classification (NCBI taxonomy): domain Eukaryota; kingdom Metazoa; phylum Chordata; class Mammalia; order Artiodactyla; family Bovidae; genus Bison; species Bison bison. Next base: position 2,263,240 of record NW_011494743.1, on the reverse strand, counting down.
ATACCGTTTTTTGAAAAAATCTTGACCTCATATAATCAATGGCAAAATTAATTTAAATGTTAAAACTGTTGGTGGCCTGTGTACTGCATGTCCTTGACGTGCATGGGTGCACGGGGAAGGGCTGCTGTGTGGATGGCTCAGAACGGAGCCTCCTGGGGGTCTAGGAGACGGCTGCTCCCTTCACCACACTCTTGGGGACACCCTGAAGGGAGATGACAGTGGAGCCTGTTTTTGCCTGAATTTCCGGGAATTTGCGTGGTTCAGAGAGACATGGGCACGAGAGCCCCAGGGAATGTGGCGGGAAGGAGGCAGGGCCAGCACAGCAGCCACCAGGTGCCACCAGATCAGTGCCACTCAGGCCGCGCCCGGGCACGGAGCAAAAACGCATCTTCAGGCTTCAGTCTCCCTCCGCGCAAAGCTGTGTCCCACAGGGCAGGGCAGCCCACGTTCCCAGGCTGAACATGTGGTCCTTAGGGCAGCCCCTGCCTCTGTGTCAACAGGGAGGTCTCGGGACAGGCCAGGCACGGTCGGGGGGCCACCCGGGTGGAGCCAGGAGAGTCCACACCGAGGAGGTCACAGCAGCAGTAGCTGGAGGAAAAGCTGAAGCCCAGAGGGTGTGACACACACGAGGGGTTCTGGGGAAGGCCTGGCAGGGTGTGCGTGTCGTTAGCTCAATCCTGGGACCCAGAGGGGACTGAGGCACAGGCCCACTGCAGCCTGGAAGCACGCACGCTCCAGGAGGCTTCCCATGGCATGCCTGTATCACCTACGCAGATGAAACCCAGAAAGCGAGCTCATGGCCATTCAGACATCACAAAACTGGAAAAGATAACTCATAGACTGAATGAGTGAACCAAAGTTCTAAAGATCTGGACAGGCTAGAATGATGGCTGACAATGAGTCAGATGAAATTTAATAAAGGAAGGAGATGGCTTGACAGGGTTCCTTGGCTGGATGAATCACCAGGAGGAATGAACATTTATTTGAAGGAAAAAAATCATGACAAGAGAATATTTTCTCTCTGATTCTTTCTCCTGAGGGGCTGGGCAGAGGCACAAGAGCACAAACAGCACAGCATCATCAACCAGTGTCCACAAGCCAGGCTTTTCCTCCTCCAGACACCAACTCCCTGGTCTCTGCACTCCATCCAGGACAAGAACAAGAATGGCTTGTTGGGCTTGCTTTCCATGTTTTTTTTTTAAAACGCTCAAACATAGAAACGAGGGCTTCCCTGATGTCTCAGAGATAAAGAACCTGCCTGCAACGTAGAAGATGGAGGTTCGATCCCTGGGTTGGGAAGATCCCCTGGAGGAGGGCATGGCAACCCACTCCAGTGTTCTTGCCTAGAGAATCCCATGGACAGAGGAGCTTGGCAGGCTCTAGTCCATGGGGTTGCAAAGAGTCAGACACCACTGAAGCAGAAAAATTAAAAGAATACTGCAATGAACTCCCACAGCCCTGTCACCTAGATCTGAATTATTAACCTATTGCCACGTTTTGTGTATGTGTTTATGTGTGTGCTTATCCCAAGCATTTGAAAGTAATTCAAAACACATCAGCATACATCACATGATCATGTCATGATCACACTGACAACTAGCAACAATTCTCTCATAACATCCAATGTCCAGCCTAGATTCAAACTGCCCCAACCTGCTCCTAACATCTGTTATAGGTTTCCTTGTTCACACTAAACCCAGTCAAGGGTCCCACGTTAAATATGGTTGTCCTGTCTCTAATAATCCAGAAGAATCTTGCCATGTTGCTGGTTTTTAGATTCGTCTGGTTGCTTACTCTTTGTGTCCTTCTGGTTCCTGTATTCTCGGTATTTCCCGTAAACTGGAAGTCACGTCTACGTCATAATTAATTTCACCTTGTACATCTCCATCAAGAAGGTTTCATAGACAGTGGTTTTCCAAAGCCTTGCACCATCTTATGAGGCACCCCGCACCCACCTGTCTCACTTTTACTGATAAATCTGACTACACGGATAAGCAGTTATCACAGTATCTCTCCCTTATGAACACTGTATGTTTCTTTTTACAATTAGCAAGTAATTTGTGGTATCATGTTTTCATGATGTGTGAGTATACTTTTCCCCACCAACACTTTCCATAAAGACTTTAATATCCATTGATGATCCTTGTCTGGGTTGGTAGTTTCACAGGGACTGTCAAAATGGGGATTTTCTAATTTTGTCATTACTTCTTTATTAGCTGCCATTCTTCATCAAAGAATTCATCCCTCAACAACCGCAAATAAACTACAGTTCCTCCTAAAATTTCACACTGGGTGTGTATATCCTCCTTGTATATGAGAATTCCACCCAAGCAGTGCATGATCTGTAACAAGGACTAGAATTCCACCCAAGCAGTGCATGCTCTGAACAAGGACTGGCACACTTCCCTGGAAACAGTTCGCTATTTCACGCTTTATAGGCCATGTGGTCTTTGTAGCAAGCAGTCAGCTCTGCCATTGCATGAAAGCAGCCATGGATTCGGAGGAGGCACTGGCGCCCCACTCCAGCACTCTTGCCTGGAAACTCCCATGGATGGAGGAGCCTGGTGGGCTGCAGCCCATGGGGTCGCTAAGAGTCGGACACGACTGAGCGACTTCACTTTCACTTTTCACTTTCATGCACTGGAGAAGGAAATGGCAACCCACTCCAGTGTTCTTGCCTGGAGAATCCCAGGGACGGGGGAGCCTGGTGGGCTGCCGTCTATGGGGTCGCACAGAGTCGGACACGACTGAAGTGACTTAGCAGCAGCAGCAGCCATGGATCACCCATAAATAATTGAATACAGTTGTCATCTGATAAAACTTTATTTACAAAAGCAAGTAGATAGCTGGTTTACCCTTAGGCCACAAATTGCTTACCCTGAGCTACAGTAGTATCATTTACTTTTGCTGCCTTTTCTTTGCTCCACTGAGTGGCTTTCAAGGACTTCCCAGGAGGTGCTAGCAGTAAAGAACTGCCTGCCAATGCAGGAGACATAAGAGGCGTGGCTTTGATTCCTGGTTCTGGAAGATCCCCTGGAAAAGGGAATGGCAACCCACGCCAGTACTCGTGTCTAGAGAATCTCACGGACAGAGGAGCATGGTGGGCTACAGTCCATAAGGTTGCAAAGAGTTGGACATGACTGATGCAAATTAGCACACACGTGCGCAGTTGGCTTTTACAGCCCTTCTGCATCTGTTACGCAGTATGTCCTTCACAACAACCCCGGTGCCTGGGAGAAGCACACACACAATTGCTGCAGGCAGAGGATAGGAGGCTCAGGAAGATTCCCAGGGCTTGAATCTAGTGTCCCAGCTCCACACCTGATGTTCTCATGTCTACTGTCTCTCATTCTGTGATGGAAGTGAAAGTGAGTCACTCAGTCATGTCTGACTTTTTGCAATCCCATGGACTATACAGTCCGTGGAATTCTCCAGGCCAGAATACTAGTGTGGGTAGCCTTTCCCTTCTCCAAGGGATCTTTCCAACCCAGGGATCGAACCCAGGTCTCCCGAATTGCAGGTGGATTCTTTACCAGCTGAGCCACAGGGGAAGCCCAAGAATACAGGAGGGGGTAGCCTATCCCTTCTGAAGTGAATCTTCCTGACCCAGGAATCAAACCGGGTCTCTGCATTGTGGGCAGATTCTTTACCAACTGCACTATCAGGGAAGCTCCCTGTGGATGGACACAGACCCCAAACCCATCATCAGGAGCAACAAATGCAATGCCCCAAAGACTTCCGAAAAATGACAGGTCAAACATGCTAATCACCAAAATATGCCTTCCCCAGGAAGTCAGCCACTTATTTGCTAGGATGAAAAATAAACCATTACAGCATAAATATACTCTGAAGGCTAACAGTTATATTTTCATTCCCATGAAAAGAAAACAAAATTTTAAATGTTCTGAAATGCATAACCCAGATGTAAATTAATATCTGGGCTTATGTTTGTTAATAGAATATCAAAGTACATAGACGTGAAAACCCTTCATCTTGCTGTTTAACTTTGCAACTAAATCTATCAAAATACCAGAAGCCACAGTAGAAAATATGCACATGCACGCACGCGCACACACACACACACACGTTGAAAATTATAAAGTTAATATACCCCCTAGTCAGTTAATACCATTGTTGTCCCTGCTATTGTTAAAGACAGAGATGATCCTTAAATGATTAGGTAAAATGCCTATTTTTGCCTACCCATGTAGCCAAAAGAAGCCGGAAAAAGAAGATGGGTTAAATTCACAGGAACAAGCTCCAAATCTGTCAGCACACAATCTCACCACCACACAATCTTAGTGAAAACAGAACACTGAAGGAATCAAATTCCTTTTTTTCTTTAATGCAGAATGTGCCTTGAACTCCATGGGGAAAGACCAGATGCTTAAAGCTGGAAAAATCTTAGCCATCATTTTCCAGTCCCTCCTTTGTAGAAAGCTCACAAAGTTTCAGAGACACAGCCGTCCTTTCACCATGAAAGACAAACAGGTCAAGGAAGAGGAAGGAAGCTGGGTTTTAACAGGCAGCTCGTACAACCCGAGAGTTACATTAAAGGTGTAACCCTAACATTTTCAGGGAGAGGAATATATGCCCTAGGTTTAATATCTTAAAGTGAGATATAAAGCTGATAAATAGTTAAGTACAATATATTCTGTTCTCTGACCTTGAAGACCACTTTAAAAAGTTTTCAAATGTGTGTAAAGTCATGGTTTTTATGTCACTCAAAGTCAGCAAACTACCAAAGACAAGGGAGTTTGCTGTTGTGCACACCTGGTGTCCATGAGCAGTGATGAGCTACCACCAGGTGCCCACTGAGCCATGCGAACCCCCAACTACCAAGAGAAGCAAGACAATGGATGCTCAGCGCTACTGAAAATAACACTTTCCTATATATAATAAACTGCTGCACTCTTGCTGAGAGGAGGGCTTTACAATTCAATTAGTCTCTTGGCTTCCCTAAGTGCTTCTGCTGCTCAATCCTCCCCACTCCAGAGCAGCACCTGATCCTCAGGGCCCAGCCCACAAACCCTCCCGGCATCGGCTGCAGGCGTCTCATCCTTTGTTGGTGACACTGGGCAGGAAACAGGAGACAGCCTGTTCCTGAGGGCCGGGCAGTATTGGCAGTCGGGATGGTGGGTGTCCAGCTGCTCTGTAGAGTGCTGAATGTTGAGAAGGAGGAAGGGTGGGTGAGATGAATAAATACAACGTAAATAAGACATTGACATGTTAAGTGTTTAAGGGGATAACACCAAGACCTGTAAAAACTTCAAGTGGGATTGTTTCATTAGAAATAAGAAAGCGGGTTTTGCGAGAGCAAATTGGTGGCAGTTATTGAACAAAATAAAAGCACTTCAGGCTGACGCTCAAGCATTCCAACAACAGAAATTTTTAAACATGTTACTCAAGCCACAGTTGGTGCTAAGATGACATCATCACACACAGAGAAGTCAGGTACGCTCCTAGAGGGCCCCCTTACAGTCAGCCCGGGGATGGCAGGCCTGTTTGCCCCCTCCCCTAGCTGCTTGGATTACAACAGGGAGCAATGCTGTCTGATGGGCAAAGGCATTTATGGTCAGCAGAGGGCCTGATGGCTGGTTTGCAAATTATCCACATTGGCAGCTGGGATCTCTTTCCCCCCAAACTGCAGAGAACCGAAGACTGCAGTCTATACTTTCCTCTTTGTACCTCCTTCTTGCTTCTCATCCTCGTGGTTGCCCATTAAAAGTGATCGCCTTTGGAGGGGAGATCAGAAATCCTGCAGGGGGGGGTCTGTTCTTCCAAACGAGACCATAAAGATGGGGGTGTTTTTTCATAAAGCTGTTTTTCTTCTGATCTCTTCATTTTGCAGCTAAAATCTTTCAACCTCCTTGGGATGAAAGAAGAACTGTAGAATATTGATTTTTTTTTCCTTCCCCCTATAAATTCATGACAAATGGGGAACAAAAGCTTACCTGGAAGTGTGGATGTCTAATTAAAATTTTATTCTCAAGTGAAAACGTCTCTAGAAAAGAGCGGGGGGGAATGCTCCACTTCCACAGTCCTCCTGCGTCTCCGTCCTCCTGGGGACACGTCCCAGGGGGCTCAAGAGACTAATGATGAAGATAACCTAAGTGTGTGTGTGCGTGCAGATGCACGAGCACTAAAAGTGAGACGCGTCTCTCAACACACTCTGTTCCTACGGGTCAAACGGGAAATACGTGGCACCTGCTGGGAGGATGGTGGGGTTTTGCCGTTTCAGTAGCAATGGGGGTCCAGTCCTGTGGACGGCCAGGGGAGGCCTAGACAGGTGTGAGCTCTGCATGAATGACAAGAAGTCAGAAAACATCTGGAGAATGAATTGGAGCCACCCTCAAATAGGCCCATTTCATAAAGGTCTAGTGTTTATTTATTTATTTTTTTAATGTGGACTATTTTTACGGTTTTTATTGAATTTGTTACAATATTGCTTCTGCTTTTTGTTTTGGTTTTTTGGCTGCAAGGCATGTGGAATCTTAGCTCCCCAACCAGGGATCGAACCCGCAACCCCTACATTGGAAGGTGAAGTCTTAACCACTAGACCTCCAGGGAAGTCCCAAGGCTTAGTGTTTAAATTAGTTCTTTGCTCAGTTTTTGGTCCTTGCCTCCGGCTCTTTCTTCCCGTCTCATAGTATCCCTGCCCTCAACTGTGCTGGATGAGTTTTCTCCACTACTCTTTCTGTGCCCCTTCTCCAGTCACCACTTGAATCTATTGCTGGAAAGGTTTTTAAAAAATCAGTAATAAAAACACTGCTAATTATGGAAACTGGTGATGAAATATGGGCATGATGACTGATGCCGCACCCCAAAACAGAAAGATAACCACCTAGATACACACAGATGTATGGACATTCACACTCATGTACCTGTGTGTGCACAGCACCTACACATACACACGCTCGAGGCTCTCACACACGTGCACACACCTGTGTGTACACGTGCATACACACGGGTCTTAAAGAGTCTGCCATCCTGCACCTCCCAGGGCCCCCTGTGTCACCCTAAACCCTACCGCACTGCTCCACTGAATACCAGCAGCAGCGCCCTAATGATCGTCCAGCGTTAACTTGGTCCCCATTTCTTGGGAGAGCCAAAGAGTGCCTTGGAGTGATGGATTTGGAGGCGTAAACTCTAATACCAAATCCTAACTCCCTCACCCAGGTTCAGCTCTGGGAGACCCACAGGTTTCTGAGGTTCTATGCTTCCTGTCTTTCCCACATGTCATGCTAAATGAAAAGGAAGGCATCTAAAATCCCACAAAATTATCTCTAAAGGGATCCTGGTGTTTTGAGCCAAATACATGATTCTCAAAACTCTGGCTTTACTGTGAATGTGTGCTAAGTTGCTTCAGTCATGTCTGATTCTTTGCAACCCTGTGGACTATAGCCTGCCAGACTCCTCTGTCCATGAGATTCTAGAGGCAAGAATACTGGAGTGCGTTGCCATGCCCTCCTCCAGGGGATTTTCCTGACCCAGGGACTGAACTCTTGTCTCTTATGTCTCCTGCATTGGCAGGTGGGTTCTTTACCACTAGCGTCAGCTGGGAAGCCTTTTACTATGGATAAAGGCCTTACAGTTTCCCATGTCACAGACATGGTTTTATTAATTCCAGAATCAAAGTGCCTGAGAAGGGAGTTTTAATAGACACATATTTTGAACTTATCTGACCAAGCAGATAAGTGGGTGGGGGTGCTGAGTGCACCAGGCAATTTGGCTCCTCAGCACAAAATTAAAAAATGGACTTTTGAATATGTTCCCTGACAGATAAATCAGTTTACAAGGCCTTAGAAAAATGCTACATGGGAGGTACTCTTTTTCCTGCCCTCCTAAGCTTTCCCAGCAACCCCCAAGCCTTCTAAAACCTCCTTCATTGATCCATCCATCCACTGATCCATCTAACAAACGTTTACCAAGTGACTATCCTGTGCCAGGCACTGCTGTATATCAGGGACTCGGCATATACCAAAATAGACAGAGCCTCTTACTTCATGGACTTTACACACCAAGAGAGGATAACCTTCTGTAATTAAGTTATCCTTCAATTAAAAAATAATGTTAAAATACAACAAAAAGAGAAGATAACAGTTATTCAAAAAGGAGAAACAAATGAATATCACAAAATATTCTGCTAAAGACTACAAAGGGAAAAAAAATCTCTGCAAGAGAATAAGCAAGAACACAACCCTTGTGCAGTTAGGCACAGCTTCTCTGAAGAAGTGGCAATGCTGCTGAGAAGGAAAGGGTGTGCAGGTACTAATTGGTGAAGATAAAAGAGAAAGAGGAAGGTTCCCAGGAGAGCGAGCAGAGACCCTGTGAAGGACTGGAGGCAAGAGTAGGAAGTGTGGTCAGGTGCCGACAGAGGCAGGTGAGACAGCGGGATGGTGAGGCACGCGTGGATGGGGCTGGGACGGCCAGGCTCCCACATCCGGCAGCTCTGTGAGCCCGCATATGCAGGGCCCCCAGTCTGGGGAGAACTTGGGGTACCAAGAGGGGAGTGACACCATATAACTCAGTTTTTGAGACCACTCCAGCATCCTCATATGAACTTGGGTGCTGAGACAGAGGTAAAGAGACTGTTTAGGATACAGGTTCCCAACGTGAGGTCTGAGGACCAGTGTCATCCACATCACCTGGGAACCTAGCACATTCAGGCTTACTAAACCAGGAACTCTGCGATGGGGCCCAGCAATCTGTGTTTTAACAAGTCCTCCATCAAAGCCTGCAACCACTAGTTTAGGAGGTTACCATATAGTCCTGGCAAGAAACTGCAGTGACTTATAACAGGCCAGTGGTGGTAGACATGAAGACTAGTTAGTAATCCAGGAAAAATTCTTAGGTATTAAGAGTGTTCCTCACCAAACTGGCAGAAGTGAATAAACAGAACTCCTGTGCAGCTGAAATCAGCCAAGCACACCAACAGCCTGCATTCACTGCTGGTGCTGCTGCTAAGTCGCTTCAGTCGGGTCCAACTCTGTGCGACCCCAAAGACGGCAGCCCAAGATGCACCAAGAAAGCATGTGCTTTCTTCTTTAATGGTAAGTTTAGAAGGGAAACGGAACTGTTCAAGAGAGAATTTTTTGAAAGGAGGCCCCAAATGCCTGCATGCAGAATGTTACATTGTGGCGAGAACACCTGTGGCCGCCAAATGTAACTTTTGCCGAGGATGCTGGGACTCGGGGCTCGTCTGAGGTCCACCAGCCACAGCACCCACACTGGGGCCCAGCCACCTCTCCCAGGTCTCTTCTTCCCCGACACCTCTTCCAAAGACTCATTATGCTGGGTGCTGCTCATTTATACAAAAATGTAACATAAATTTCATTTAATGACTATGAAATAGCACGTGGTAGAATCTCCCAGCTAAGAGTCAGTCTGTTCAAATAGCTCTCAAACGTTCCAGCTAATCTAGTCCATGGACTGTATTCCATGTCCTCAGCCAGAATCCTCCTATCAGTGCAGACATGCTCACAGGCTGTGAACAAAATCATTAGAGGGATTAGAGACACTTTCAAGCGCAGGAGAGGGGCAGAGTGACCAGGAGAGGCCCCCTCCTTAGCAACATTAATCAGGCACGCCAAACTGCCCAGTAAAGCAACGTCTCGCTCCAGATAGAATGGAGATGGAACAAACACACAGCAAACGTCAGGAAAGAAGCAGTAGCTCCAGTAATATCTTCATCCAAAAACAAACCCCAAACCTTACCATCAGTCAATGTTCTTTTCTTTTATTATTTTCTCAAATAAAGCTGAGAGAGTGGGAGTTTTGCTGGGGACAAATGATTTCTTTGATTTCGTTCTTTAAAGTTTATTTGTTCTGGTCATTTTCTCTCATTTGTTCTTAACAGATCAATAGCTGCCTTCACTTCCTCCCCCACAATTTAGCAATCTGGAAGGGAATGAGTTTCTGCAGAAAAACAGTGACTCAGTGAGTGAGGGGTTTGGATTGGGGCAGCCACACAGATTTCAGTTTGGGGAAACCTTCCTGTTCAGGATTGATGTCAGCACCTCAGCTGGGTTTAAGATCAAATATTTAGTTAGGGGAAAATATAATTACTTTTTAATTAAGGAAACTTAGACATGAATAAAATAACAACAACAAAAAAGGATGCTTTCTATTCAGTCCCTAGAATAATCTGTGATGGGAAACAACTTCCCATGAAGATGGGGAGCTCACAACCACTCACCTCTGTCACTCCAGGAGTCTCAGGTGACCCAGATGGGCTGCACTACGGCTCTGAGGGGGCTGAGGGAATGTGGCTTCAGGGGAACCTCTTTGATACACAGGCTTTCAGTACCAGCTTTGCCCAGAGACACAAAGAAACAGTGAGAGATTATGTAAAGAAACGGACATACAGAGTTAGAACAGAGAGAGAGACGCGCAAAGATGCAGTGAACACACACACCCACTTCAGCTGCCGTGGTCTCCACTCCCCAACCTGGAATCCTCGTAATCCACTTGTGTCCTTAAAGCCAGGCCTCCCACAGCCAGGGCACACTGGAGGAGAATAACCCCTGGTTCCGATGACTTTGGAGGCACAGCCTTCCTCTCTTAATCAGTTAATAACTATGCTAATCTACATGAAGCGTGCATACACGCTAAGTCACTTCAGTCGTGTCTGACTCTTTACGACCCCATGGACTGTAGCCCACCAGGTTCCTCTGTCCGTGGGATTCTCCAGGCAAGAATACTGGAGAGGGTTGCCATGCCCTCCTCCAAGGGATCTTTCCAACCCAGGGATCAAACCTGCATCTTTATGTCTCCTGCATTGGCAGGCAGGTTCTTTACCACTAGCCCCACCTGGGAAGCCCAATCTACGTGATAAATACTCATCATTCAATTTACAGATATTCAACCCACAAAGTAAGCAAATGCAGTCACATGACTCCCTCCCTAAAGCCCACTGATGCCCTCCAGTTCTCTGAGGACACAGGTCAGTTTCTCCAACCTGCTTTACCTTCCTGGCACTTGCTCTCACCTCACCCCCATCACAGCCTGTGCTCTGGTCAGAACCAGAGACATTTACACAAACCCACCAGGGCCCCCTCTCTTCTCCAAGCCCCTTCATGAGACCTCTGCTTTCCCTGCAAGTTCCCACGCTGTCTTTTACGATGGTTCCTTTGCCAGTCTAAGCCCTGGGTCTCAGCATTGACAGGGTTGCTGCTGCTGCTGCTAAGTTGCTTCAGTCGTGTCCGACTCTGTGCGACCCCATTGACAGCAGCCCACCAGGCTCTGCCATCCCTGGGATTCTCCAGGCAAGAACACTGGAGTGGGCTGCCATTGCCTTCTCCAGGCATCTCTACAGCCTCTCCTCTCTGTGTGTCCCACAGGACAGTGCAGCCACCCCACCCACAGCACGTCTGGGCTCTTCCTCTGCCTTCAGGACCTACTTGTACTTTGCATGCTCACTGCTATATCCTTACCTCCCAACACTGAGGACAGTGTTTAAGGACTGCCAATTTAGGTTCTCTGTGGGCCAAAACAGTCTTAATTTTCTTTAAGCATAACAAAAAGGAATTTTCACTACGAGGTATCAGTGAAAGAACCGCATCCTGCCAGGACTCCTTATGTGGGTCCAGGCTAAGCAACCCTGCGGTCGTGAGCATAGCCTCAGCTCACTGCCAGATGTGGGATTTTAAGATTCAGCACAGCCCTGGGCCAGTATGGCTTGTTGGTAATGTGGATGAGTACTAAGGAATTTTGCCTCAATTTTCAGCCAGCCCACTGCACAGATGAGCAGACTATTTGAGGTTGGGTTCCCTGGGAAACAGACTCTAAGATGCTTACTAGGGTGCTCTCGGGATCCTGCCTAGAGGGATGGGAAGGAACAAGATGAGACAGAGGGAGGGGCTGACCCCTGATGTGCCTCTGATACCCAGGGGAGGTGGAGGCTTGAATGCCTCTTAGAGACTGTCCTGAATTGAGGAAAGGGTTCCAGGCACTTGGGCTCTAGAAGGTAAGTCACTGGATGCTGGGATGGATCCCGACCCTGGGCAGCAAGCAGTTAGCATAGAGAATGAGATCTGGGAGCTCTCCACACTCGCTGCAGCTGGAGAACAGGGCCTGAGTTCAAGCCACACTAGATCTTAGAGGAGGGGGAAAGAGGTTCTGACATTTCACCACTTTCCATTGGTCAGAACTCATGGGCCCAGGACAGTTGAAACTACAACTTGACTTCAACCAATTGAAAATTCGACAGGACAGATTTCTCCCTAACATTCTTACAAGAATATATCTAAAGAACTAGAAAGTGCTTTTCATATGAAAGCACAGCTCTCTCAAAAGACTTGTGGCAGTACAGGTGTGCAGCTTTGGGTGAAGAGGGGAAACACGGAAATCTTGAGGGGACCTCAACTAAGAACAAGAAGCAGTAGCTACACTTTATTCCTTCCCTAGGCTTCCCATGAGATGGGAACGGAATCAGAATGAATCTAGGTGAATCATGAAGGTCCAGACCCTCAATGGGAATTTTCCTGAGGACCTACGAGAGCGTAGATAGAAACTGGATGCCTATTTGTTTAACTGAATTGAAGGAAATCTTACACAAAATCATACCACTCAGACTTTTATTCTGAAACAGAGAAGGTTTTAGTTCTAAAATATGCTAAGTCAGTCTTTCAAAGGTAAATTAATAAAGATGTCCCAGGGCTTGGGGATGATAATAGGAAGCAAAAAAAATAACAAAAAAGGAAAGGAGTTCTTATAGGAAGAGAGGGGGAAGTAAAATGGAACCTTCTACTGAATTCTGGCCGCGCCTGAACAAAGGAAGAAATCAAAAAGGTGTCTAAGGGGGCTGACAGATGTGGGCCCCAGAAAGGCAGAAATCAATAATTCTGAGTCACAAACCAAAAAGGCACTGAACATTTAGATGGTGAAGCACATACAGGAAAAAACAAATCTTGGGTTATGAACAATATCTGAAAAATAAACAAACAAGCTACTTGTCACAACTACTGAGAACAGAGGCATGACCTGGCTACACATTAAAAATATGTAAATGCTCACTAATATCACCCAAGTGTATGGTGCTGTTTGATGGTATTTTACTGAACATAAAATTTTATAAGCTTTCATAGACTCATTTGGACTTTCTATTGCCTACCCTTATTTCAAGTGTGATGTCCTGGGATGTGAATTTTAATGCCTAATTGCTGTGCTTAGGTAGAAGTTACTTTATCTACACACATTTATTAATTGACACATATGTGTCCAGTTGCAGTTTACCAAATGTCCACAAACTCAAGGAACTTAACAAGGAGGATGTGGTCCCAGCTCTGGCTTTTAGTAGCCTCAAGATCTTGGAAATCCTCTTAAGACATGGCTTTCTCATCTCATAAATAATGTAGGGATGAATATAAACCAGGTCCTGTGGATCTTGCAAGAATTTCTGATTCAAATGAGACTTTACATTAAAATAACTTGTAAACTTTAAGATACAAAACAAACAACAGAAGTCATATGACCCATCAAGAGTATAGGAGTCTATTACAGAAACACCACAGAAAGTATCTAGTAAGATTGGTAGAAAAAATATTTTAGATATAAGTTCATTTATATTTAGCCATTTTTCACCTTAGTGATAAAAGCTACCACAGCATGAAACAAAAAGAGAAGTTAATTTCTTCATAGTTACCGTAGAAATGCTTTCCATGTTCTAAATAGCATTACAAAATAACTACATCTAGTGTGATTTAAAAAAAAAGTCTATATTTACCAAGCACACTTAACATGGGCTGCCACTGTTCTAAGGCTTTTACATGTATGAACTCATTTATACCCCATTACAACCATCAGAGGAAGGTACTTTTATTACATCCATTTTACAGATGAGAAATCTGAGTCTCTGAGTAGTTAAGTTACTAACCTCAACCCCAAATCCCAGATACAGGAAGTGGGAATCCAGAGAGGCAGTCCACCAGTCTGGCTCCTAAGCAAAACCAGTGACCTACCAGGGGACAGAGAGTATCAATATTAACCTTGAAAAGTCATAACCATACGGAGGGAGGAAGACCAGGTCAGGGGAAAATGGCATTTTTTAAATGTTACTATATTTAATGTTTTTCTTCTAAGTATATAACATGATGTGATTAAAACCAAACCCCTAGCCCACAGCAATCTATTTCTCCTTGTCCGCAGTATTTCACATCGTCCACGTTGTCTCTGCCTGATCTCATGCTGACCTACCCCATTCCCGATCTTTAATGATCAATCATCAACAATTCAACTTGAACCAGGGTAAACTGATATGCCTTCAGTCATGCCTTCAGTCTGCTACCAAAACTTCTATGGTAACTAAGCTAGAAAAGGGAAGTGACCTTGTAGGTTGGATCATCTCCTATCTTACAGAACAAGAATACTAGAAAGCACCAATGGGCCACACTTTGGGCCAGAGATCTGTAAGAATAGCCCTGTTCTCCCACAGGTAAGGGCACAATGCCCCACCTTTCGGAGCAGACTGGGCAGATCAGAGGTCCTTTGAGCTGATGTGACCACAGGAAAGCGTGGTCATTTTGACCTGCCTGGTTTCTGCCAGGAAAGCTTCATTTATTTCTCAAACACAAGCACCTTTCTAATTTAGGGGATTTTGGGGGAGAATGGATACATGTATATGTATGGCTGAGTCCCTTTGCTATCCACATGAAACCATCATAACATTATGAATCAGCTGTACTCAAATATAACATAAAAAGTTTTAAAATATATATATACTTATTAATCCTTTATTCACATCTATCTTAATATAGGTTTTACTATAACCTTTAACATAGACTTGGTAATAGGCCTCAATAAAATGTTTTACTACATCTCAATCTTACCTTTGTAGGTCAACTGGCTCAAAAACTAACCCCCTACAATACGCATTACCATCTATCCTTACTTCCTTGTTTAATATCATCCAATACTTCCAAACAAACAAACTAAAAAACCAGAAGCACCTTCTCAGGGCCAGGCACTAAGTCAGACTCCAGGACATAGAATAATAATGACCCAGTCCCTGCCCTGAGGAGTTCAGAACACAGCAGGGCAAGGTAGATACATAAATCACCCCCAGTGATTAGAGATTAGGCTACAAAAGAGATGGGAAGAGAGGATAACAAAAACACAGAGGAAGGTGAGAACAGAAGGGGATGCATATTTGGGAATCATTTCTGAGTAGGATGGACGGGATTAGGGGGTGTCCAACCAGGTGAGGCAGAAGAGAAAGATGTCTAGCTCCCAGACCAGCTTAGATCAACATAAAGGGGTTAGTTCTAAAAAGCTGCCATGTTTGTTCAGTTGAGTCTGACTCTGTGACCCCATGGACTGTAACCCGCCAAGGCTCCTCTATCCATAGAATTCTCCAGGCAAGAATACTGGAGTGGGTAGCCATACCCTTCTCCAGGGGATCTTCCCAACCTAGGGATTGAACCCAGGTCTCCTGCACGGCGGGCACATTCTTTACCATCTGAGCCACCAGGGAAGCCCGAGAAGCTGTATACAAGTTTATTTTTTCAAAAGCCCGAAGTTTTAAACTAGTATTAGGGCCACCCATTGGCCACAGAAGAAGTTGGCATAAATTGGGCAGGCATTAAGCTTTATCTAATAAACTTTGAAAGTTTCAAAGTGGAAGACCATCTGAATATGATGACATCCTTAACCTTGAAGAGGAGAAAGGACAATGGTTAAAAGTATCCAAGCTCTGCACAGACAGAGAACAGATTTGTGGTTGCCAGAGGGAAATAGGGGCAGGGAGGGAGGGATTGGGAGTTTGGGGTTAGCAGACGCAAATTATTATATATAGGATAGATTAAACAGAAAGCTCTTACTGTACAGCACAGGGAACTAGAGTCAATACTCTGTGGTAAAACATAATGGAAAAGAACATTGAAAAGAATGTACATATGTGTGTCATATATATTTATATAACTGAATCCCTTTACTGTACACTGAAACTAACACAATATTGTAAACCAACTACTGTTGTAGTTTAGCCGCTAAGTCATATCTGACTCTTTGCGACCCCAAGGACTGTAACCCAACAGACTCTTCTGTCCATGGGATTTCCCAGGCAAGAATACTGGAGTGGGTTGCCATTTCCTTCCCCAGGGGATCTTCCAAACCCAGATCAAATCCACATCTCCTGCATTGGCAGGCGGTCTCTTTACCACTGAGCTGCTATACTTCAGTAAAATAAGCTAATCCAGCAACAATGTACGAGTTCAGCAGTTAGGCAGTAAAAAGAAATACAAGGCATACAAATCGGAAAGGGAGAAGTGAATCTGTCCCTGTTTGTAAATAACATAATTTTATAAATTGTATGAATATAAAACACTAAAGACCAACAAAAAACTACTAGAAATGATAAACGAATGCAATAAATTTACAGGATACTAAATCAACATACAACATTCTGTTGCATTTCTACAGGCCTCACAATGAGCTAACAGAAAGAGAAATGAACAATCCCATCTATAATCACACACACACAAAATCTAAGAATAAATGTAACCAAGGGGGTAAGAGACCTGAACACGGAAAACTATAAGATGTTGAAACAAGTGAAGAAAACACAAATAAGTGGAAAGATACCCTGTGTTCATGGATTGGAAGAATTAACATTGTTAGAACGTCCATGTTGCCTAAAGGAATCTACAGATTCAATGCAATCCCTATCAAAGTATAAAGGATCTTTTCCACAGAATCAGAACAGAAAATTCTAAAATTTATATGGAACTCAAAAAGACCCTGAATATCCAAAGCAATCTTGACAAAGAATAACAAAGCTGAAGGTTTCACCTCCCCTGATTTCAAAATACATTACAAAACTGTAAAGTAATCAAAACAGCATGGAATTGGTAGAAAGACACACGGATCAATGGAACACAACTAGAACCCAGAAATAAACCCACACATATATGGACAATTAATTTACAGCAAAAGAGCAAAGAACAGATGACGGAGAAATGATAGTTTCTTTAATAAATGGTGTTCAGAACACTGGACACCCACATGCAAAAAATGAGACCAGACCACTGGCTCACACCATACACCAAAAACCAACTCAATGTGGACTAGAGGCTTGAATGTAAAGTCTTACATTCGAGACCTGAAACCATAAAATTCCTAAAAGAAAACAGAGGCAGTACATTCTTTGACACTGGTCTAAGCAATACCTTTCTGGACCTTCTCCGGCAAGGGAAACAAGAGCAGAAATAAATGAGTTGGACTATATCAAAGTAAAAACCTTCCACAAAGCAAAAAAAGTCAACCAAACAAAAAGACAACCTACTGAGTGGGAGACTGCATTTTCAAATCATATACTTGATAAAAGGATAATATTCAAAATACACAAAGAACCCATACAACACGATGATGACAATAACCCAATTTAAAAAATAGGCACAGAAACTGAGCAGATGTTTTCCCAAAGACATACAACGGCCAACAGTCACAGGAAAAGATGCTCAGTATCACTAATCATCAAGAAAATGCAAATCAAAACCAAAATAAGATACCACCATGCCTGTTGGAATGGCAATTATCATAAAGGCAAGAAATACCTGTTAGAGAGGATGTGGAGAAAAGGGCGCCCTTGTGCACTGTTGGTGGTAACGTAAATTGGTGCAGCCAGCTTCAAAAAGACTGTGAAGATTTCTCAATAAATGAAAAGCAGAAATGCCATATGTTCCAGCTATTCCGCTTCTGGGTATTTATCTGAAGAATACTACAATACTGATTCAAAAAGACATACGTACCCCTATGTTCACGGCAACATTATTCACAAGAGCCAGCTGGGCTTCCCAGGCGGCACTAGCAGTAAAGAATCCACCTGCTAATGCAGGAAATACTGGAGTCACAGGTTCAACCCCTGGGTCAGGAAGATCCGCTCGAGTAGGAAATGGCAACCTGCTCTCGTATTCTTGCCTGGAAAATTTTATGGATAGAGGAACCTGGTGGGCTGCAGCCCATGGGGTCACAAAGAGTTGGACACAAATAAGCATGAGCTCACGCACACACACACACACACACACACACACACAAGATGTGGAAGCAACCTAAGTGCCCACCAATGGACAGAAAAGATGTGGTGTATACACACACACACACACGCAGTAGAATACTACACAGCCATAATAAACATGAAACCTTGCCATTTGCAACACCATGGGTGGAATGGGAGGGCGTCATGCTAAATGAAATGTCAGACAGAGAAAGATGAACATTGTATGATTTCAGTCACGCATGGAATCTAGAAACCAAAGAAAAGCACAAGAAAGGAACTAACAAGTCAAATAAAAACAAACATGTAAATATCAAGAACAGAGCAGCGGTTATGACGGGAAGGAGTCTGGGGGCAGGGTGAAATGGGCTGAGGGGGCAACTCTATGGTTACGGTTGGAAACGAAATTTTTGGTGGTGAGCACTCTACAGTGTATACAGAATTAGAAATATAAAGTTGTACATGTGAAACTTATATAATGTTATAAACCAATGTCCACCACAATAAAAGAGACAATAAAAACAAACAAAAAAAATTTAATAAGCATATGAGTTCTAGGGCCAGACTGCCTCGGGACTAAATCAGTGGTACAGGATCTTTGTCAGGTCGTTTATCTTGTCTAACACTCAGATTTATTCAAATCTAAATGAAAAATAAAATAGTAACCGTGTCAGAGAGCTGTTTTGTGGATTACAGTGTGTACAGCATGAACAAGAGCCCCAGTGCATCGCGCGTGGAATACAAACTGACAGCACCATTTTTGGAAACTGACTGTCAACATCTGTTAGTGCTGAACACACATACGCCTTACGCCGCAGCAGCCTCACTCTCAGGAATTCACCCAACAGAAGTGTGTACACGTGGGCTCTGAATGATGCATTGGAGAGCTGCATGGTTTTTCTACGTGTAATAACAAAAACCTAAAAATATTCAATAATACAGATTTCCAGCCACAGGAAAATGGATACATAAATTGCAGTGTTCATATGATGAAAAACTATACAGTAATAAGCACAAGTAATAACAACAACATACAAAGAGATGAATGCGTCTCACAAACATAATACTGAGAAAAGGCGCCAGACGCCAAACAGTACATGTTATATGACTCCACTTAAATCACCTAGAGAAATAGGCTAAACTAACAAATGCTGTTAAGTCAAAATAATGACCATCCTTGGGCGGAGGATTAGTCATTGGAAGGTGCACTAAGAAAGCTCAAAGGATGCTGCTGATTTGGTTTGGGTGCTGTTAAACCTGAATGTATTCACTTTATAAAAATTTACAAGGCTATGCAGTATCACTTGAGCATGTTTCTATATTCATACTATGTGTCACTAAAAATTTACTTAAAATACAATTTTAAGAGTGATATTATCCCTGTAAAAGTCTCACACTTCACCCAGTTTCAAGGTTTACTACAAAGCGATAGTAATGGAGACAGCGTGGGAGCAAAGTATAGACGCAGTTCCATGAAGAACAGAGGGTCCTGAAACAGAGCCACAGCAATACGCTCACTGAGCTTTTGCAAAAGGCCAAAGGCAATTACACGGAGAAAGAGTGGTCTTTTCAACAAATAACTCTGCAATACTGGATATCCATGTGAGAAAAAAAAAAAAGCCCAGGCACACAGACACATACCTACACCTTTCCAAAAATAAAGTCAAAATGGATCCTAGACCTACGTGTAAAATGCAAAATTATAAAACTTTTAGAAGAGAGGTTAAAAGCATGATCCAAGAAAGAAAAAAAATGCTAGGTTTAACTTTATTAAAACTAAAAATTTATCTGCCAAAGATGCTGCTGGTAGAATGAAAAGACAAGCTATATACTGAAAGACTGTTTGTAAAATACATATCAGAGAAAAGGTCTTTTATGTAAAATATGTGAAGAACTCTTAAAATTCAACAATTAAAAATAAACAACCG
>NW_011494743.1:2238909-2243220 GCF_000754665.1 Bison bison bison | reverse complement strand
AACCGACTTTAACAAGTGGGCAAAAAGTTTAAACAGACACCTCACCAAAGAACACATAGAGTTGCCAAGTGTGTTGTTCCACATCATACATCATTAAGGAATCACAAATTTAAAAAAACTGAGATACAATTGCATCTCTATTAGAATAACTACAACCCAGAAAACTGTTACTAGTAATAGCTTGTGAGGGTGCTGAGTAACAGGAACTCTTCTCATTGCTGATGGGGTGCAAAATGGTACAGCCACTTTGGAAGACAGATTGTCTGTACTTTTTTTTTTCATATTCAGTGCTCCCATTTCATCTAGTTTATGTTCTCCAATTTCTCTATCTCTTTTTAAAAATTAATTTATTTTTCAATTGAAGGATAATTGCTGTATAGAATTTTGTTGTTTTCGGTCAAACCTCAGTTTGATAATTTGTCAGTTCTTTACAAATTTAGTGCTGTTGATCAGTTCAGTCAAATCTGACTCTGCAACCCCGTGGACTGCAGCATGCCAGGTCTCCCTGTTGCTCATTCTCCCCGTTGGTGTTTGCCAAACGAAGTTCATTTCCATTGAGTCGGTGATGCTATCCAACCATCTCACCCTCTGCCGCCTCCTTCTCTGTTTGCCTTCAATCTTTCCCAGCATCAGGGTCTTCGCCAATGAGTCAGCTCTTTGAATCAGGTTGCCAAAGTACTGGAGCTTCAGCTTCAGCCTCAGTCCTTCCAATGAGTATTCAGGGTTGATTTCCCTTAGGGTTGACTGGCTTGATGTCTTTGCTGTCCAAGGGACTCTCAGGAGTCTTCTCCAGCACCACAATTCAGAGGCATCAATTCTTTGACACTCACCCTTTCCTTGGTACAACTCTCACATCCGTACATGACTACTGGAAAAGCTATAGCTTTGACTACATGGACCTTTGTTGGCAAAGTGATTTCTTTCCTTTTTAATACCCTGTCTTGGTTTGTCATAGCTTTCCTTCCAAGAAGCAAGCGTCTTCTAATTTCATGGCTGCAGTTACCATCTGCAGTGATTCTGGAGCCTAAGATGAGAATATCTGCCACTGCTTCCACTTTTTTCCCTTCTATTTGCCAGGAAGTAATGGAAACGGATGGCATGATCTTGGTTTTGGGGATGTTGAGCTTTAAGCCAGCTTTTCCACTCTCCTCCTTTACCCTCATCAATAGGCTCTTTAGTCCTCTTCATTTTCTGCCATTAGAGTGGTATCATCTGCCTACATGAGGTTGTTGATATTTTGCCCAGCAATCTTGATTGCAGCTTATAACTCATCCAAGCTGGCATTTCACATGATGTACTCTGCATATAAGTTAAATAAGCAGGGTGACAATATTCAGCCTTGTACTCCTTTTAGTTTTGAACCAGTCATTTGTTCCACGTAAGGTTCTAACTGGTGCTTCTTGACCTGCACACAGGTTTCTCAGGAGGCAGGTAAGGTGGTCTGGTACTCCCATCTCTTTAAAAATTTTCCAGTTTGTTGTGATCCACACAGTCAAAGACTTTCACACAGTCAATGAAGCAGAAGCAGATGTTTTACTGGAATTCACTTGCTTTCTCTATGATCCAACAAATGTCAAATGTTGGCAAATTGATCTCTGGTTCCTCTGCCTTTTCTAAACCCAAGTTATTCATCTGGAAATTCTCAAGTACTGCTGAAGCCTAGCTTGGAGGATTTTGAGCATAGCCTTACTAGTATGGGAGATCGCACAACTGCCCAGCAGTTTGAACATTCTTTGGCATGGCCCTTCTTTGGGATTAGGATGAAAACTGACTTTTTCCAGTCTTGTAGCCCCTGCTGAGTTTTCCAAATTTGCTGACATATTGAGTGCAGCACTTTAACAGCATTGTCTTTTAGGATCTGAAATAGCTCAGCTGGAATTCCATCACCTCCACTAGCTTTGTTGGTAGTAATGTTTTCTAAAGCCCACTTGACTTCACACTCCAGGATGTCTGGCTGTAGGTGAGTGACCACATCATTGTGGTCACCCTGGTCATTAAGACCTTTTTATTACAGTTCTTCTGTGAATTCTGGCCACCTCTTCTAAATCGCTTCTGCCTCTCTTAGGTCCATACCATTTCTGCCCTTTAGCATGCCTGTCCTTGCATGACGTATTCCTTTGATATCTCCGATTTTCTTGAGGAGATCTTTAGTCTTTCCCTAGACAATTCCATTGTTTTCCTCTATTTCTTTGCATGGTTCATTGAAGAAGGCCTTCTTATCTCTCCTTACTATTCTCTGAAATTCTGCATTCAGTCAGGTATATATATTATTTCCTTTCTCCTGTGCTTTTCAAGTGTGTTCTTCCCTCAGCTATTTGTACAGCCTCCTCAGACAATCACTTTGCCTTCTTGCATTTCTTTTTCTTTGTGGTGGTTTTGGTCACTGCCTGTTGTACAATGTCACAAACCTCTGTCCATAGTTCTTCAGACACTTTGTCTACCAGATCTAATCCCTTGAATCTATTCATCACCTCCACTGCATAATGATAAGGGATTTGATTTAGGTCATACGGATTGCCTAGTGGTTTTCCCCACTTTCTTTAGTTTAAGCCTAAATTTTGCAATAAGGAGCTGATGATCTGAGTCACAGTCAGCTTCAGGTCTTGTTTTTGTTAACTGTATCGAGCTTCTCCATCTTTGGCTGCATAGAATGTAATCAATCTGATTTCAGTATTGAACATTAGGTGATGTCCATGTGTAGAATCGTCTCTTGTGTTGTTGGAAAAGGGTGTTTGCTAGGACCAGTGCATTCTCTTCACAAAACTCTGCTAGCCTTTGCCCTGCTTCATTTCATTACAAAGTTAAATATAGCCTTATTATATAATTCACCAACTGTGCCCCTAGGTATTCACCTGATTTGAAAATTATATCCGTAAGTGCAAACACCTGCACAAAAATGTCTGTAGCATCTTTATTCAGAGTTGGAGAGAACTAGAAGCAACCAAGATGTCTTTTAATAGGTGAATGAATAAACTGTGGTGTATCCATACAGTGACATATTATAAAACAATAGAAAAAGCTCTCAAGGCATAGATGGAAATATATATATAGATCTATATGTGAATATATATAGATATAGAATGATATATATCAAGGCATAGATAAATGTGTACTACTAATGAAAGAACAAAAGCCAATCTGAGAAGGCTACATACTGACTGAAGTTATATGACATTCTTGAAAAGTCAAAAGTATGGCAACAGTAAAAAGATATGTGGTTCCCAGGGTGATGGAAAGGTCATATTGAGTAGGAAAAGCACAAAGGAATTTTTATCCTGGTAAATCTACTCTGTACAGGAATGTAGTAGTAGATACATGTCACTATGCCTTTGTCAAAACCCATACAACTTTACAGCACATAATGTTCCTTTAACGCATAGAAATTGTTAACAGACTATTTAGGGGGTTGGGAGATCCCAAGATGGCCCGCTAAAAGTGATAAAGCAATCCACCTGTATTACAAATGTTCGAAACAGTCTCACTGCAGGTGGGAAAAGGCAGTGCTAATCTAAGTCTCCTTGGCAAGAGCTAGGAACTGTAAGACTAAAGACTACGCTGTACCTAAGCACTATACTCTAGTCGACAGAGATTTTTCCCATAGGGTACAGGTTAACAATTTTGATAGCACGATAAACGTTTACTGATATTGAAAAATTAAGAAAATGAATGGCAGAGGGTGGGACCAGGTTTCTAACTGTTGAAGTAGGAGGTTAGTTACCAAGAGAAGCAAAAATGATCCACGTATGAAGGAATTACAGTTGGAGACATCAGCGTGAACTTCTGTTTAATTCAGATACAAATAGTTACACACAGAAATATTTATGTATGCTCAGGTTTGTATACAAACATACATCCCTGCTCTGCCAGCTGGGACATACGCATAGTTACAGCTGAGTCACTTCACTGTACAGCAGAAACTCAGACAACACTGTAAAGCAATTATACTCCAATAGAAAAAGAAAAGAAATGAGACCCCAGTAGCAAAGACCACATCCAGCCCCTTGACACTAGTTTCTAACACCATCCTCCACTAAAAGGAGCCACTGCTTCTCAGAGAAATGGCTGGTTTTAAGACTGTGGTTCAGTTCAGTTCAGTTCAGTCGCTCAGTCGTGTCTGACTCTTTGCGAACCCCATGGACTGCAGCACGCCAGGCTTCCCTGTCCATCACCAACTCCCGGAGTTTACCCAAACTCATGTCCATCGAGTCAGTGATGCCATCCAGCCATCTCATCTTTTGTTGTCCCCTTCTCCTCCTGCCTTCAATCTTTCCCAGCATCAGGGTCTTTTCAAATGAGTCAGCTCTTCACATC
>NW_011494743.1:2237826-2238809 GCF_000754665.1 Bison bison bison | reverse complement strand
TGAGAGAAGAGGACAACAGAGGATGAGATGGTTGGACGGCATCACTAATGCAATGGACATGAGTTTGAATAAACTCTGGGAGCTGGTGATGGACAGGGAGGCCTGGCGTGCTGCAGTCCATGGGGTTCGCAAAGAGTCAGACACAACTGAGCGATTGAACTGAACGGAACTGAAGCAAACTGTGATGGTGGCGTGACTGACTGTATAGACTTAGAAGGTTCCTCTAGCAGTAGGATGGCTAATTTCCCAAAGATCTGAAGAGAACCATCAAAACCATAATGAGGAAGGGATCTGTAGACAGGCTCTGAAATGGAGCCACACTGGATATTAAGCAAGGATACGAGCAACATTATTTGGAGGGTTCCCCTGCTGGGCATCAGGGAAAAATGGGAAAGGACTTTCCATTACTATGAAAACCACATGGATCAGAGAGAAGAGACACATTCCAGATGGGGAATCAGCTCCATAGACGACCTTGAACGCAGTTGAGAGAGGCCAGTTTCTTATTCAAATCAAATAAGATTTGATCTGAACTTCAAATAGCAAAATGGAAGATGAGAAAAGAACTCCTTCTTAATCACTACCATTTACCCATTTCCCTCCAAAATAGCCTTTACCATCTCTGCTCAGATAGCTAGAAATTAAACATTTAACTGTCAAGTACAATGACTTTTATTTTTTTGTAGTTCTTTCACAATTTATTTCAATTTATCTATGGTTTTATATTTCAAACACATCTCTTAAAGATTATACACAGCTTTATCCTTCTTCTTTTCTCCCTAGTCTGATAATTTCTATCTTTTATTTAGAGGGCATGGTTCATTTACACTTAATGTAATTACAGAGATCACGTTTTTCCACCATATTGCTCAAGTTGAAAATCCCTCTTCTATTCCCAATTAACAGTAGGGTTGTTGTTGTTGTTGCTGTTTTCATATCAGGTTTTTTTTTTTTTCATATCATGAATACCTTTTGAACTTTGT
>NW_011494743.1:2237005-2237726 GCF_000754665.1 Bison bison bison | reverse complement strand
TTTAGCATCATTCCTTCCAAGAAATCCCAGGGCTGATCTCCTTCAGAATGGACTAGTTGGATCTTCTTGCAGTCCAAGGGACTCTCAAGAGTCTTCTCCAACACCACAGTTCAAAAACATCAATTCTTCGGTGCTCAGCCTTCTTCACAGTCCAACTCTCACATCCATACATGACCACTGGAAAAACCATAGCCTTGACTAGATGAACCTTTGTTGGCAAAGTAATGTCTCTGCTTTTGAATATGCTATTTAGGTTGGTCATAACTTTCCTTCCAAGGAGTAACCGTCTTATAATTTCATGGCTGCAGTCACCATCTGCAGTGATTTTGGAGCCCAAAAAATAAAGTCAACCACTGTTTCCACTGTTTCCCCATCTATTTCCCATGAAGTGATGGGACCGGATGCCATGATCTTCGTTTTCTGAATGTTGAGCTTTAAGCCAGCTTTTTCACTCTCCACTTTCACTTTCATCAAGAGGCTTTTTAGTTCCTCTTCACTTTCTGCTGTCGTCTGCATATCTGAGGTTATTGATATGTCTCCCGGCAATCTTGATTCCAGCTTGTGTTTCTTCCAGTCCAGCGTTTCTCATGATGTACTCTGCATAGAAGTTAAATAAGCAGGGTGACAATATACAGGCTTGACGTACTCCTTTTCCTATTTGGAACCAGTCTGTTGTTCCCTGTCCAGTTCTAACTGTTGCTTCCTGACCTGTATATAGGCT
>NW_011494743.1:2235883-2236905 GCF_000754665.1 Bison bison bison | reverse complement strand
CCAGCAATCCCACCACTGGGCATGGATCTGGAGAAAATCATAATTGCAAAAGATACATGCAACCCAGTGTTCACTGCAGCACTACTTATGATAGCCAAGACGTGGAAACAACCATTAGCATTATTCTTCTATTGCTTTTTCTTTCCTATGGGACCACAGGGAAGTAATGTTATAGCGAATATTCTAAGCAGGGAAGGCCAAAGGTCATGGTGCCTTTTGTTCAATATATCAGCATGCTTGCTTTAAGAAGAAATAATATTTGCAAATACCCTGCTGGAAATTCTTTGTATAAGAATCCCTCATGCTTTATCTTTATTTCTTCCTAAATAGTTTAGAGAAGAAATATCCCTGCCAAGAATAAAAAAAAAAAAATCATTCGAGGACATCATGGGTCAAACTCACAATTGGATTATGGTTAAAATTATTTCCAAGAGCCCATAACTCTGACACCAAACATAAAATTATAAAAGGTTCCTTGGAATTATTGAAAAGACCCACCTACAGAAGAAAGCTGAAAGAATTTGGAGGATTACACAAATACTTTGTATTATCCTGAGCTGTGAAAAAAGGACCATGTGAAATTGTTCATTGCCCTGAAATTTCCATTCAGCCTGAAATTAAGAAAATCAAGAATGTCCTGGTTCAACAAGTGGTCCCAACTCTGAATTGGCTTGTAACTCATCAGGCTAACGCCTCTCTGATTACCAGGTCTCTAACTCCAGCTTTGCTAATGATCACATATTTATACTTTTATAAAGTCTACAGTGGTCTGGGACAGAGAACAAATCCTGTTCATCCACTCAAATCTGTGTCTGTGCCTAGTTTTAGAAACTCTTTGTAAGATGAAATTAACTATTACACTAACCCTTTCTCATTGGAGAAAAATGAATATGCAATAAAACAACTACAAGTTTTAGAATCTTCTTACAAGCAACAGTTGATGAAAATGATGAAAACAGAGATAATGATCATGTTAAATTCTATTAGCCTTACCTCGAAACTTGCAGGACCAGCCTACCTTA
>NW_011494743.1:2216733-2235783 GCF_000754665.1 Bison bison bison | reverse complement strand
CCTACCTTAAACTCTAAATAGATTAACACTGTACTACAGTTATGCACCACTAAGCAAACTGTGATCCTCACACTCAAAGGCTTTGGCATAGTCAATACGGCAGAAATAGGTGTTTTTCTGGAACTCTCTTGAGTTTTTGATGATCCAGTGGATGTTGGGAATTTGATCTCTGGTTTATCTGCCTTTTCTAAAACCAGCTTGTACATCTGGAAGTTCATGGTTCACGTATTGCTGAAGCCTGGCCTGGAGAATTTTGAGCATTACTTTAATTGGCTTTCACATATTTAACCAGTCTTGCACCACTGGGGTTGCTTCCATGATAGCTCAGTTGGTAAAGAATCCTCCTGCAATGCAGGAGATCCCAGTTCAATTCCTGGGTCAGGAAGATCCCCTGGAGAAGGGATAGGCTACCCACTCCAGTATTCTTGGGCTTCCCTTGTGGCTCAACTGGTAAAGAATCTCCCTGCAATGCAGGAGACCTGGGTTCGATCCCTGGGTTGGGAAGATTGCCTGGAGAAGGGATGCTACTTCCCTTCCCCACTGGGATGCTACTTAGCTACAGTGTTATATTCCTTTTTTTTTTTTGTATATTGCTAGATTCAATTTGCTACTATTTTTTTTGAAGATTTTTACATTTCTATTCACAAAAGATATTGGCCTATAAGGTATTTTTTTCTTGTGATATCTTCATCCAGTTTTTAAAAATTAATTTATTGTTTTATTGAAGGATAATTGCTTTACAGAACTTTGTTGTTTTCTGTAAAACCTCAACATGAATCAGCCATAGGTATACATATATCCCCTCCCTTTTGAACTACTCTTATTTTTTTTAAGTCTTTAAAATAACAAACTCCAAGTGATTTCAGACTAGCACACATGAATCACGTCAGTGGTATGTCCTATATGCATAATCTTTGATTCTTTTTCCTTGGCCCTTTTTTATCACTGGACATAGCTTTGCTAAATATTTACACATATGTTTCCATATAAATATTCCATTAATGTATCTGCCAGTCTACAACTTTCTATCCTTAAAGACACAGAGATTATGCATTGCATGGAAACCATCCCATGTACACACAAATACAGACAGACATACCTGCATATGCAATATAACCCTTCTTCTCCTTACAAGGAACAAAGCAACTTTAAATGGAAAGCTGAAGCTAATGTGAAATGATGACTTTTTCTCTTCCCAGTCTGCATCTCTGCATCCTCAAATAAACAAAGCATCAAAGTTGGTTTCTTTACTTGTTCTCAAGAAAGAAAGACAAAATGGTTTAAGTGCAGAGCTCCAATGTTAGAACCTCTAAGATCTTCTAAAGAATATTAATAGCTGGGCCCCACTCCAGATTCTCATGTAACTGGTTAAGTAGAAGGGGCCTTAAATTTAGAGACAGATGGGCCTGTATTTGAGCCCCTTTTCAATCACTGTTTACAAATTGACACCCCTTCCTCAATTTGTGGTTTTGATGGCTCTTTGTAGATCTTTAGGAAATTAGCTATCCAACTGCAAGAGGAGCCTCCCAGGTCTCAAATAATCAGTCATGTCACCAGCACAGTTTGCTTAGAGGTGCTCTCCACTATGAGCCCCTTCTCGATCACTATGAGTTGTACACTAAGTCACTGAAATTCTCTGCCTCAGTCTTCTAACCTGTACAGTGGGAATGATATTGCCGAGAGAAGCAGAGATACTACACACAAAATCCCCAGCTCACTCCGGCAAATGGTACATCTCCAAGAAGGGCAGCTTATTGTTATTAGCATTCACTATTCTTCAGATTTCTGATTGTAAAACAGAAACCAAAGTAAGAGAGACTATGCAGGCTTCAGGGATTCAAACATGCTTTAAATGTCATGCTGTTTAGCAACTATGTCCATGAAACATTATACAGGATCTCAAAATACTACAGGACATTTTAAAGAGGTAACAAAATGCCATACTAGGCAACAATGTATTCTGACTTTTATCACACACTCCTTTTTATTAAGTGATGTAATTTAACACAAATATATTAACTGCCTGGGTTTTTACATGACCAATGTTTTTAAACTACAACTGTGTATAATAGAAGGCTCTTTAATGTTTATTTAACAGTAGAGCATTACTTGTGTGTAAATGAAGCCTGAAATTAGTGGTCTGCTGTATAATGGTGCTGTTCCTTATTTTTATTTTCTAAGTTACATATGAATTTATGCTGCATACGAATCTGAGTAGATACAAGCTGGACACACTACCGAGAGGTTATTAAGTTGTCATGGTCTGATAGCTCTCAGTGCTATGTCCTTTGTACAATGCCTTGCTACCAAATGCCACCAATGCAAAATTTGTGGCTGTAAAAATCAAGTGCAAACAGGAAGAAAACAAACATGTGCAAACGTAGGGGGAAGTCATTTCCTTTTGGTACATTGACTTGAATCACAAACTGAGGTTTTTCACTAAAGCAATCCCACGTGTCTATAAATACACCCTCCCAGTAGAAGAATACCAAAGAAAACCATACAAGCAGGGGTACCCTGGCTACACCCTGGCTCCTGACTTTTACATATTCTTCCCCCACTTCACAGAAAAAGTTCCAGCCCTGTTACTAAAAATAAAAATGAAGAATCCATGACAAGAGTGGGTGTAGGACCTGAGGCACCACCCCAAACATTTTCAATTGCTATTCTGAACATTCATGGATGTCAAAAATATGCTATGCTGAACAGTTTTCAATAGGTCTCAACCAAAAGCATTTTTTTTTTCCCCACAAATGAACAGGGAAAAAAGTCCCAACTCTGGCGTCTTTGCATCTCCTGGTTCTTTTCTCTGGGAAAATATATCACTTTTAATTGATGTTTGTTCTTGTAATGGACTTGAGTCTTTGAGGTCTTTCCTGCTTAGAGTGCTCTTAATGTACAGTCAATATACATGGAAAGTTCACACTAATTATATGCAGCTCAAAGGATTTCAAGATGTCTCCCTGAAAGCTTTGCCTTTCTCCTCAAAATTCCCAGATGAGTTGCCTGGAGGCTGATTTTTCAACAGAGCAAAACAGCCTCCTCTCAGAAACGGACTTCCCACAAAAGTGGGCGACATGAAAGGGTGTGAGGTGATGGCTCTGGTTCCACAGATGCCGTGCGGGGACCACAAGCAGCCTCCGCCTCGCCCCTGGCCATGCGGTGCAGGCGCGAGGCACCACTCTCCCCTACCCTGGGCTTCCCTGGCCGATTTCCCCTCTGCTTTTATCGTTTGTGTTGCGCTGTGCTTATTGCAGAGGCCCTACCCTCTCATTTGGAATTTCTACTGAAGTCAGTAGATGCACTTGGCGCAGCTTTCTCATGCCTCTTCAGCGTTTAATGGAGTTCACTCTTTGTTTTGCAGAGCCCTTATTGCTACTTTATTTTTTTAGTTAAATTTTTGCTTTATGTTATAGTACAGTTGATTTACAATGTTGTGTTAGTTTCAGGTGTGCAGAGAAGTGATTCAGTTATACATGTACATATATCTTTTCTTTTTTCAGATTCTTTTCCCATTTAGATTATTGTAGAATGTTGAGTAGGGTTCCCTGTGCTATACAGGAGGTGCTTGTTGATTATCCGTTTTACAGATGGTAGTGAGGGTATGTTATGATGGGATCAATTCTTAAATGTGTATTCACACCAACTCCATGCCACACATGTCTCAGTCTCTCTGGGGTCTTTTCCTTACACCCTCACATGTGGGATCTGCACCAGCCTTCTCCCATCTCAACCAACATGAAGAATGACTAAAATAGAAAATGCAGTATCAGGGATGCAGGAGAAGTGGCCAAAATAGAGGAGCAGGAGCCCCGGAGCTCACATCCTCCCTCGGGCACCAAAACCACACCTACCTACAGAGCAACTATTGTTGGGACTTACCTGAAGACCAGCAGAAAAGAGTTTCCGCAACAAAAACAGGAGGCAGGACCTCCCAGCCAACCAGCCAAGGACAAGCACCACCCACCACGCGTCCACAGTAGCTGCCCACCATCAGAGAAGGACCCGTGCAGCCCACACAGATGTCACCCTCCATCACCTCACTCTGAGGACAAGAAGGGCGTTTGCTGCTGGATCCCCACAAAATGTATCCTACCTAAGGCTACTTCTCCAAGATTGGGAAACATGACTAACCTAAACACAAAGAATTAGGCAAAACGAGGTGACCAAGGAATATCTCCTAAATCAAGAAACAAGATAAAACCCCAGAGGAAGAACTAAGTGAAAGGGAGATAAGCAATCTACCCAATAAAGAATTTAAGGTAAAGATTGTAGAGATGCTCTAAGAACTTGGGAAGAAAAATGAATGAACACAGTCAAAAGTTTAACAAAGGGTTATAAAATATAAAGAAGAACCAAAGAGATCTGAAGAAATAAAATTGAAATAAAAAATTCACTAGAAGAAAACAACAATAGATTGGATAAAATAGAAGAATGGATCTGCAAACTAGAACGAAACTAATGGAAATTAACCAAACTAAATTGAATTTTTTTTTCTTTAATTAGGACAGTTGAATAGATCTCTGAGACAACATCAACCATACTAACATTTTGTATAAGAGGGGTCCCAGAAGAAAATGAAAGGAAAGGGCAGAGAATGTATTTGAAGCAATAGTAGCTGAAAACTTCCCTAACTCAGAAAATGAAATAGACATCCAGGTCCAGGAAGCATCAGCATCAGCATCAGTTCAGTCACTGTCGTGTCTGACTCTGTGACCCCCTGGACTGCAGCACCTCAGGCTTCCCTGTCCATCACCAACTCCCGGAGCTTGCTCAGACTCATATCCATTGAGTCAGTGATGCCATCCAACCATCTCATCCTCTGTCATCCCCTTCTCCTCCTGCCTTCAATCTTTCCCAGCGTCAGGGTCTTTTCAAATGAGTCAGCTCTTCGCATCAGGTGGCCAAAGTATTGGAGTTTCAGCTTCAGCATCAGTCCTTCCAATGAATTCAGGACTGATTTTCTTTAGGATGGACTGGTTGGATCTCCTTGCAGTCCAAGGGACTCTTCAAGAGTCTTCTCCAACACTGCAGTTCAAAAGCATCAATTCTTCAGTGCTCAGCTTTCTTTATGGTCCAACTCTCACATCCATACATGACTATTGGAAAAACCATAGCTTTGATTAGACAGACCTTTGTTGGCAAAGTAATGTCTCTGCTTTTTAATATACTATCTAGGTTTATCATAGCTTTTTTTCCAAAGAGCAAGCATTTTCTAATTTAATGGCTACAGTCAACATCTGCAGTGATTTTGGAGCCCCCAAAAATAAAGTCTCTCACTGTTTCCATTGTTTCCTCATTTATTTGCCATGAAGTGATGGGACCAGATGGCGTGATCTTTATTTTATGAATGTTAAGTTTTAAGCCAGCTTTTTGACTCTCCTCTTTCACTTTCATCAAGAGGCTCTTTAGTTCCTCTTCACTCTCTACCATAAGGGTGATGTCATCTGCATATCTGAGGTTACTGATATTTCTCCCAGCAATCTTGATTCCAGCTTGTGCTTCATCCAGCCCATCATTTCACATGATGTACTCTGCATATGTTAAATAAGCAGGGTGACGGTATACAGCCTTGATGTACTCCTTTCCCTATTTGGAACCAGTCTGTTGTTCCATGTCTGGTTCTAACTGTTGCTTCTTGACCTGCATACAGATTTCTCAGGAGGCAGGTAAGGTGATCTGGTATAGAAAGCGTAGAGGAAGCATAGAGAGTCCCAAACAAGATCAACCAAAAGAGATACACATGAAGACACACTATAATTAAAACGGCCACAATGAAAGATGAAGAGAATATGAAAAGCAGCAAGTGAAAAGCAACAAGTTACATACAAGGGCACTCCTGTAAGATCATCAGGTTGCTTTGGCAGAAATTTTGCAGGCCAGAAGGAAATGTCACAATATATTTAAAATGATGAGAGGAAAAATAAACTAAAAGAAGAATACCCAGTAAGGCTACCATTCAGATTTGAAGGACAGATAAAGAAATTTATAGATAAGCAAAAGCTAAGAGTTCAGCAGAACTAAGCCAGCTCTACAAGAAATGTTAAACGGATTTCTCTAAGTGAAAAAGAAAAGACCACAACTAAAATAAGAAAATTATGAAAGACAAATTCTCATTGGTAAAAGCGAATCTCATTTTTGAGGCAAATCTCAAAAGTAAAAGTAGTAGAGCTGGTAGGAAGGTTATAAGACAAAAGTAGTAAAATCATCTATATCCACAGTATGTAGTTAAGGGCCACCCTGACAACGGCACCAATGGCCTCATAAGGGATGTGTGTTGTCATGGTGATGCAAGGTAAGAGCATGGAGATGGGAGGAGCAATAGCTGTACCAGTTGGAAACGCTTGCTTCTTCAAGATGGATTTAAGACACTGTGTGGCCTACAGCCATGGGACAGCAGCCTGCTCCAGCTTGAAGTTAGTACGTGATGTTCAAGTTTTGCAAACCAGACTATCATCCCTAGAGAAACCACAGGGAGGGCTCAGGGCCCACGGGTGGGGAGGGGGCCAGAGAAGTGCTGCAAGTGGAGCGAGGGTCAGAATGGACTCCATCTGGCTTTCAGTCCAAGCCACGATGATTCTGGTGCTGAAAAGCTGGAGGATGGCCCTCAGTTCTTGTGTTCTTTGAAGAAAGAATTCAGCAAAGACACCAAGATTGTGAAAGAGATAAAATCATTTACTAGAAGCATAGAACCTGTGAAAAATCATATGGGCCAACTTGGAGCGACTTCAGCGCTGTAAGGACAACTTAGGTTGTTTATATAGGGGCAATTTTCTGTTTTGTTTTGTTTTGTTTTTTTCCTCTAGCCAGTCATCTCTATGGGTGTGCATCTCTCAACCAACATGGATTCCAGCTGGCCTCTTCTCCCTCCTTTTGCCCTTGCCCTGGGCTGAGGGCCTTCTCTGTAAGTGTCTGGCTGGGACATCCACAAGAACACACGCAGTCTCGTCCCAGAGCTCCTGTCAGTATCCCATCTCGAAGCATCAGCAGGAGGTCAACCAGCTGCAACTGCTCAGCCTGGAGCCTGTCTACCTCCCACCTCAGTGTTGTGGACCATGTTGCCTCCTGTGCTCAGTAAGAGCCATACTGCACTTCATTTACTGCTCACCCTATCTTGGAACTCATCATTTCCTTTGACATGTTTTTGAGAATGCCTCCCAGGGACACAGCATTGTGCCAGGTGCCACAGGAGAGAGCAGAGAATCAGGTACCTGCCCTCAAAACCTGAGTTAGTCTGTGGAACGTTGAGACTGCTGGCTTGTATGAGCCTCTGAGTTGTATCTGGGTCAGGAGATCTATGGTGAAACCCCGACTAGAGAACTGTGCCTTTCATATCTGCCTTCACTGGCCCTTTTTAAATCTTTATCTATAGTCGCATGCCCAGAAATGCTTTAGAGATGCCTATTTCATCATTATTTCGTTATAAGAAAACTGTATACCAGAATCAGATCAAGTCTTACTGGCTTTTTGTGACCCCAGGCCTTCCGGAAAATTAATAAAATCTCGCTCTTAAGCCCCCCAAAATGTGAATCTTTATATTCACTAAGGAACTTGATACAGAATCTGCAGTTTTAAAGGAAGGTGCCATGACCATTATCATCCCCAAAAGAAGTCTACCCACCAAGACTTCCTGGTAGTCCAGGGGCTACGACTCCAGGCTCCCAATGCAGGGAGCCAGGTTGGACCCCTGGACAAGGAGCTAGATCCCACATGCAGCAGCTAAGAACTATTGTAGCCAAATAAATAAATATTTTTATAAGATTACCCACCAAGTAAATGAGGCCACATGTGAAGGGAGTAGTTATTAGAACATTCCAAACCAATACGTAAAAGATGGAGAAATGTTAACTAAAAACCATTTTGAACCAGACAGAGTAGGGTGGGTGGAAAATGAGTGGTAACACATCAAATCGGAATTTGTGGAGTGATCACCAAGTCAAAGCCCAGCATCTGGACATCTGTAATGGGTCAGCACCATGCTGAAAGGTACTGCTCAGGGATCAGATCAGTACACCCAAATCTCCTTAGAAGGTGGTGTGTAGTTCAGAGCTCTCTCTCTCATGAACATGTCCAGAGATGGGACACAACAGAAGGCAAAGGTACAAGATATGGCTATGATGCCCAGAGAAAAGGTTAAAATAATACTCATCAATTAAAGAAATGAGAAGAGTATGCAGTGAGGACTACGTCTACAAAGAAACTATTCAAAGCAAGAGTTTGAGGAGGTTAGTATTCTCATTAACAGCTACTAAGTCCACCCATCAGAGATGAGATTTCTCCTTCAAAAAAACCCCAAAAAAACCCACTAGCAGTGTGTTGTGGACACGGCAGATCTGAGTGCCAGACAACAGAGACTTCCTGAAGGGACATGCTGGCAGAGAGGAGACGCTGGGATCTCCTGGGTGGGACAGTCAAAAGGAGGTTATGTGAACCCCTAGGAAGAGTGAGAGAGAAGAAAATTCTGAATAGTCCCTGCTTGTCATCTTGTTTTGAGATGCAGAGGGAGAGGAAAACAAACAAATCCCATTTCCAATAACGGTTTTGAATGATGACATCACAGCCTTACGTTTTGAAACGTTAAGTAGTTGCTCCCAGCATGCCAACAGAGAATTGATACCATTTTTCAAGTTAACTCACAAAACAGAAAAATTGACCATTTCCTAAAAGATGCAGAAAGAAACGCTAGGAAGAAAAACTTACTTTCAATGTGTTTGTATATTAAAGTAATTAAATAAAAACCATGGGGCAGGGACAAAAGGATTCAAGGACTAAAGACTGCCTTCTCAGAAAGCTCACCAGGCAGTATCATACTATGAGAAACTTAAAGGGACTTAACCTTTCTGCTTGACCCGTGGCAGAATTAAATTATATCTTCCCAACCTGATTTCTCCCATGAAATCTATTCTGTTTAGGATGAAGGTTAAGTACCAAGCGAGAATGATTTAGTGCTGCCCTTCAAATCCAATTCCATAGTCACACTCCTGTCTCAAAATACCAGCCGGACATCAAAGATGAAAAGATAAAAAAGTGATACCGAAAAATGCAGCCACACTCTCAAGAAAATTATGAAGCTAGAAAAGGACCATTTCAAATTCTATCATCTTCACGTACAAACAGCATTTTCATTCATCAAATACTAAGCAAATACAGAGTCCATAGCCGGTCCCACTGTTTGCTGCGTCTCACCTTTCACACCGAGCAGCAGAACCTGACTTCTTTTGAAAAGCTGCAGTGCTTACATTAAATTCTTTTCTTTCCCTCTCTGCCCATGCATAATAGTCACTTGACTCCACAGAAAGGAAAATTCGACAACCCAGGGCATTACTGACAATTCTTCAAAAACAGGCAGGACCAAAATAGCACAGAGGAAAGCACAGCACTGTTTGGTCTATAATACAAACCTGTAAGAAGTGTGGAATGGAGAAAATGGTCTTTATCATCACCTGTGCAATAATGAACCAGGAGAGTTTTCGAGGAGGAAGATGTCATTTAAATAGAAGTCGTAAAACAAGTGAGCTGGCAAGACAGCTGTACGTTAAAGGAATTCTTCCCTTGGTCTCTCTTCTAAAGCACTGTCGAAGCATGCCAGAGATTAAAATTATTCTTCATGGATAAAAAAGGGTTTTAATTACATAGTCTTATAAAGATGAATTAACCAATATAAGTTAATTGAGTACCAATTATGTGCTCTGCTTTCTACTACATCTTTACAAAGTAATAGAGGAAGCGTTGTTCAATTTCAGAAAGCTACAGTCTGATTAGAGTCATCAGACCTTGGTGTCAAAAGCAAAATTTTAGGGCAAAACAACAAAATGTAAGTTGTCTCCAGTAGTTATATGACGTAACTCACGGTTGTGTGATCAGACGTGGTATGAATTTAAGGGGACAGGATGGCACCATGAACTTGGCAGATTGAAATGGGCCTTGCCATGAGGTTACAATTTCTTGCATCTTTGCAGAAGAAAGAACAAAAGAACCGGAGAGGTCACAGGAATGGAAGCTGACGGCAGACAGGCTCGAATCCTCTGGGGAAGCAGACAAGAGCAGCAGGCTTGGCAGCTCCCTGAGGCCAGTTCCCAGCTGTTTAGGTCTAGGCCCAGGACTTTTTCTATATTAGGCTGATTATATCTATGGTCACATTATGCATCTATGGGAACTTCTGCCTAATATCCTTCTTCTCAGGCTAGTGGCAATGGACAAGTTTACCCACCTCTTCTTCCTTTTTTTTTTTTCCCTTTTTCTTTTTGGGGCTTACAATGGGCCCTCCTAGTCATTTTTAAGTGTACATGTCAGTGATATTAAGTACATTCATATTATTGTGCAAACACCACAACCATGCATCTCCAGATTCCTTTCATCTTGCAAAACAGAAATTTTGTTCCCATTCAGCAATAACTCTCACCCCCCTCCACCCAGCCACTGGCAACCCCCATTCCACTTTCTTTCTCCTTTACAACAAAAAGTCTACCATTTCCCCCTGTGCCCCAGCCTCTAGGAACCACCATTCTACTCTCTGTTACTGTGAGTTTGGCCTTTCTTTTCTTTTTTCGGTAAAACTTTACTTACAAGATCATGCAATATTTGTCTTTCTCTGTCTGGCTTATTTCACTGGGTATAATGTTCTCCAGGTTCATCCATGTTGTCATTAATGGAACAAATTTCTTCTCAGACTACAATATCCCATTGTGTGTGTGTGTGTGTGTGTGTGTGTGTGTATCACATCATATTGCCTTTATATATTCATCCATCGACTGACACTTAGATTGTTTCCATATCTTGGCTATTGTCAGTAGTGCTGCGATGGACATGTGAGAGCAGACATTTCTTTGAGGTAGTGATTTTCTTTCCTCTGGATACAGACCCAGAAGGAGAGTTGCTGGATTGTATGGTAGTTCTTTAAAAAAATTTTTTTTTGCAGAACCTCCATACTGTTTCTCATTGGTAACCAATTCACACTGGCTGTACCAATTCACATTCTCATCAACACTGCAAAAGGGATTCTTTTTTCTATCCTTGCCAAGACTTGTTATTTCTAGTCTTTTTGATAAATGCCATCCTAAAAGGTGTGATTTGTATTTCCTTGATGATTAATGATGTTGAGCACCTTTGGTTGTATCTGTTAGCCAACTGTGTCTCTTCTTTGGGAAAAGTCTAAACGGATCCTTTGCCTATTTTTTAATTGGGTTTCGGGTTTTGTTTGTTTGTTTTTGCTATTTAGGTGTAAGAGTAATATTAACATTTTATCAGATACGTGGTTTCAAACATTTTCTCCCATTCCATAGGTCGCCTTTTCATCCTGACTGATTCTTCTGCCATGTAGAAACACTTGCATTTCATGTAGTCCCACTTGTTTATTTTTGCTTCTGTTGTCTGTGTTTTGGGTGTTACATCCAAACAAATCACTGCCAAGACCAATGTCAAGGAGATATTCCCCAATGTTTTCTTCCAAGAATTTTATAGATTCAGAGCCTACATTTTAAGTCTTTTAATCCATTTTGAGTTGACTTTTGTGTATCGGGTGAGATGAAGGTCCAATTTTATTTTTTTACCTGTGGATATTCAGCTTTCCAACACTACTTATTGAAGAGATTATTACTTTTCATATTGTGTACTCCTGATAATTTTGTTCAAAGTCAGTTGACTGTATTTGCAGGGGTATATATCTGGGGTCTTGATTCTGTTTCACTGATCTATCTGTCTGTTTTTGTGACAATACCATACTATCTTGATTACTACAGACCTCTAATACATTTTGAAATCAGGACATATGATACATCCAGCTTTGCTCTTAATCAAGATTGCTTTAGCTATGTGGGGTATTTTTGTGGTTCTGTATAAATCTTAAGACCATTTTCCTATTTCTGTGAAAAATGCAATTAGAATTTTGATAGAGGTTGAGGTGAATCTGCAAATCACTCTGGGTAGTATGGACATTTTAACAATATTAATTCTTCCAAACTATGAGTATGTGATAGCTTTTTCTTTCTTTGTGCCTTCTCATTTTTTTTTTTCCTTTCAACATTGCTTTCTTCAGGCACAGAGAGCGCTGCATGCCTAAAGACCAATCTGCTACCTCCCTTTGAGTACACCTCAGAGCTGGAGCGGTGCATTAACCCTGAAATTCCTCATCGGTCACTGCCTTCTCAGCTGCCGCCTGCTCTTCCCTTTCAGTCTCTTCAGGATCTCTGTAGAAGCAGAGATCAGGCATGACCTCCCGTGGGTGTTCATGAGACATGGTGCCACACATGTGCAGAACTTCCCAGGCGAGCATCCACCCACATCAGCCCCCCTGAGGGCGTTCCCTTGTTGTTGCATGGGATGGCAATGTCCAGGGAGTGCCGAGGAAAGTCGGAGTTACACAGTAGTAGGTAGGCAGGCTAACAGGGAGGTTTCTGTGAGAGGCTGGTGGGCAGCCCTGGGATCAGTAACTACCAGAAGCCTTGGCTCCTGGTAGGCTGTCTGAATCTGGGTAGTGAAGGTTCCAGGGATGAAGCAGCCAGCAAAAGGAGTAGCTCCAGTAGCAGCAGCATCCTGGAGGATATGACACGGTCACCAGCTGGATTTTCATTGGCAAAAATGGCACAAGCTGCTAACAGAAGTTCCTCCCAGGTTCTCTTCAGATTCATGATGGAGATGCCACCATGCTTCCTCTTGTAGATGTACTGTTCCATTTGGGAGTCAAGGTAGGTGCCACATAAGTGGGTTCCTGTTGCAGGGAATTTGAGGACATCCTGTTCCTTCATTTGCAGGACATCAAGGACTCCTCCCCTTTAAGTTACGAGGGGGAATCCAGAATAACTCTGTATGGACCCCTGTCTGGGTAGCATGGAAAGGTGGGAGTGACTATTTAGCTAATTAATAATGTCTTTTCAGCAGCACATCAAAAGATCACATATCATAATCAAATGGGATTTATCCCTGGAATGCAAGGATGGTTCAACATATACAAATGAATAAATGTTGATACACTACATTAACAAAGTGAAGGATAAAAATCACATAATCACAATCACTGCAGAGAAAGTATTTGGCAAAATTGAGCATCATTTTGTAGTAAAAATTCTCAATTAATTAGATAAAAAGGGATTGTACCACAACTTAATAAAAGAAATGTAATAATAAGTCCACATCTAACGTCATACTCAATGGTGAAAATCTCATAGCTTTTCCTTTAGGATCAAAACTTGATCTCAGGGTACCTGCTCTCTTTGTTTCTATTCAATATGGTAGAGAAAGTCCTAGACAGAACAATAAGGCAAGAAAAATAAATAAAAAGGTATTCATTTCAGAAAGGAAGAAGTACAATTGTGTCTTGGCTATCGAATACATGATCTCATATATAGAAAACCCTGGAGACACCACTAAATATTGGTTAAAATTAATAAACTCAGTCAAGTTGCAGGATGCAAATACAACAGATAGAAATCAGTTGTGTTTCTATACACTGAAAACAAGCTATCTGAGAAAGAAATTAAGAAAGCGATCCCATTTACAATAATATCAAAAAGAATAAAATGTTTAGGAATAAATTTAACCAAGGAGGTGAAAGAGATAGGAGAAGAAGCAACTCCGCTAACAACGCAAACACTTCTCTTCTTGTCTTGAATACATACATGAACCTTGGACCTTGTTGGCAGCAATCTTATGAAGGAGAGAAAACAAGCAAGAACATGAAAAGCCCATATAGGAAAGACAGAATGAGAAGACAGAAGGCCACTAATGCTGTCTTTGAAATAAAGGTTCAACCCTAAGTCCAGATTTGTGCTGTAACAGTGAATAAGTGCTGAGCCTCCATTAGTTTATATTGCTATGTCCCCTGCAGCCAAAAGCATGCCTAACTCACTCACCTGCCTCCATAACACGAAGTCTATAAGGATGCCTCAGGAAAAGCTACCTTCTTCATGCCTTGACCCTCAGGCTACTGTTAACTCTTCAAATTCCTTCCTGGGATTTTTTAAACTGAACCTAGAAAGAAAAACCAGTCCTCTCACATGCCTAAAGGCTTACAAATGTTAAACCTGGGTCTCCAACAGCATTGATTTTTGCACTGAACAGGATTACTGTCTACAGACAGAAACATAACTGTCAGTGTGCATATAAAGGAAGCATGGAGGTCAGTTCTGGTGGGCCCCGGTTCCCTGGTGCCAGCAGCTCCTGAGCAGCTGCACTGCTGCCCTTCCTACAGTTTGCTGGGCTAACCATGCTTCCAAAGTGAAAGCGATAGTCACTCAGTCGTATCCAACTCTTTGGGACCCATGGACTGTAGTCTGCCAGGTTCCTCGTCCATGGGATTCTCCAGGCAGGAATACTGAAGTGGGTTGTCATTCCCTTCTCCAGGGAATCTTCCCGACCCAAGGAACAAACCCAGATCTCCTGCATTGCAGGCAGATTCTTTACTGTCTGAGCCACTCTTTGAGTTCCCATAAATCCCTCCTTTGACTAAACTAGATTTGAGTTAGTTTTCCTTAATTTATAAACCCAGAATGCAAGCTATGTATTTCAAATTCTTCCCAGAAGAACTTTCTTATAAGTTTTCCATTAAGCTAATATGAGAAGTACAAATTTTCCACAGTTTTCCATAAGAAAAAGGTAGAGCTCATCTTTTCCCTTAAATCACCCTGGGAAATGCTATGATTATTTTGCATTCAAATTCTACCTCTAATCTTAGCAGTGTAGTGACCTTGGGTAAGTTATATAACCTCTCTGGACTTCATTTTACTTATCTCTAAAGTAAGGATGACATGGACTTCCCTGGTGGACTGGTGGCTAAGGCTCCATGCTCCCAATGCAAGGGACCTGGGTTTGATCCCTGGTTGGGAAATTAGATTCCATGTGCTGCAACCAAGAATTTGCATGTTGCAACTAAAAAAAAAAAAATCCTGTATGCTGCAACTAAGACCTACCCAGTCCTGCCAAATAAATAAAAAATGACTATTTTAAAAGTTGTTCATTGAAACAAATAAGGATGATAAACTGTAACTAACTCAGAGTGTTTCTGAGAATTAAACAAATCAACACCTATAAAAATTTAGAATGATATGAAGTAACAAATATGAACTAATATTCTTGGGCCTACATCAAAATCCTGAAAATAATGAGATACATGATCCATGAAAAATAATAAGTGATCTTTCAGCTATAGGTCCAACAAATTAATCTTTTAAGAATCTACTATTTTTGTAGCACTTCACAGTGCTTAAGCAGCTTATAACTGTAATCAGAGGCTTCCCTGGTGGCCCAGATGGTAAAGAATCTGCTTGCAATGTGGGAAACCTGGGTTCAGTCCCTGAGTCAGGAAGATCCAACTGTAATCAACCTGTACTATGCTGTGCTGTGCTTAGTCACTCAGTCGTTTTCAACTCTTTGTGACCCCATGGACTGTAGCCCGCCAGGCTCCTCTGTCCATGGGGATTCTCCAGGCAAGAATACTGGAGTGGGTTGCCTTGGCCTCCTCCAGGGGATCTTTCCAACCCAGGGATCAAACCCAGGTCTCCCACATTGCAGGTGGATTCTTTACCATCTGAGCCACCAATGACGCCCTCAGTTCAGTTCAGTTCAGTCGCTCAGTCGCGCCCAGCTCTTTGCCACCCCATGAATTGCAGCACACCAGGCCTCCCTGCCCATAACCATCTCCAGGAGTTCACTCAAGACTCACATCCATCAAGTCGGTGATGCCATCCAGCCATCTCATCCTCTGTCGTCCCCTTTTCCTCCTGACCCCAATCCCTCCCAGCATCAGAGTCTTTTCCAATGAGTCAACTCTTCGCACGAGGTGGCCAAAGTACTGGAGTTTCAGCTTTAGCATCATTCCTTCCAAAGAACACCCAGGGTTGATCTCCTTTAGGATGGACTGGTTGGATCTCCTTGCAGTCCAAGGGACTCTCAAGAGTCTTCTCCAACACCACAGTTCAAAAGCATCAATTCTTCAGGGCTCAGCTTTCTTCAGAGGCAAGTAAATCAAAGATTCAGGAAATCTGTATCATCTGTCCACTAGGGTATAACTAGAACTTGAACCCAAGGTTGTATGAATTACAAGACTCAATTTCTTTCATAATACCATACAGCCTCAGGACAAGGAAACATTCAAACTTTTGGTTCTGAGCAGTAAACTAAGATGATTACAGTAGACAAATAAGGCCTAAGATGATATTTTAAAACAAAAATTAAGCCCAGACAAAATGACCCTTGAAGAATCTCTTAATTCATCTATAAATGTCTTGCACTTATTTCCTTGAAAGCACAAAAGCCAAGAATTGATTCTTTTAGGTTTCATTTTGTTTTGTGTTTTAAAAAATCTTTGAAGGAGGGCATACATGGAACCCCATGGGGAAAAGGGACATCTTTTGTAAGTTCTACTTCTGTTGAATTTGTATAGCTGAATTTGTACCAGAATAACATGTGATATTACTTCATGGTGACCACTGTTTAGGATGGCACTGTCTTCACTGAAGAGCGTGGCTGCCCACTCAGGATACAATCATTCAGCTTCCCTCCAACCTTCGGGAAGGACGAAACAGCCAGCTCAAGGTCAAGGACAGAACAAAAGAGAAAAGTACAAATGTTCAAATATTTCTGTTTTCTCAAAAGAGTTAAGTAATTACATATTTGCCTTCTCACACAATGGACTGCCTTCACACACCTTTAGGTTTGAATAAATTTTGAGATTCTAGCTAATACTGCCTATAGAACACATAGGTTTTCTAATCACCACTCTGGCTCAAAATCCCACAAATCATAACAGGAGAAAAAGATTTAAGGCAAACAAAACAAAAGAAGAGAAGAACAACAATTAAATTTTGAAAGCGGGAGAAGAACCGAAATGAGCAGACCAGAGGAAATGTTTCAGCAGTGAGGAAACCTTCTCCAAGAGGATTGTATCATGAGCTCCCAAATGACTCAGGATGGGGGACAATGGTTATGAATGAAAGATGTTGGTAGGTAGAGAACAAGGAAATGGCTGAAATCCAAAAAACAACCAGATCACCCAGGCTCCCTCCATCAAATCCTTTATGCTTTCACCCTATCTCACACACCCAAGGGCATCTTCTTGGCAGGAGTAACAAGAGCTCCAGGCCTGCCCACCTCTTGGAGCCCCAAATATTCACAGAACACACCTATGCAGTCTTAACCCCATCAAAGTGAAACTCGGCCAGTGGTGTCCAACTCCTTACAACCCCATGGACTGTAGGCCACCAGGCTCCTCTGTCCATGGGATTTTCCAGGCAAGAATACTGAAATGGGTTGCCATTCACTTCTCCAGGGGATTTTTCTGAGCCAGGGATTGAACCCAGATCTCCCACATTGAGGGCAGATTTTATACCATCTGAGCCACAGGGAAGTCCAGACCCCACCAAACT
Source organism: Bison bison bison (assembly GCF_000754665.1). Taxonomy (NCBI): domain Eukaryota; kingdom Metazoa; phylum Chordata; class Mammalia; order Artiodactyla; family Bovidae; genus Bison; species Bison bison. The sequence continues at coordinate 2,218,426 of NW_011494743.1, read as the reverse complement.
TGGGCTTTATCCTCCCATTTAATTGGATCTTTACTTTCTCACTGCAGCATCCCCTGGAAACATTTTATTCTTCACTGCCCTGCACAGCTGGTCTGCAGACACTCATTTCAGTCTTACAGCTGATGTAGAATTTTCTGTCTTTTGCTACCTAGCAACTTGGGTGAAATAGAATTTAATATCCTATCACACTTACATAATCAAATATTATAGGGCTAAATGCTGGCTCTCAGAAACATCATGACACACCTGTAGTAGGAGAAGTGTCTGACTTGGGGTGAAGGAAAGAGCTAAATCCTTATTTTCCAAAGGAGAACATCAATATAGATAATGAAAGTGAAGGTGTTAGTCACTCAGTCATGTCCAGCTCTTTGTGACCCTATGGATGGTAGCCCTCTAGGCTCCTCTGTCCGCGGATTCTCCAGGCATGAATACTGGAGTGGGTTGTCATTTCCTTCTCCAGAAGATCTTTCCACCTCAGAGATCAGACTTGGGTCTCCTGCATTGCAGGCAGATTCTTTACGGTCTAAGCCACCAGGGAAGCGCAAATATATATTTATTTGGTTGCGCTGGGTCTTAGCTGCAGCATGTGGGATCTAGTTCCCTGACCAGGGATCGAACCCAGGCCTCCTGCATTGGGATCTCAGAATCTTAGCCACTGGACCACCAGGGAATCCCTCAGTAGATAATACCCCAAACTAAAAACTACATCAAGAGATGGGAGTGTACACCGAAAGATGAATGGATAAAGATGTGGTATACACACACACACACACACACACACACACACACACACACACAAAGGAATACTATTCAGCCATAAAAAAATGAAATAATGCCATTTGCAGCAACATACATAGCCCTAGACATGATCATATTAAACGAAGTAAGTTAGAGAAAGACAAATACCATACGATATCACTTACATGTAGAATCTAGAATATGACACAAACAAACCCATCAATGCACAGAAATAGACACACAGACACAGAGAGGAGAGTTGTGGTTGCCAGTGGGGAGCAGAGTGGGGAAGGGCAGGACTGGGAGTTTGGGATTAGCAGATGCAAACTGTTATGTATAGGATGGATAAACAACAAGGTCCTACTGCATAGCATAGGGAACTATATTCAACATCCTGTGATAAGCCATAACAGAAAAGGATATTTTGAAAAGAAGGCATGATCTGATATATATATGCGTGTGTGCATGCATGCTAAGTCACTTCGGTTCTGTTTGATATAAGCACAATGTTGAAAATCAACTCTACCTCAGTGGCATTTAAAAAAAGAAATGGGAGTACAAACTTGATTTTTGGAAATATAGAGGTAAAACAGAAGAAAGAGCTCCAAAAGCTGGACGCAGCTGCTCTGGGGTCCGGGAATGGAGTGGAGAGGGCTACTGTTTGAACGATGAGTTCTGCACAACTGAGTGACTTTAAAGTTACATGTAACCTTGAAAAAATAAAAAATCAGACAAAAATAAAATACATAGGGAGGAATCTGTTCCCTCTCCTAAACTGCTAACTTCATGTTCAGTTTCGCTTTCACTTTACAAGGGTAAGTCACGTCACGATGTCAGAGTTCAGTTCAGTTCAGTTCAGTCGCTCAGTCGTGTCCGACTCTGCGATCCCATGAACTGCAGCACGCCAGGCCTCCCTGTCCATCACCAACTCCTGGAGTTCACTCAGACTCACATC
>NW_011494743.1:2213790-2216095 GCF_000754665.1 Bison bison bison | reverse complement strand
TTCGTTTTCTGAATGTTGAGCTTTAAGCCAACTTTTTCACTCTCCTCTTTCCCTTTCATCAAGAGGCTTTTGAGTTCCTCTTCACTTTCTGCCATAACGGTGGTGTCATCTGCATAGCTGAGGTTATTGATATTTCTCCCGGCAATCTTGATTCCAGCTTGTGCTTCCTCCAGCCCAGCGTTTCTCATGATGTAATCTGCATATAAGTTAAATAAGCATTTCTGCTTTATTGACTATGCCAAAGCCTTTGACTGTGTGGAAACTGTGGAAAATTCTGAAAGAGATGGGAATACCAGACCACCTGACCTGCCTCTTGAGAAACCTATATGCAGGTCAGGAAGCAACACTTAGAACTGGACATGGAATAACAGATTGGTTCCAAATAGGAAAAGGAATCCATCAAGGCTGTATACTGTCACCCTGCTTATTTAACTTATATGCAGAGATGTCAGAGTGGTTAACCACAAATGCACATTTTAAACAAGTTTGAGAAATCCACACAGAAACATTATAAACTAGGAGATGACGCGTCAGTCCATAAAGTCTTTCCCAAATGGATTCTTTCACACGGTGAGATCCTCTAATAGATCTAAACCGATTCAACCAATTTTAACTGTAATTTATACACCTCTTTACAGCAATATATTCATTGAAGGTAGAAAAGGAGGTGTTCAAACTTCAGCTCCCACACTATCACACTGGGGAGGATGACATTATGTGAGATTACCACCTTAAGAAACTTGAAACAGTTGCTGCTTATACTTCAATCAAAATATACACTTCTCAGTATTTCTCTGAATGAGGCGATCTATCCATTATGACACCACTTAAAGCTTGTGGGTTAAAATGAGTACTTTGTGAATGGTTTCTCACCTTTAGAGCAGTTCTGAAACACAGAGTCACAAGCATTATCAGAAGTGTGATCAAACTCCCTGAGGACTACGGCAAATAACGGGCTTTAGTGAAGCTGACTGTTGAAACCTGTGTTCACTGTCACATTCAGCTATTTCCCCCACATCCACAGAGACTGTCCTCAGATCACGCCTTGTTTGATAACTTCTACCGCCTGGGATGTGCTGAAGATGTTCCAAACACTCAGATTTGCTTTTCATTACATCACAGTGGTTTTTGCTTCCTGTGTTTAACTGTTTAAACATAGGTTTCAAATGATATTTTTTTCACCACAAAGGAACACGTGTCTAAAAGTTCACTGCATGCACTCACAAGATTTCCCATGTACATTTTCATAGATTTATGAAGATGCCTGGAACTACTGAAATCTCTGGGCATATGCCAACCATGGACACCAAATATCTACTATGAACTCAGATTAAAATTCAGAACTGCACACAGACTAGTTTACAGAAAGTTCTAAATCCTGTCATCAATTTTATTCTTTTTATACTTTTAAGAAGGCAAATCATGTAATATTTAAATCTAGTTTTCACAAAATTATATCCAGCCTCAGATAGTGATTGAAATAATTGAAATCATCGTTTTTAAATTGAACTGAAATTAAACCGTTTCAGATAGTGCCAGTATGGATTAGCATGATAGCACATTCATCGTCATGTACTAATGGCTCTATTCAGATATATGGTGTGTGTGCTCAGTCGCTCAGTTGTGTCCAGCTCAGTGACCCCATGGAATGTGGCCCCCCAGGCTCTTCTGTGCATGGAATTTTTCAGACAAGAACACTACAGTGGGTTGCCATTTGCTACTCTAGGAGAATCTCCCCAACCCCAGGGATCAAACCCACGTCTCTTATGTCTCCTGCATTGGCAAGTGAGTATTTACCATTAGTGCCACCTGGGAAGCCCCCATTCAGATATATTACAATTTTATCTCCATATCAGTGAATTCTAAAAACTTACAACAGAAAGAGTTTTATAAGGCTTTTGTATTATCCCATACATGTTTGAGACTGCACAAGAAACACAGTATTTTTTTTTCCTTATAACTTTATCCAAGTGTACTGGGCTGTCCCACACATACATATAGGCTTATAAAATCATTCTCCTAATCAGTGATGAAAATGAATAAAATCAATTAATACAACACTGTAAATCAATTCAGTTCAGTTCAGTCAATCAGTCGTGTCCGGCTCTTTGCCACCCCATGAATCGCAACACACCAGGTCTCCCTGTCCATCACCAACTCCTGGAGTTCATCCAAACTCATGTGCATCAAGTCGGTGATGCCATCCAGCCATCTCATCCTCTGTCATTCCCTTCTCCTCCTGCCTTCAATCCCTCCCAGCATCAGGGTCTTTTCCAATGAGTCAACTCTTCGCATGAGGTAGCCC
>NW_011494743.1:2209787-2213690 GCF_000754665.1 Bison bison bison | reverse complement strand
ACTCTCAAGAGTCTTCTCCAATACCACAGTTCAAAAGCATCAATTCTTTGGCACTCAGCTTTCTTCACAGTCCAACTCTCACATCCATACATGACCACTGGAAAAACCATAGCCTTGACTCTGTGGACCTTTATTGGCAAAGTAATATCTCTGCTTTTTAATATGCTATCTAGGTTAGTCATAACTTTCCTTCCAAGGAGTAAGCGTCTTTTAATTTCATGGCTGCAATCACCATCTGCAGTAATTTTGGAGCCCCAAAAAATAAAGTCTGACACTGTTTCCACTGTTTCCCCATCTATTTGCCATGAAGTGATGGGACCAGATGCCATGATCTTCGTTTTCTGAATGTCGAGCTTTAAGCCAACTTTTTCACTCTCCTCTTTCACTTTCATCAAGAGGCTTTTTAGTTCCTCTTCACTTTCTGCCATAAGGGTGGTGTCATCTGCATATCTGAGGTTATTGATATTTCTCCCAGCAATCTTGATTCCAGCTTGTGCTTCCTCCAGCCCAGTGTTTCTCATGATGTATTCTGCATATAAGTTAAATAAGCAGAATGACAATATACAGCCTTGATGTACTCCTTTTCCTATTTGGAACCAGTCTATTGTTCCATGTCCAGTTCTAACTGTTGCTTCCTGACCTGCATATAGGTTTCTCAAGAGGCAGGTCAGGTGGTCTGGTATTCTCATCGCTTTCAGAATTTTCGACAGTTGATTGTGATCCACACAGTCAAAGGCTTTGGCACAGTCAATAAAGCAGAAATAGATGTTTTTCTGGAACTCTCTTGCTTTTTCCATGATCCAGCGGATGTTGGCAATTTGATCTCTGGTTCCTCTGCCTTTTCTAAAACCAGCTTGAACATCTGGAAGTTCACAGTTCACGTATTGCTGAAACCTGTCTTGGAGAATTTTGAGCATTACTTTAAAGTAAACCAATACAATATTGTAAAGTAATTAACCTCCAATTAAAATAAATTTGTATTAAAAAATAAAGTAAATCAATTACACTTCAATAAAAAATAGATGAATAACAACAACAAAAAAAGAAAAGCAGCAAAATCAAATCAACAATGAATGATACATCATCATTATCATAATAACACCAACACCAGGCTCTGGTCCCACGTTTCTAGCATAAACCTGAAGGCATGTGTGTTAGTCGTATCTGACTCTGTGCAACCCCACAGACTGTAGCCCTCCAGGCTTTTCCGTCCACGGAATTCTCTAGGCAAGAATACTGGAGTGGGTTGCCATGCCCTTCTCCAGAGGAACGTCCCAATCCAGGGATCGAATCCTGATCTCCTGCCTTGCAGGCAGATTCTTTACCATTTGAACTACAGGTAAGTCCCAGTCCCATAAATGATCTCCTTGGAGCTAAAAGAAGATAGCAAAATTGGTCATTAACCTAGCTTCCTGAGAAAGTGGTGCAGTGTAACTAGAATTTGAGAAAGTGCTAAAATGTGTCACCAGCATCTCTCAAGTATAAGGCTCCAGTGAGAAAGTGAGTAAGAAAGTCCCAAGAAATGCCTCTTGGAATGAAGTCATCCTCCTTCTATCCACAGCATTCAGGCCATAGATCCTTATCAGGAAACACACTCCAGGTGCCATCAATGAACTTGGGGACAATGAGCTTTGAGAACAGCCAGCTGAGCAAGGATGCAGTGCGTGGGCCCTCTTCCGTAAGTCCCCACGCCTAGAGCATCGCTGCACCTCCCTTCTCACTCATAGGAGGCCTATACCCTCCCAAAGGAGGAGAAGCCTTGGAAACCCAAAGGGCAAGGAAGGCAAGGATGACTCACGAACATGACCCCTCAGGTGGATAAACCAAGTGGTAGAAATGATATAACACAGACAGATACCCCAAAGGCAACTGATAAAACTCAGCAATCATTCCCAATTAAAATACTTTTCAAATTGTTATAGTTGCTACTTCTCTAACATAACACCCTTAATACTGAGAGTTTAAAGAAACTTCATTGAAAGGAAGATTGGGGGGAAAAAAAGAAAGATGAAGGTTAGAAGTGTCAGGCAATTCAGAATAAGAAAATGAAGTAAGTGGCAAACATGTTTTGGAGGTTGTTGGCAACACGTATCAAAAGGCCTTTTACTAATCATTTCCATGTCTAAGATTTTATCCTCTGAGATAAGCCACCAGAGGTGTGCACATACATCTAAGGGCCTATCAAAATGGTAGATGAGACAGGTGTAAACACAGAAAAAAGCAACTGTAAAGGAATGTATGTGTGTGTGCCAGCTACATGTTAACAGTAAGCAGCCATTAAAAATGTCACCAATGCAAAGGAAAGTGATTGCAAAGGGGCGGAGTATATTTCAGCGATGGGAAAGTTCTGTATCTTGATTGTGGTGGGAGTTATACAACTGTGTACATTAAACACACTGATAAGACTATACATTTTTAAATGAGTGAATTTCATTGTATATAAATGATAACTTTATAAAGCTGATTTTTCAAAAGGAGTCTAGGTATAGATAGGGCTTCCCATTAGAGTGGCAAGTGGAAAGTTGCATGGAAGATTTTGTAGATGCAAGCAAGGGTGAAGAATGGGAGTAATTAATGAAATCAACCTACTGTGTTAGGTTTGATTATAATAGAACCTACCCACTGCCAGAGCTTAAAAATTTGCCATTAATAAATAATCTGTTGCTTCAAATTAAATGTCACCCAAACTACATAAGGATATGAATTAATGATTACTATACTTTAAGTAAAATAAACTGAATAACACTACGCTCTTTATTCTGGTAAAAAAAAAAAAAACACCACATCCATCTGTGCACAGACATGCATAAAACAATGTGCCTAAATTTTTAACAGGCAGTAGTATAAAATTATAAGCAATTTCCAACCTTCATATTACCTAAGTATTGTCCAATATTTATCTAGAATAAACACATATTCCTCCTAAATGCTAAAGAAATAATACATTTGAAGTGTTTAGGAAGTGTCCCAGTAGGAGATCTGTCGCAAGCTCAAGAGGCACGCTAGAATCTGGTCAAGTGTCAATGAAAAGGCTTCCTCCAAGCGACACAACTGATACAGGGGCAAAAATCAGATTGCAATGAGGACCGAGCGCTTGGAGATTCTTGGTAAACCAGGAGGGAATCATCGGAAAACACACAAACACAGAATAACAGCTAGATCATGTTGCCAGAAAGAAAGACCGTTACAGGTATCTATCAAAAAGGGAGTGGGAAGCAACCTGAATGTACACCACCAGATAAACAGATAAAGAATATGTGGTACATATATACAATGGAATATTACCTAAACATAAAAAAGAATGAAACAATGCCATTTGCAGCAACATGGATGCAGCTAGAGATGATTATACTACACAAAGTAAGTGAGCCAGAAAGACAAACATCATGTATCATTTACATGTGGAATCTAACAAAATAATACAAGTGAATTATTTAGACAAAGGAAATAGACTCACAGAAACAAATTTATGGCTACCAAAGGGGAAAGTGGAGGGAGGGATAAATTAGTGAGTTGGGATTAAACTATACACACCACTAGAGATAATCAACAAGAAAGGAGTATGTCAAGGCTGTATATTGTCATCCTGTATATTCGTCAAGGCTGTATATTGTAATCCTGTATATTCGTCAAGGCTGTATGTTGCCCCATATATTTAACTTATATGCAGAGTATATAATGAGAAATGCTGAGCTGGATGAAGCACAAGCTGGAATCAAGATTGCTGGGAGAAATATCAGTAATCTTAGATATGTAGATGACACCATCCTTATGGCAGAAAGTGAAGAAGAACTAAAGAGCCTCTTGATGAAAGTGAAAGAGGAGAGTCAAAAGGCTGGCTTAAAGCTCAACATTCAGAAAACGAAGATCATGGCATCTGGTCCCATCACTTCATGGGAAATA